>NC_041382.1:575523201-575617157 GCF_002162155.2 Triticum dicoccoides
TGGCCTTTTCTAGTCGATCCCCTAAACTTAAGGTTGTAAACTTCAATTTGATCAAGTTCAAAGCAGGTTCGACCGAAAGTAGCATGCATTCAAACATAAACATAGATAGTTTTGCATAACCAAACATAAAACATAAATTTAAACTAAGCTAAACTACTTTCGATCGAAGTAGAGGTCGAGCCAATCCTTCCTTGTCATGTACGGTGTGCCGCGAGCCGGGTTCGGGCCAGTACCGTCGTCGAGGTCGTTGGGGAAGGCACTCCTCCACTCGTCGACGTCGATCTCCTCGTCCTTGGGGCCCACCTCAACACCCTCCACGCTGCCGTCGCCACCGCCTTCGACCTCGTCATCAGAGGAGAGCGTGATAACCTTGCCGCCCTTCGCGCCGCCGTCCTTGTTGCCTTCGACCTCGTCATCGGAGGAGAGAGCGATAACCTCGCTTCCCTCCACACCGGCAAAGATCGCCTGCTCCGCCTCCACGAGCTCCGAGCGCTGCCGGCGGAGCTCTTGCATGTAGGCCTCATCGGCGGCCTCAGGCTCAAGGTGCTCCGACGCCTCGTGGTCCTCCCGTGCCATAGCTGAGCTCACCACCCCTGGCTCTGGCGGAACGAGGTGGACCGGACGTGTGCTGAAGGGGAACTTGAGCCTAGCTGCCGCGCCGTGGTAGCAGACCTGCCAACGGTCGTACTCCATGGCCGCGAGCTCGGCCGTGTGGAAGCTACCGAGCCACCGGGTGGTGTGGGTCTCTCGATCTGTAATCCGGTGACCCACGTCCCCCATCGCCGCTGCCGGACCACGAGGTAGGACTTCGTCGGCTGCCGGGTCCGGGGGAGGACGGGGAAGTCCTCGAACCGGTGTAGGGGCGTGGCGGCGGGAGGATCGGGGGGCCAGCGACGGCGGATCGGGCTCGCGGAGGATGATGGGGACACCTCGGCGGCCACCTTGCCGGCGTCGGGCGAAAAGGCCGCGATAAACCTCTTTTTGGTCATTGGCTACTTGAGCTCCCCGGCACACATGCAGAGGTCGAGGATGGAGGTGCCGGCGATGGCGGCGACCTACCAATGGTTTCGAGGGTTGTGTGTGTCTTTGTGAGCAAAGGTTGAGTTTGAGGAAATATTGCGGCAACTGAATATTTTACTAGGCGGGAGTAACAAGGCGGGGCTACTAAAAATTTGGATCAAGGGCGAGCAGATATTTTTGAGATTGCGAGGGATGCAGAGGTATGAGTAAAATGCTGGGGCCACTGAAAAATTGAATCAAGGGACTGAAGCAGAGCAGGAGTAACAGACATCACACACGGTCCGCACATACTAATCGTGTGCTATCAAACATTAAAACCTTCCAGGCGGTAGGTATTTTCGAGATCGCGAGGGACGTAGAGGTGGGAGTCTTGGGGGAGCGGGCTACTGTGCTTGACATGTCGGCTGTGGACTGTAGCCGACGCACCTTCTCGCGTAAGCGATATGCGTACTATACACCAACGATGCTCCAAGATATTTTGCACTACATCTCACATGGTTGGTGATAATAAACTGTGTGGGATCTACTTGATTTGAATTACAAAATGGGGTCACAGCGGCAATGGACGTTGTTTGAATTTCTAGACCTTTTATCTGCAGTGAACATGCAGCTATATGTGTGTCGTAAAATAATTGGAATTATTCAGGGTTCGTTTGGACATTTCATACATTAAACTGGTTTCAAGCCATTTCAGGTGCACAATTCAAAATTAAACTACATGCACATGCTCCGGTGCATACAAATTGGTTGAAAAATCAAATCTGTGTCCTTCAGTGCATTCTTAGGTCCCATGCAAGAAATGGGAATGAATTTTTCGGGGTTCGGTTGGCCTTTTTTATACATTAACTGGGTTTTCTAGGCATTTTATATGCATAATTCAAATTTTAACTACAAGCACATGCTCTAATGCACTAAAGTTGATTGAAAAATCACATGTGTGTCCTTGGGTGAATTTCTAGGTCCCATGCAAGAGATGGGAATGAATTTCAAACACCAGGGCACTGTTGATTGCCAGCAAAACATTGAGATACCTGGTTTTTAAATTCTAGTAAATCCAAAACTCGTCTGAAATTCATGAAACTTGGCATGTTATCATGGAGCCTCATCAACATGTTATGGTGAAAATTTTGTCGCAATTGGGGCAGGTTTGGGTATAAGCTTCTCACAAACCAGAGCTTGTCACAACAAGCATGATGGTTTCGATAGAGAACGTACCACCTTTGGGGACGGGACGATATCCATTGCCTCTTATTGCTTTCAAAAAAATTCTAGTGTCAACATAGAACAACATGAGTGTTGTGTTCAATCTTGGAATTTTTCGGGGTTAGTTTGGCCTTTTTTGTACATTAACTCGATTTTCTAGGCATTTTATGTGCATAATTCAAATTTGAACTACAAGCACATGCTCCAATGCACCAAAGTTGGTTGAAAAATCACATGTGTGTCCTTGGGTGAATTTCTAGATCCCATGCAAGAGATGGGAATGAAATTCAAACACCATGGCACTGTTGATTGCCGACAAAACATTGAGATGCCTGGTTTTTAAATTCTAGTAAATCCAAAACTCGTCTGAAATTCATGAAACTTGGCATGCTATCATGGAGCGGCATCAACATGCCGTGGTGAAAATTTTGTCCCATTTGGGGCAGGTTCGGGTATAAGCTTCTCACAAACCAGAGCTTCTCACAACAAGCATGATGGTTTCGATAAGGAACGTACCACCTTTGGTGACGGGACGATATCTGTTGCCTCTTATTGCTTTCAAAAAAATTCTAGTGTCAACATAGAACAACAGGAGTGTTTTGTTCAATCTTGGAATTTTTCGGGGTTCGTTTGGCCTTTTTTATACATTAACTGGGTTTTCTAGGCATTTTATGTGCATAATTCAAATTTGAACTACAAGCACATGCTCCAATGCACTAAAGTTGGTTGAAAATCACATGTGTGTCCTTGGGTGAAATTCTAGGTCCCATTCAAGAGATGGGAATGAAATTCAAACACCAGGGCATTGTTGATTGTCGGCAAAATGTTGAGATGCCTGGTTTTTAAATTCTAGTAAATCCAAAACTCATATGGAATTCATGAAACTTGGCATGCTATCATGGAGCGGCATCAACATGCCGTGGTAAAAAAATTGTCCCATTTGGGGCAGGTTCGAGTATAAGCTTCCCACAAACCAGAGCTTCTCACAACAGGCATGAAGATTTCGATAGGGAACATCCCACCTTTGGGGACAAAATGATATCCATTGCCTCTTATTGCTTCAAAAAATTTCTAGTGTCAACATAGAATAATAGGACTGTTGTGTCAAATTTTGTGATTTTTCGGGGTTCGTTTGGAAATTTTTATGCATTAACTGGGTTTTCTAGGCATTTTATGTGCATAATTCAAATTTGAACTACAAGCACATGCTCCAATGCACTAAGGTTGGTTGAAAAATCTAATCTATGTCCTTGGGTGAATTTCTAGGTCCCATGCTTAGTTATACATTTCATTTCTTCATAACCCAAAAGCAAACTAAGTTCATTATGATGTGCAAGGGAAATCAAATCATCAAAAAATTTGGACATAATATGATCATGAAACAATTTGCATTTGAGATTCAAATGACCATGTTCATTGCAAAGTTCACAAGTATGGTGAAGAAATTTTAAATTTTCAGCACAAACATTTAGCCTCTCTTGCAACCATTTAGTTTCCAAATACTTATGCCTCTTGCAGAATCTATTTTCCCTAATTGGTGTGTACTTGCAAGCTCTATGTATTCCACAAAAGTTGACATGCTTATAAGAGACATTTTCATCATGACTAGTCCAATCATCATTAGTACTATGGATATTCAAAGAGTTCATACTAACAACATTGCAATCATGCTCATCATCCAAAGATTTAATGCCAAAATTTTTATAGACTTCTTCTTCTAGCACTTGAGCACAATTTTCCTTTCCATCATTCTCACGAAAAATATTAAAAAGATGAAGCGTATGAGGCAAACTCAATTCCAATTTTTTTATAATTTTGTTTTATAAACTAAACTAGTGATAAAACAAGAAACTAAAAGATTCGATTGCAAGGTCTAAAGATATACCTTCAAGCGCTAACCTCCCTGGCAACGGCGCCAGAAAAGAGCTTGATGTCTACTACACAACCTTCTTCTTATAGACGTTGTTGGGCCTCCAAGTGCAGAGGTTTGTAGGACAGTAGCAAATTTACCTCAAGTGGATGACCTAAGGTTTATCAATCCGTGGGAGGCGTAGGATGAAGATGGTCTCTCTCAAACATCCCTACAACTAAATAACAAAGAGTCTCTTGTGTCCCCAACACACCCAATACAACGGTAAATTGTATAGGTGCACTAGTTCGGCGAAGAGATGGTGATACAAGTGCAATATGGATGGTAGATAAAGGTTTTTGTAATATTAAAATATAAAAACAGCAAGGTAGCAAGTGGTAAAAGTGAGCGTAAACGGTATTGCAATGCTAGGAAACAAGGCCTAGGGTTCATACTTTCACTAGTGCAAGTTCTCTCAACAATAATTACATAATTGGATCATATAACTATCCCTCAATATGCAACAAAGAGTCACTCCAAAGTCACTAATAGCGGAGAACAAACGAAGAGATTATGGTAGGGTAGGAAACCACTTCAAAGTTATCCTTTCTGATCAATCTATCATAGAGTTCGTACTAGAATAACACCTTAAACACAAATCAACCAAAACCCTAATGTCACCTCAAGTATCCGTGGGTACGATTATACGATATGCATCACACAATCTCAGATTCATCTATTCAACCAACACAAAGAACTTCAAAGAGTGCCCCAAAGTTTCTACCGGAGAGTCAAGACGAAAACGTGTGCCAACCCCTGTGCATAAGTTCACGAGCGGAACCCGCAAGTTGATCACCAAAACATACATCAAGTGGATCACGTGAATATCCCAATGTCACCACAGATAAGCACATGCAATGCATACATCAAGTGTTCTCAAATCCTTAAGGACTCAATCCGATAAGATCACTTCAAAGGGAAAACTCAATCCATTACAAGAGAGTAGAGGGGGAGAAACATCATAAAATCCAACTATAATAGCAAAGCTCGCGATACATCAAGATCGTACCACCTCAATAACACGAGAGGGAGAGAGAGGGAGATCAAACACATAGCTACTGGTACATACCCTCTGCCCTGAGGGTGAACTACTCTCTCCTCTTCATGGAGAGCGCCGGGATGATGAAGATGGCCACTGGAGAGGGATTCCCCCCTCCGACAGGGTGCCAGAACGGGTCTAGATTGGTTTTCGGTGGCTACGGAGGCTTCTGGCGGCGGAACTCTCGATGTATCCTGTTCCTTGATGTTTTTAGGGTATATGGACATATATAGGCGAAAGAAGTCGGTCAGGGGAGCTACGAGGGGCCCATGAGGGTGGGGGGCGTGCCCAGGGGGTAAGACGCGCCTCCCTACCTCGTGGCTTCCTCGAAGCTTCCCTGACGTCTACTCCAAGTCTCCTGGATTGCTTCCGTTCCAAAAATAACTCTCCCGAAGGTTTCATTCCGTTTGGACTCCGTTTGATATTCCTTTTCTTCGAAACACTGAAATAGGCAAGAAAACAACAATTTGGGCTGGGCCTCCGGTTAATAGGTTAGTCCCAAAAATAATATAAAAGTGTTTAATAAAGCCCATTAACATCCAAAATAGATAATATAATAGCATGGAGCAATCAAAAATTATAGATACGTTGGAGACGTATCAGCAACCCCAAGCTTAATTCCTGCTCGTCCTCGAGTAGGTAAATGATAAAAACAGAATTTTTGGTGTGGAATTCTACCTAACATATTTATCCATGTAATCCTCTTTATTGTGGCAAGAATATTCAGATCCATAAGATTCAAGACAAAACTTTAATATTGACATAAAAATAATAATACTTCAAGCATATTAACAAAGTAATCATGTCTTCTCAAAATAACATGGCCAAAGAAAGTTATCCCTACAAAATTATATAGTCTGGCTATGCTCTATCTTCATCACACAAAATATTTAAATCATGCACAACCCCGATGACAAGCCAAGAAATTGTTTCATACTTTTGATGTTCTTAAACTTTTTCAATCTTCACGCAATATATGAGCGCGAGCCATGGATATAGCACTATATGTTGAATAGAATGCTGGTTGTGGAGAAGACAAAAAGGAGAAGATAGTCTCACATCAACTAGGCGTATCAACGGGCTACGGAGATGCCCATCAATAGATATCAACAT
Organism: Triticum dicoccoides; assembly: GCF_002162155.2. Classification (NCBI taxonomy): domain Eukaryota; kingdom Viridiplantae; phylum Streptophyta; class Magnoliopsida; order Poales; family Poaceae; genus Triticum; species Triticum dicoccoides. The sequence continues at coordinate 575,529,486 of NC_041382.1, forward strand.
GAGTGAGTAGGGATTACCATGCAACGGATGCACTAGAGCTATAAGTGTATGAAAGCTCAACAAAGAACTAAGTGGGTGTGCATCCAACTTGCTTGCTTATGAAGACCTAGGGCAATTTTGAGGAAGCCCATCATTGGAATATACAAGCCAAGTTCTATAATGTAAAATTCCCACTAGTATATAAAAGTGATAACATAGGAGACTCTCTATCATGAAGATCATGGTGCTACTTTGAAGCAGAAGTGTGGAAAAAGGATAGTAACATTGTCCCTTCTATCTTTTTCTCTTTTTTTATTTGGTCCTTCTTTCTCTTTTTTTGGCGTCTTTTTTTTCCTTTCTTTATTTTTCGTTCGGAGTCTCATCCTGACTTGTGGGGGAATCATAGTCTCCATCATCCTTTCCTTGCTGGGACAATGCTCTAATAATGATGATCATCACACTTTAATTTACTTACAACTCAATACTTAGAACAAAATATGACTCTATGTGAATGCCTCCGGCGGTGTACCGGGATATGCAATGATGCATGAGTGACATGTATGAAGAATTATGAACGGTGCCTTTGCCACAAATACGATGTCAACTACATGATCATGCAAGCAATATGACAATGATGAAGCGTGTCATAATAACGGAACGGTTGAAAGTTGTGTGGCAATATATCTCGGAATGGCTATGGAAATGCCATAATAGGTAGGTATGGTGGCTGTTTTGAGGAAGGTATATGGTGGGTTTATGGTACCGGCGAAAGTTGCGCGATACTAGAGAGGCTAGCAATGGTGGAAGGGTGAGGGTGCGTATAATCCATGGACTCAACATTAGTCATAAAGAACTCACATACTTATTGCAAAAATCTATTAGTTAACGAAACAAAGTACTACGTGCATGCTCCTTGGGGGATAGATTGGTAGGAAAAGACCATCGCTCGTCCCCGACCGCCACTCATAAGGAAGGCAATCAATAAATAAATCATGCCCCGAATTCATCACATAACGGTTCATCATACGTGCATGCTACGGGAATCACAAACTTTAACACAAGTATTTCTCAAATCCACAACTACTCAACTAGCATGACTCTAATATCACCATATTCATATCTCAAAACAATCATCAAGTATCAAACTTCTCATAGTATTCAATCCACTTTATATGAAAGCTTTTATTATATCCCTCTTGGATGCCTACCATATTAGGACTAAATTCATAACCAAAGAAAACTACCATGATGTTCTAAAGGCTCTCAAAATAATACAAGTGAAGCATGAGAGTTCATATATTTCTTCAAAATAAAGCCACCGCCGTGCTCTAAAAGGATATAAGTAAAGCACTAGAGCAAATGACAAACTACTCCAAAACATATAATTGAAGATCAATGAGTAGTCGAATAGTTATGCAACTATGTGAAGACTCTCTAACATTCAAGAATTTCAGATCTTGGTATTTTATTCAAACAGAAAGAAAAACAAAATATAATAAAATGACGCTCCAAGAAAAACACATATCATGTGGTGAATAAAAATATAGCTCCAAGTAAAGTTACCGATAGACGAAGATGAAAGAGGGGATGCCTTCCGGGGAATCCCCAAGCTTAGGCCCTTGGTTGTCCTTGAATATTACCTTGTGGTGCCTTGGGAATCCCCAAGCTTAGTCTCTTGCCACTCCTTATTCCGTAGTCCATCGAATCTTTACCCAAAACTTGAAAACTTCACAACACAAAACTTAACAGAAAACTCGTAAGCTCCGTTAGTATAAGAAAATAAATCACCACTCTAAATTAAAATTTGTGTAGTATGTACTGTATTCCAACTTATCTATGGTTCATATCCTCCGATACTACTCATAGATTCATCGAAATAAGCAAACAACACATAGAAAACAAAATCTGTCAAAAACAGAACAGTCTGTAGTAATCTGTATCAAACGTATACTTCTGGAACCCCCAAAATTCTAAAATAAATTTCTGGACGTGAGGAATTTATCTATTAATCATCTGCAAAAAGAATTAACTAAATAGCACTCTCCAATAAAAAATGGCAGCAATTCTCGTGAGCACTAAAGTTTCTGTCTTTTACAGCATGATCGCAAAGACTTTCCCCAAGTCATCCCAAAGGTTCTACTTGGCACAAACACTAATTAAAAGCATAAAAAACTCAATCATAACAGAGGCTAGATGAATTATTTATTACTAAAAAGGAACAAAAATAAAGTTGGGGTTGCCTCCCAACAAGCGCTACCGTTTAACGCCCCTAGCTAGGCATGATGATTTCAATGATGCTCACATAAAAGGTAAGAATTGTAACATAAAGAGAGCATGATGAAGAATATGACTAGCACATTTAAGTCTAACCCACTTCCTTTGCATAGGGATTTTGTGAGCAAACAATTTATGGGAACAATAATCAACTATCATAGGAAGGCAAAACAAGCATAACTTTAAAACTTTAAGCACATAGAGAGGAAACTTGATATTCTTGCAATTCCTACAAGCATATGTTCCTCCCTCATAATAATTTTCAGTAGCATCATGAATGAATTCAACAATATAACTATCACATAAAGCATTCTTTTCATGATCTACATGCATAGAAATTTTATTACTCTCCACATAAGCAAAATTCTTCTCGTTCGGAATAGTGGGAGTATCATAAGAAACTCGAATACTATAAATTGTTTCCACATTAAAGGAGTAATGTTCAAAAAAGGGTAATCATAATCATGACATGTTATGTAAATATAATCATCACTACTTTTTATAGCATAAGTGTCATCACAATAATCATCATAGGTAGTGTTGGGGATATTACTACTGGACATAAACCGGCCAGGAGAGGCCGGGTTATCCTCATGCTGATTACCTTATCTGAAGCCCATCAAGACATGAATGATGGCGCTTCATGAAGACCCAAGGCCCAAAGGCGGGTTAAGGCCTGTAGACATAAACCGATATTAATGTATACTTGTATGATAAGATAGGAGTAGAGACCGAGCCGGGCACATTTATGATCCGGCCTCAGGATTCTGTAAACCGGTGGACGTCGACCTATGTATATAAAGGGGCGACCCAGCGGTGGTTTAGGGACAACAAACAACAACTCGAGAGCTACGCAAAGCGGATTCGCTCCCTGGTTATCAAAACCCTAGCAATTCCATCACAACTGGAGTAGGCTTTTACCTTCATCGTAAGGGGCCGAACCAGTATAAAACTCTCGCGTTCTTTGTCCGCTTTAAACCCCTTTAAGCTAACCAGTAGCGATGGCTCCACGACTAAGTCCTTTCACGAGGACATATGCCGTGACAAAACCACGACAGTTGGCGCCCACCATGGGGCAATCACACGATGGTTTCGAGTTCTTGAAGGGCAGCTTCGAAGGACTGAAGGGATACGTTGTGGGCCGGATGACTAAAAGTCGTCGCGGCAAGCTCTACATCGACGATGCAGGATGGAGTCCCGAGTCCGGTTCAATTGAGTACGGGTACCGTGTTCCTTTTGGTGGAATCCACGTCTTCATCGGCAAGATCGGCGAACCGGGCCCTGAGCCGGACATCTGCACCGACATCATCGAGATGGCTCAGCATGCAAGGTCTGCCCAGGTGCAACCCGCCGTAAAGCATGCCTTTGTAGGTGTCATCCATGGAGCGGAATATGAGGATAGATCGACATCTGGTGGCGAAACCGTTGCCTGTTCTGATGACGAGTCTTCAATAGGAGAGACCCAGTCACTGTATCAGCTACAGGATGGCCGGATTGGTGGAGGTTCTGATGGTGACAGTATTCCGGACCCCCTTGATCTGCTGAGTCGGGTCGCGGTCTTCATGGACGATACACAATCAGCGCAGCACTTGTCGGCGTTCTGGGAACGGGGGTCCCCAGACATGCCTGCCTGCCGCGTGGCTCAAGTGGGGGCCCAGCGTGGCCCATCTTCATCAGCTCAAGGTCAAGACCCTCACTAGGGGCCAAGCCTCGCGGGGCGGACGACTGAAAACTTCCTCAGAGGCAGCCTCATTAGGCGGGCTCACGAGGAGGCGGAGAGATCAAGGCAGGGGTACCTTGCGAGGAGCCCGTGACGCAAGCCATGAAGATCGAGACCAGGCGGGCGCCAGGCGGGCGCCGGCCTGTGCAGTGTCCTTGTTTCTCCTTTGATCCAAAGGGGGCAAGCACAGGCCAAGGCATCGGGCAAAGGTTACCATTCCGGTGCAACGAGACCAAGACCAACAGAGCGGCAGGACAGAGGTCACCGTGGAGCCCAAGACGACGTCATCATCAGTGCTTTTGGCAGTCGAAGACCACCTTAGGTCAGGATAACTTGTACTAGATGTTCCCCTTCAAAACGGCCAATTGTTGGCGCCCTTCCCGCTCATTATTTGGGGAGAGGCCCAGGGCCTCTATAAATAGAGCTAGCCACCACAGAGTAGGGGAGAAGAGAAAAAAGGGAAAGAGAGAAAAAAGGAGAGAGAGAGAGAAAAAGGGGATCGACACACCTAGACATCTAGAGATCTGGTAGAGCTCTAGCAGAGAGAGAGAGAGAGAGAGAGAGAGAGAGAGAGAGAGAGAGGCGACTGAACTCACCAAAGCAGTTCATCGCATAAGCTCAAGAGCACCTCTCATGAGGCTGTTCTTCCCTTGTACTGTTCATCATCAACCCCTGAGGCAATCTACCACACCACACACTGGAGTAGGGTATTACACCACAACGGTGGCCCGAACTAGTATAAACCTCGTGTCCCTTGTGTTGTTTGTTGTTTCCAGCTTGGATCACGCGAGGAGATTGGACGTAGATTGGTAGGGGAGAGATCTCCGTGCGCACCTTAGTGTTCGAACCTCAAGGGTATGCCAGAACCCGAAATCCGAAATTTGGCGCGCCAGGTAGGGGTGTGCCAGAATCTTTCTTCCGCTGTTCGCATGCGATCTTCCGTCGTGTCCATGGCTGACGCTCGCCGGGCTCGCGCCAAGCGCCGGGCTGCTCTCGCCACCCGCGTCGCCCAGACGGCACCCGTCGGCGGACGTCCTCGTCGTTCCCCGTCGCCTACCGCCAACGCCGCCACCGGCCCGGCGGGGAATGAGCAGCAGGCCTCGTCCCAGCATCCTTCGGTACAGCGGGAGGGCCGCACTGCCACACCGTCGCTAACTCCAGCTGCTTCTTCGTCCCACGCCCGTCGCACCCCCACGGACGCGCACGCCGCGCTGCTCCTGGCAAGATAGCTCTTGCACTACCGCCCCGTCGACGACCTCTACGAGGACTGGCTCGCCCGCATCACCGAGCTCGTCAGTGCCGCAGGGGGCTCCCCCTTGCCGTCCCTCTTGCTGCCTCGCCCTCCATTCCGCGCAGGAGGCGAGGACTAGGAGGTGCCTCCACCACCTCCTCCCCAAGAAGGCGCCCTGGCTCCAAGGCGCACAGCCCCAGGGCAAGACCCTCCGCGTCCGGTGCCTGCGAAGCAAGAAAGGAGCTGCCAAGAGATCCCTCGTCCCCAAGAAGGTGCTCGCGCGCTCCCAGCACCGGCACGCCAAGATCGCGTCCCTGCACCTCCACGCCAAGACCCCGCGCTGCTCCAAGCGGCGGCACGCGGTAATCCCCAGGAACAAGCCCAGCACCAGCAAAAGGCGCCGGTGGCCACGGCAGGCTGCCGTGCCCTCACCCCCGAGCTACGCGGCGTCGCATGGCCAGGCAAGTGCAAGCCTGACCTGCCCCCTCGCTACAATGGCACGGCGGACCCCGCGAAGTTCCTACAGCTCTACGAGCTATGCATCGAAGCCGCCAACGGAGACGAAAGAGTCATGGTGAACTGGTTTCCCATGGCGCTCAAGGACGGGGCCCACACCTGGCTCCTGAACCTGGCTCCTGGCACAATCTCCTCCTAGGACGAGATGCGCACTCGCTTCATCGCCAACTTCCAGGGCACCCACGACCGGCCCCCGGCCGTGAGCGATCTGCGCCGCATCAAGCAGCAGCAAGGGGAAACCCTGCAGAAATATATCCAGCACTTCAACAACGCTCGCCTCAAGATCCCCAAGGTGACTGAAGAAGCCATCATCTCGGCCTTCTCCGATGGCGTACGCGACATCAAGATGAAGGAGGAGCTAGCAATCCATGAAGACCTGTGCACATCCCTGGAGCTGTTCAACTTGGCGACCAAGTGCGCCAGGGCCGAGGAAGGGTGCCTTTCCCTCCTTGAACTCCCAGCTGCCGACCCAGAAGAGAAGAAGCCCAAGGCCAAGGACGTGAAGCGCAAAGGGGCTGCCGTGCCTGCAGCGGAACCGGATACCAAGCGAGGCGGGGATCAGCCTGAGTCATCCAAGGGCAGCCGGTACTGTGTGTACCATGACCTCCACACCCATAGCACCAACGAATGTCAAGAGCTCAGGGCCGTGAGAGATGGACGTGTCGGCCGATGCCCCGAGCACAACGACAGCGGCTATGGCCAAGGAGGAGGAAGAGGTGGCGGACGATGGGAAGACCGTGGCCCTCGCCAAGGGTGGCGTGACCGACCTCACGAGGATCGCTGGCAGGACCAGCCTCACGAGGGAGGCTGGAGAGATCAGCCTCGTGGGGATCGCCCACACGGCAACGCAGGCCTTCCTCCTCTGCCGCCGCCAAGGAGGAACGAAGGCCAGCATCAAGACGAGGAGGCTAGGAGCTTCCAGGAGCCGCACGCAATCGCTTGCATCTCGGATGGAGCGCAGGCCCCGGCCTCACATCGCATCTTCAAGCAGTTTCCTCGCGAGGTGAATGCAGTCCTCCCCAAGCTTGAGGCCACGCGCCCGCTCAGGTGGTCTGCGTGCGCTATCACGTTCAGCTCAGCGGATCAGCTCAAGTGCGCGGCAACGGCCGGAGTCCTCCCGATGCTTTGCTCCCCAGTCATCAGCAATGTGCAGGTCACCAGGACCCTCATTGACGGTGGAGCAGGACTCAACGTCCTGTCCTCGAGACGTTCGACAATCTCCAAGTGCCGTACGATCAGCTTTAGCCGACCAAGCCCTTCTTAGGAGTCACTGATGGTTCCACTGTTCCAATAGGGCAGGTTCGCCTTCCAGTCACCTTTGGGCAGCGCAACAACTACCGCACCAAGCTCATCGACTTTGACGTCGCCCACATCCGTCTGCCATACAACACCATCCTCGGGTACCCAGCCCTGGCCAAGTTCATTGCAGTGACTCACCATGGGTACAATGTCCTCAAGATGCCAGGAAGTGGTGGAGTCATCACCGTACCCTGTGAAGAAAAGGATGCAGTGTGTTCACCTGAGCGCGCGTTCCAAGCCGCAACAATCGAAGACCCGAACCACAGGAACGGAAGGCTTCCCGAGGCAACCCTTAAGAAGAAGAAGGTTTCGCCTGGCCCAAGCCATAAGGAGGCAGGCGCCTCCGGAGGTGTTGTGTCAGGATCTGCGCCCAATCAGGGAGCGCCATCCTCTCTCGCATAGGAAGGCGCGCCTGGCGCCCTCCTTAGGCAGGGCTCGGGGGCTCTTTCTTGGAGATCCACCGACTTTGCCAAGGTCGCGAGGGAGGCGCTCGGGCACCAGTTGGAGGGGTGCTTCCAGGCACGTTTCCCTCAGGAAGGTACAAGGCAAGGAGGACCAAACCCTCAGGAGTTCATCGCAAGAAACACCCAGGAGCTACAGGAGTCAAGAGTCATGCGTGGCAGCCGCCATTTTCCCACCGTAGCCCCACATCCAGGCGAGGATGGTGGGCTGCGCGTCTGCATCAACGTGCCAGGGCTCAACTGAGCCGCGTCTCAGGAGTGTCTCTGGCCTTCGCGCATGGGGCGTTGCGAGGATCCACCTCACAACTACGTTCGCATGCCTTTCGGCTTGCCGAGCGCGGTCGCCGCTTCAGCGCCTGCCGAGGAGTATTTTGGAAGCCCAGGAGGTCAAGCATTGTGCAGTCCTGGCGGAGATGGAGATGGCCCTCGGAGACCCACCTGCGCCCCCGGAGCCCCTCGAGGCTCCTGGGCCTGGGGGCTCGTGAGGGCCGGCGTCTTCATCGCGCATCGCCCACTTCTTCAACATCACTCCATCTTCAACGGCACTAGGTGACACCTTTCTAAGTTCCGTTCTTAGCTGGGAGCGCCCACAGGGTTGCATCATTCCCAGGTCGCGTGGGTCCGTCCTGCGGCATGTATCCGTTTTGCTTATGCTCTTTACTTACCTTGTTGGGGGCACCCCTCGGGCTGCATCATCCCCGAGCTGCTCGAGCCTGGCCTAGCGGCATTTGCTTTTCCCGCGTCTATTTAAAATGAATTTCCTCCTGCATGCCTAACATACCTGACCTAATCGCCTGCTCGATTGACGCCTACCTATGGAGCCGCTCGCTCTGGCACGACATTTGCGCACGGGTCCATCCCTGCAACACCGATAAACCTGAGTGGTCGAGCTCTGGCCGCGGCAGCCCCGCAAGGCGCCACCTCACCAGGCCCTCAGTGCCCCATTCACTCCCCCAGAGCGACCAAAGGTTGGCTGGCAACCGTAACAACATGTCTTGTTTCTCTTCATGATTGGTGTGCAGGACCTACTCCAGGAGCAACGCTAGGGACGTTGCGAGCTGCCTCATCCTCTCTCCTGCATGGACCACTTGCACATTAAAAGGGGGGCGCCCGAGCATCGCGACTAATGGGCTCCTACTAGCTCTCCAGCCCTCACCCCTGGCCTTGACCCACGGCATCGTGACCTGTCATACTAGCAGCGGCTGAGCTCGCTCGAGGGCCAGGACCTGAGGATGTAGAGCATTAAGGAAAGTGCGGGGGAGTGGGAAGGAGCTCGCGAGGACCTAACCCAGCAGCACCTCAGCTGCCACCACTCGGGCCGGGCGCTTCATCAAGGAACTACACCAAACTCAAGAGATAAGTCACGCCCTTACAGGAGTTGGACCAACGCAACGCCAAACACTCGCCTAGTGCGGCTCTGTCGTGGCGACGTTGCCTCTTTTCTTGCCCAGCGAGGGCTGCTTGAGCACTAAAGGGGACCTCTGAGCATCGCGACTCAGGGGCTCTTATCGGACCTCCGACCGCTCACCTCCTAGCCTTGACCACAGCATCGCGATCTGGCATACCAGCGACGGCTGAAGCCTGCATGGGGACTGGGACCTGTCAGCGTAGAGCTCCACGTCCTCATGAGGATAGAAAGGGGGAGCCGAGCCGAGACAGGACAAGCACCTCGCATTGATTCATATTAAGATATAATGTTCACAAAAGACATGGCAGGCGCCTTACATACCCCCCGCGGGGTATTGCTTCGATTCCTCGCAGGGAACAAAAGTACTGATCCTCAGGAACGCTAATCGCCCGCACCTCCACAAGGGACGCCATCATCAACAGTGGGCTGCCCAACGCCGATGCCAACCCCATCCAGATCAGTGGCGTCGGTGGCTGGACGCAGCTGCCCCGCTCTGGGCACGGCGCGAGCTCGGGGGCTCGTAGCTGTCGTCACTCGTCTCCGGAGTCGCGAGGAGCTCGGCGGAGCTACTGGATTCCCCAGCTCCTCTGCTGCTGCCTGAGGAGCTGCTGGAGGGCCGATGGGCGGGCCAGGTCCTCGCTGGTTCGTTGCCCCTGCCGCTCTCCCTAGGGCAGCACTCCAGCCGGCGTCCTTCAGCATCGAAGACCTTGAGGAATATCAGGGAGGCGCTGTCGTATTTAAGATGAATAACGAGGGCACCTACCGTCCGGCAGACCCGGGCGATTTCCCCCAGCCCCGAGTCATGAATGCTGGGGAACATAGTAATTTCAAAAAATTTCCTACTCACACGCAAGATCATGGTGATGCATAGCAACGAGAGAGGAGAGTGTTGTCTATGTACCCTTGTAGACCGAAAGCGGAAGCGTTAGCACAACGCGGTTGATGTAGTCGTACGTCTTCACGGCCCGACCGATCAAGCACCGAAACTATGGCACCTCCAAGTTCTTGCACACGTTCAACTCGATGACGATCCCCGGACTCCGATCCAGCAGAATGTCGGGGAAGAGTTCCGTCAGCACGACGGCTTGGTGACAATCTTGATGTTGTACCGTCGCAGGGCTTCGCCTAAGCACCACTACAATATTATCGAGGATTATGGTGGAGGGGGGCACCGCACACGGCTAAGAGATCAATGATCAATTGTTGTGTCTATGGGGTGCCCCCTGCCCCCGTATATAAAGGAGCAAGGGGGAGGCGGCCGGCCTAGGAGGAGGGCGCGCCAAGGGGGGAGTCCTACTCCCACCGGGAGTAGGACTCCTCCTTCCCTTGTGGGAGTAAGAGAGAAGAAAAGAGGGGGAGAGGAACAAGGAAAAGGGGGCTGCACCCCTTGTCCAATTCGGACCAGAGGGGGGGGGGGCGCCTCCTTCCTTTTGGCCTCTCTCCTCTATTCCCGTATGGCCCAATAAGGCCCATATACTCCCCGGCGAATTCCCGTAACTCTCCGGTACTCCGAAAAATACCTGAATCACTCGGAACCTTTCTCATGTCCGAATATAGTCGTCCAATATATTGATTTTTACGTCTCGACCATTTCGAGACTCCTCGTCATGTCCATGATCACATCCGGGACTCCGAACAACCTTCGGTACATCAAAACATATAAACTCATAATGAAACTGTCATCGTAACGTTAAGCGTGCGGACCCTACGGGTTCGAGAACAATGTAGACATGACCGAGACACGTCTCCGGTCAATAACCAATAGCGGAACCTAGATGCTCATATTGGCTCCTACATATTCTACGAAGATCTTTATCGGTCAGACCGCATAACAACATACGTTGTTCCCTTTGTCATCGGTATGTTACTTGCCCGAGATTCGATCGTCGGTATCTTAATACCTAGTTCAATCTCGTTACCGGCAAGTCTCTTTACTCGTTCTGTAATACATCATCCCGCAACTAACTCATTAGCTGCAATTCTTGCAAGGCTTTAAGTGATGTGCATTACCGAGAGGGCCCAGAGATACCTCTCCGACAATCGGAGTGACAAATCCTAATCTCGAAATACGCCAACCCAACAAGTACCTTCGAAGACACCTGTAGAGCACCTTTATAATCACCCAGTTATGTTGTGACGTTTGGTAGCACACAAAGTGTTCCTGCGGTAAACGGGAGTTGCATAATCTCATAGTCATAGGAACATGTATAAGTCATGAATAAAGCAATAGCAACAAACTAAATGATCAAGTGCTATGCTAACGGAATGGGTCAGGTCAATCACATCATTCTCCTAATGATGTGATCCCGTTAATCAAATGACAACTCATGTCTATGGTTAGGAAACATAACCATCTTTGATCAACGGGCTAGTCAAGTAGAGGCATACTAGTGACACTCTGTTTGTCTATGTATTCACACATGTATTATGTTTCCGGTTAATACAATTCTAGCATGAATAATAAACATTTATCATGATATAAGGAAATAAATAATAACTTTATTATTGCCTCTAGGGAATATTTTCTTCAGTCTCCCACTTGCACTAGAGTCAATAATCTAGTTCACATCGCCATGTGATTTAATACCAATAGTTCACAGTACCATATGATTAACACCCATAGTTCACATCGACATGTGACCAACACCCAAAGTGTTTACTAGAGTCAATAATCTAGTTCACATCGCTATGTGATTAACACCCAAAGAGTACTAAGGTGTGATCATGTTTTGCTTGTGAGAGAAGTTTAGTCAACGGGTCTGCCATATTCAGATCCGTAAGTATTTTGCAAATTTCTATGTCAACAATGCTCTGCACAGAGCTAATCTAGCTAATTGCTCCCACTTTCAACATTTATCCAGATTGAGACTTTGAGTCATCGGGATCATTGTCAAAACTTGCATTGACGTAACCCTTTACGACGAACCTTTTGTCACCTCCATAATTGAGAAACATATCCTTATTCCACTAAGGATAATTTTGACCAATGTCCAGTGATCTACTCCTAGATCACTATTGTACTCCCTTGCCAAACTCAGGGCAGGGTATACAATAGGTCTGGTACACATCATGGCATACTTTCATTCTCTCTCTATCTTCTGTCGTGGTCGGGTTTTGAGTCTTACTCAATTTCACACCTTGTAACACAGGCAAGAACTCCTTCTTTGACTGTTCCATTTTGAACTACTTCAAAATCTTGTCAAGGTATGTACTCATTGAAAAACTTATCAAGCGTCTTGATCTATCTCTATAGATCTTGATGCTCAATATGTAAGCAGCTTCACCGAGGTCTTTCTTTGAAAAACTCCTTTCAAACATTCCTTTATGCTTTGCAGAATAATTCTACATTATCTCTGATCAACAATATGTCATTCACATATACTTATCAGAAATGCTGTAGTGCTCCCACTCACTTTCTTGTAAATACAGGCTTCTCCAAAAGTCTGTATAAAACCAAATGCTTTGATCACACTATCAAAGCATTTATTCCAACTCCGAGAGGCTTGCACCAGTCCATAAATGGATCGCTGGAGCTTGCACACTTTGTTAGCTCCCTTTGGATTGACAAAACATTCTGGTTGCATCATATACAACTCTTCTTCCAGAAATCCATTCAGGAATGCAGTTTTGACATCCATTTGCCAAATTTCATAATCATAAAATGCGGCAATTGCTAACATGATTCGGACAGACTTAAGCATCATTACGGGTGAGAAGGTCTCATCATAGTCAATCCCTTGAACTTGTCGAAAACCTTTCGCAACAAGTCGAGCTTTATAGAAAGTAACAGTACCGTCAGCGCCAGTCTTCTTCTTGAAGATCCATTTATTCTCAATTGCTTGCCGATCAACGGTCAAGTCAACCAAAGTCCACACTTTGTTCTCATACATGGATCCCATCTTAGATTTCATGGCTTCTAGCCATTTTGCCGAATCTGGGCTCACCATCGCTTCTTCATAGTTCGTAGGTTCATCATGATCTAGTAGCATGACTTCCAGAACAGGATTACCGTACCACTCTGGTGCGGATCTTACTCTGGTTGATCTACGAGGTTCGGTAGTAACTTGATCTGAAGTTTCATGATCATTATCATTAGCTTCCTCACTAATTGGTGTAGGTGTCACAGAAACCGGTTTCTGTGATGTACTACTTTCCAATAAGGGAGCAGGTATAGATACCTCATCAAGTTCTACTTTTCTCCCACTCACTTCTTTCGAGAGAAACTCCTTCTCTAGAAAGGATCCATTCTCAGCAACGAATATCTTGCCTTCGGATCTGTGATAGAAGGTGTACCCAACATTTTCTTTTTGGGTATCCTATGAAGACGCACTACTCCGATTTTGGTTTGAGCTTATCAGGTTGAATTTTTTTCCACATAAGCATTGCAACCTCAAACTTTAAGAAACGACAACTTAGGTTTCTTGCCAAACCATAGTTCATACGGTGTCGTCTCAACGGATTTAGATGGTGCCCTATTTAACGTGAATGCAGCTGTCTCTAATGCATAACCCCAAAATGATAGTGGTAGATCGGCAAGAGACATCATAGATCGCACCATATCTAATAAAGTACGGTTATGACGTTCGGACACACCATTACACTGTGGTGTTCCAGGTGGCGTGAGTAGTGAAACTATTTCACATTGTTTTAACTGAAGGCCAAACTCTTAACTCAAATATTTTACCTCTGCGATCATATCGTAGAAACTTTTATTTTCTTGTTATGATGATTCTCCACTTCACTCTGAAATTCTTTGAACTTTTCAAATGTTTCAGACTTGTGTTTCATGAAGTAGATATACCCATATCTGCTCAAATCATCTGTGAAGGTCAGAAAATAACGATACTTGCCATGAGCCTTAAGACTCATCGGACTGCATACATTAGTATGTATTATTTCCAATAAGTCAGTTGATCGCTCCATTGTTCCGGAGAACGGAGTCTTAGTCATCTTGCCCATGAGGCATGGTTCGCAAGCATCAAGTGATTCATAATCAAGTGACTCCAAAAGTCCATCAGTATGGCGTTTCTTCATGCGCTTTACACCAATATGACCTAAATGGCAGTGCCACAAATAAGTTGCACTATCATTATTAACTTTGCATCTTTTGGTTTCAATATTATGAATATGTGTATCACTATGATCGAGATCCAACGAACCATTTTCATTGGGTGTGTAACCATATAAGGTTTTATTCATGTAAACAAAACAACAATTTATTCTCTTACTTAAATGAATAACCGTATTGGAATAAACATGATCAAATCATATTCATGCTCAACGCAAACACCAAATAACACTTATTTAGGTTCAACACTAATCCCGAAAGTATAGGGAGTGTGCAATGATGATCATATCAATCTTGGAACCACTTCCAACACACATCGTCACTTCACCTTTAACTAGTCTATGTTCATTCTGCAACTCCCGTTTCGAGTTACTACTCTTAGCAACTGAACCAGTATCAAATACCGAGGGGTTGCTACGAACACTAGTAAAATACACATCAATAATCTGTATATCAAATATACCTTTGTTCACTTTGCCATTCTTTCTTATCCGCCAAATACTTGGGACAGTTCTGCTTCCAATGACCAGTCCCTTTGCAGTAGAAGCACTCAGTTTCGGGCTTAGGTCTAGACTTGGGTTTTTCACTTGAGCAGCAACTTGCTTGCCGTTCTTATTGAAGTTCCCCTTTCTTCCCTTTGTCCCTTTACTTGAAACTAGTGGTTTTGTTTACCATCAACACTTGATGATTTTCTTGATTTCTACCTTCATTGATTTCAGCATCACGAAGAGCTTGGGAATCGTTTCCGTTATCCCTTGCATATTATAGTTCATCACGAAGTTCTACTAACTTTGTGATGGTGACTAGAGAATTCTATCAATCACTATTTTATCTGGAAGATTAAGTCCTACTTGATTCAAGCGATTGTAGTACCCAGACAATCTGAGCACATGCTCACTACTTGAGCTATTCTCCTCCATCTTTTAGCTATAGAACTTGTTGGACACTCATATCTCTCAACTCGGGTATTTGCTTGAAATATTAACTTCAACTCCTGGAACATCTCATATGTTCCATGATGTTCAAAACGTCTTTGAAGTCCTGATTCTAAGACGTTAAGCATGGTGCACTAAACTATCAAGTAGTCATCATATTGAGCTAGCCAAACGTTCATAACATCTGCATCTGCTCCTGCAATAGGTTTCTTACCTAGCGGTGCATCAAGGACATAATTCTTCTATGCAGCAATGAGGATAAACCTCAGATCACAGATCCAATCCGCATCATTGCTACTAACATTTTTCAACATAATTTTTCTCTAGGGACACAATAAACTAGGAGCAACATCGCGAGCTATTGATCTACAACATAGATATGCTAATACTACCAGGACTAAGTTCATGATAAATTAAAGTTCAATTAATCATAATACTTAAGAACTCCCACTTAGACAGACATCCCTCTAATCTTCTAAGTGATCACGTGATCCATATCAACTAAACCATGTCCGATCATCACGTGAGATGGAGTAGTTTCAATGGTGAACATCACTATGTTGATCATATCTACTATATGATTCACGCTCGACCTTTCGGTCTCCGTGTTCCGAGGCCATATCTGTTATATGCCAGGCTCGTCAAGTTTAACCTGAGTATTCCACGTGTGCAACTATTTTGCACCCATTGTATTTGAACGTAGAGCCTATCACACCCGATCATCACGTGGTGTCTCAGCACGAAGAACTTTCACAACGGTGCATACTCAGGGAGAACACTTATACCTTGATAATTTAGTGAGAGATTATCTTATAAAGCTACCGCCGAACTAAGCAAAATAAGATGTATAAAAGATAAACATCACATGCAATCATAATATGTGACATGATATGGCCATCATCATCTTGTGGCTTTGATCTCCATCTCCAAAGCATCGTCATGATCTCCATCGTCACTGGCATGACACCATGATCTCCATCATCTTGATCTATATCAATGTGTCGTCACATGGTTGTCTCGCCAACAATTGCTCTTACAACTATTGCTATTGCATAGCGATAAAGTAAAGCAATTATTTGGCGCTTGCATCTTATGCAATAACAAGATAACCATAAGGCTTTTGCCAGTTGCCGATAACTTCAACAAAACATGATCATCTCATACAACAACTTATATCTCATCACGTCTTGACCATATCACATCACAACATGCCATGCAAAAACAAGTTAGACGCCCTCTACTTTGTTGTTGCAAGTTTTACGTGGCTGCTACGGGCTGAGCAAGAACCGTTCTTACCTATGCATCAAAACCACAATAATAGTTTGTCAAGTTGGTGCTGTTTTAACCTTCGCAAGGACCGGGCGTAGCCACACTCAGTTCAACTAAAGTTGGAGAAACTGACACCTGCCAGCCACCTGTGTGCAAAGCACGTCGGTAGAACCAGTCTCGCATAAGCGTACGCGTAATGTCGGCCTGGGCTGCTTCATCCAACAATAACGCCGAACCAAAGTGTGACATGCTGGTAAGCAGTATGACTTATATCTCCCACAACTCACTTGTGTTCTACTCGTGCATATTACATCAACGCATAAAACCTAGGCTCGGATGTCACTGTTGTGGAACATAGTAATTTCAAAAAATTTCCTACGCACACGCAAGATCATGGTGATGCATAGCAACAAGAGAGGAGAGTGTTGTCTACGTACCCTCGTAGACCAAAAGCGGAAGCGTTAGCACAACGCGGTTGATTTAGTCGGACGTCTTCACAGCCCAACCGATCAAGCACCGAAACTATGGCACCTCCGAGTTCTAGCACATGTTCAGGTCAATGGCGATCCCCGAACTCCGATCCAGCAGAATGTCGGGGAAGAGTTCCGTCAGCACGACGGCGTGGTGACGATCTTGATGTTCTACTGTCGCAGGGCTTCGCCTAAGCACCGCTACAATATTATCGAGGATTATGGTGGAGGGGGGCACCGCACATGACTAAGAGATCAATGATCAATTGTTGTGTCTATGGGGTTCCCCCTGCCCCCGTATATAAAGGAGCAAGGGGGGAGGCGACCAGCCTAGGAGGAGGGCGCGCCAAGGGGGGAGTCCTACTCCCACCTGGAGTAGGACTCCTCCTTCCCTTGTTGGAGTAAGAGAGAAGGAAAGAGGGGGAGAGGAACAAGGAAAAGGGGGCTGCACCCCCTGTCCAATTCGGACCAGAGGGGGGGCGCGCACCTCCTTCCTTTTGGCCTCTCTCCTCTATTCCCGTATGGCCCAATAAGGCCCATATACTCCCGGGCGAATTCCCGTAACTCTCCGGTACTCCGAAAAATACCCGAATCACTCGGAACATTTCTAATTTCCGAATATAGTCATCCAATATATCGATTTTTACGTCTCGACCATTTCGAGACTCCTCGTCATGTCCGTGATCACATCCGGGACTCCGAACAACCTTCGGTACATCAAAACATATAAACTCATAATGAAACTATCATCGTAACGTTAAGCGTGCGGACCCTACGGGTTCGAGAACAATGTAGACATGATCGAGACACGTCTCTGGTCAATAACCAATAGTGGAACCTGGATGCTCATATTGGCTCCTACATATTCTACGAAGATCTTTATCGGTCAGACCGCATAACAACATACGTTGTTCCCTTTGTCATCAGTATGTTACTTGCCCGAGATTCGATCGTCGGTATCTTAATACCTAGTTCAATCTCGTTACCGGCAAGTCTCTTTACTCGTTCTGTAATACATCATCCCGCAACTAACTCATTAGCTGCAATTCTTGCAAGGCTTTAAGTGATGTGCATTACCGAGAGGGCCCAGAGATACCTCTCCGACAATCGGAGTGACAAATCCTAATCTCAAAATACGCCAACCCAACAAGTACCTTCGGAGACACCTGTAGAGCACCTTTATAATCACCCAGTTACATTGTGACGTTTGGTAGCACGCAAAGTGTTCCTCCGATAAATGGGAGTTGCATAATTTCATAGTCATAGGAACATGTATAAGTCATGTAGAAAGCAATAGCAACAAACTAAACGATCAAGTGCTATGCTAACGGAATGGGTCAAGTCAATCACATCATTCTCCTAATGATGTGATCCCGTTAATAAAATGACAACTCATGTCTATGGTTAGGAAACATAACCATCTTTGATCAACGGGCTAGTCAAGTAGAGGCATACTAGTGACACTCTATTTGTCTATGTATTCACACATGTATTATGTTTCTGGTTAATACAATTCTAGCATGAATAATAAACATTTATCATGATATAAGGAAATAAATAATAACTTTATTATTGCCTCTAGGGCATATTTCCTTCAATGAAGACCTTACATGGAGCGACAACCGCGACCTCCGCTCCGGTCGCAAGGGTACTGCAGTCAGTGTGCTCTAGCTAGAGCTCCAGAGCCCTACTCGGCGGCATCTCGAAGGCGAAGGAGGGAGGAAGGCGAATCCAAGAGCTCGGAGGCATGGCGGCGTGGAGCACGAGCTCGTGGGAGGAGCTCTCGGCGTGGACTCCAGGAGGAACGACACGCACCACCGTGACTCACCGGCGTCGACGGCGGCACCATCGATGTCGCTCGACGCCTTCTCCCCTTGGACCCATGATGCGGGCGTACAAGGGTAGCGGATACCCAGGCGGCGGCCGCTCGTACCAGGGCCTCGATGCCTCCTGCTGAGCACCCACATCTCGGTGGCAGAGGACCAGCCGCTTCTTCGGCGGAAGTAGGTCAGGACCCTCTCGGGGGGCCTTTCCCTTCATTTCTGTAGAAAACCAGTGGACTGGTGCCATTGGCGTAAGGAGAAGCAAGAACGAGGAAGAAGAAGGAAAGGAGCAGCCGCAAGGGGTGGACTGAAGGGGCTCGAGTAGGCCCGTACTTATACCCGGAGGAGGCCAACCGCTAAGCACCATGATCGCAGGTAATCATGACTGGTTTCTATGCGTGCAGGGACTTGTCAAGTCGTGCGGTCGCCGAGGCGTCGTGGGGAAGCGCAGACGTCCACGACCAATCAATCGCCACGTGGCGCCCGAGGCCGCAAGCTTTTTGGTCCCGCAGCGCTTCGTGCTTGCCCCATCACTTCCCTGCTAGGCCAAGCTCGGGCATGCCTTGGGCCCAGGGGCTACTGTCGGCGTTCTGGGAATGGGGGCCCCCAGACTTGCCTGCCTGCAGCCTGCGGTGTGGCTCAAGTGGGGGCCCAGCACGGCCCATCTTCATTAGCTCAAGCTCAAGACCCTCGCGAGGGGCCAAGCCTCGCGGGGCGAACGACTAAAAACTTCCTCAGAGGCAGCCTCATCAGGCGGGCTCGCGAGAAGGTGGAGAGATCAAGGCAGGGGTACCTCGCGAGGAGCCCATGATGCAAGCCATGACAATCGAGACCAGGCGGGCGCCGGCCTGTGCAGTGTCCTTGTTTCCCCTTTGGTGCAAAGGGGGCAAGCACAGGCCAAGGCATTGGGAAAAGGTTACCATTCCGGTGCAACGAGACCAAGACCAACAGAGCGGCAGGACGGAGGTCACCGTGGAGCCCAAGACGGCGTCATCACCAGTGCTTTTGGCAGCCAAAGACCACCTTTGGTCAGGATAACTTGTACTAGATGTTCCCCTTCAAAACGGCCAATTGTTGGCGCCCTTCCCGCTCATTATTTGGGGAGAGGCCCAGGGCCTCTATAAATAGAGCTAGCCACCACAGAGTAGGGGAGAAGAGAAAAAAAAGGGAAAGAGAGATAAAAGGAGAGAGAGAGAGAAAAGGGGGATCGACACACCTAGGCATCTAGAGATCTGGTAGAGCTCTAGCAAAGAGAGAGAGGCGACTGAACTCACCAAAGCAGTTCATCGCATCAGCTCAAGAGCACCTCTCGCGAGGCTGTTCTTCCCTTGTACTGTTCATCATCAGCCCCTAAGGCAATCTACCACACCACACACTGGAGTAGGGTATTACACCACAACGGTGGCCCGAACCAGTATAAACCTCGTGTCCCTTGTGTTGTTCGTTGTTTCGAGCATGGATCACGCGAGGAGATTGGACGTAGATCGGTAGGGGAGAGATCTCCGCGCGCACCCCAGTGTTCGAACCTCAAGGGTCTGCCGGAACCCGAAATCCGACAGCACTCTTCTACCGCCGCGACAATGATCTCCGATTCAGCACTGGCAACACCAGCGGGAGCAGGGGGCTTTGCGCTGCCTCCGGCTCAGGTTTTGTCTGATTTGTTTGACGCTTTGGCAACATTGCTGGCAGCAGAGGTGGACGCGGCCAACCGGGATCAGCACAACACAGAGATTGCAAAGGTGAAGGATCAGATAACACAAGCTAAAGCGGACCTGGCAGCGGAGAACACCAGGTTGGCTACAGAGCGGGCCGAATTAGAGGCTCAGGCTTACCGGCTTATGCTAGATCAGAGTGCGTCAGAAGATGTCATGAGGAGAAGATACCGATCGCACCTTCTGCCGGTCTTTGAGGCAAGGAATCTCTTTAACACGCCAGGAGCAGGCACCAGCAACCAGCCAGTGTCAAACCGGGCAGAGGAGCCTAGGACCAGGGCACCGGTTCAGCCGCGTGCGATGGATCCGCCGCCTCAGCCTCGACAAAACGATGTCCCATGACGACACGTCTCAACAACTCCGAGCCATTACTCTAACCCGTTGGATAACATAGTTGCCGCCGCTTCATGATTGGCAGCTCTACCGATTGATGGGGAGTCCCCAGTAGCAGTTAAAACACGATGGGCTAGGGAGCTCCTTCAGACGGCCTTGACTCAGCAGCAGGCTTATTCATATAGCCACGAAAGGATTCATTGCACTCCCTGCCCGAGCCGGAGCTATAGTAGACATATCGATGAACCGGCCGTATCAAGCAATGCGCAGAATCGTAATCCGCCCCATGGAAATAACCCGACGGGTGGCAATGCTCAGGATGTAGTGGATCATGCTAGGGCACGTCGAG
The DNA here is from genome assembly GCF_002162155.2 of Triticum dicoccoides. Taxonomy (NCBI): domain Eukaryota; kingdom Viridiplantae; phylum Streptophyta; class Magnoliopsida; order Poales; family Poaceae; genus Triticum; species Triticum dicoccoides. The sequence continues at coordinate 575,550,333 of NC_041382.1, forward strand.
AAGCCGAGTTAGCAGCACTGCACGAAGCTCTGGTTCGTCAACTCACTCCGGTTCATCAGTTCACTCCAGTTTGTCCAACAACATCGGTAGAACCAGGGGTTACCTCCAGTTCTTTGGGAGTGCCATGTCTTGTCCCAGCGCTGTGTAATGTACGGTTACCCAAGGATTTCAAAGGCCCGCGGAAGGTGCCGAATTACACCGCCAATTTGTCCCCCGAGTCATGGGTGGAAAGCTATGAGATGGCAATGGAGATGCTGGATGTGGACGAAGCGGCGTGTGCCAAATACTTTACCATGATGTTGGAGGGAACAACTCGCACATGGTAGAAAAAACTGCCAGCCAACTCTATTGGATCATGGGCCGAGTTAAGGGCCCAGTTTATCCAGAACTTCAAGGATACGTGTAAGAATCCCATGTCCATCGTGGATTTAGCTACCTGTGTCCAGGAGGAAGGAGAATCAACAACCCACTGGGTGCACCGGGTTTCGGAGATTCTGCATTCATCAGACCACATCAATACTGACACAACCGTTTTAACATTGGAAGGCAATTGCCGGTTTGCACCTTTGAAGCTGAAGTTGGGGCGGCTCAAACACCATTGTAATGACATGGGAACACTTATGGCAGCTCTGGTGAAGTATGCCGACTCTGATAGTACTAAGGACCTCGAGTCTAATGATGAAAATATAGGGAAGGGAAAGAAGAGCGGTAGCACCAAAGGGCAACAGCATAACCCGGTGGGTCATGGGAACAACGGTAAACTCAAGGCAGATAATAGCTTGGATTTTGTGGCTAACACCAACACCTAGGATAACGGTCAGCGGCGCAAGGGTAAACCGCCCCAGCAGGGTGGAGGGTCAGTCCCCAATCTGGAGCGCTGTTAAACCAGCCTTGCCCAAAGCACGGATCAAAGGAGAGGCCAGGTACGCACCTTTGGAAGGATTGCTTCATCATGCGGGAGTTCAAAAATTCAAATCTCTTTCAATATGACAACGGACCGCCCGATGGTTCAGGAGGTGGTTTCCATGGGCCGGGTTATGGTGGTGGCAGTTCCGGTTCAGGATTCCAAGGCAATCAAACCGGACATGGCAATCAGAGCAGCCAGGGCAACCAGGAAGGTTACAACCATTAGGGGAATCGACAGCAGTAGCAATCGGGTTATCAGAGCAATCCAAAGCAGTTGAATAGTGGGCAGTATCATGTCTTCACCACCAGCTTATGTAAGCACAATCATAAGCTTCATAAAAGAGCCGTGAACTCCGTTGAACCGGCGGTACCTCGTTATCTGTGCTAGTCTGAATAGCCCATCCTGTGGAGTCAAGAGGATCATCCACTCCGGGTTGACAATCCGGGTCATCTGGCCTTGGTGGTGGCACCTCAGGTTGGGGGGTATAAGTTTACCAAGGTGCTTATGGATGGAGGAAGTAGTATCAATATCCTTTACTATGAAACCTTTCGTCGCATGGGGTTGACAGATAAGAATCTTAAACCATTGAACACCTTGTTTCATGGTGTAGTGCCTGGTAAATCGGCATACCCAGTCGGTAAGATAGCTCTGGAACTTGCTTTTGGAGATGATCATGATTCAAGATCAGAGGTATTGACTTTTGAAGTGGTGAAAATCAAGAGTCCGTATCATGCCCTGTTCGGATGACCGGCTTATGTTAAGTTCATGGCAAGGCCCTGTTATGTTTATCTGTAGCTTCAGATGCCAGGTCATAAGGGGACCATCACGGTGCATGGGAGCCGGAAGATTGCTTTGGAATGTGAAGAAGGTGATGCGGCTTATGCTGAGTCGGTTTGTGCCACAAAGGAGCTGAAATTTTATAAGGACAATGTTGATCCGACATATATGACTTCTCTGAAAAAGTCAACTACCGAGCATGATCCAGCACTGAAATTTAAATCGGCTGAGGAGACTAAGCTGGTTGACTTTGTTCCCGGCGATCCATCCAAGCAGTTTAGCATCAGCGCTAACCTAGATCCTAAATAGGAAAGCGCGCTCATCGCGTTCATCTGTGAGAACCAGGACATCTTTGCATGGAAGCCTTCTGACATGCCAGGTGTACCGAGGAAACTCACTGAGCACACCCTTAATATAGATCCTAAGTTTAAACCGGCCAGACAGTCTCTCCGCCGCTTCAACGAAGAAAGGCGTAAAGCTATTGGTGAAGAGGTAGCCTGGCTTTTGGCAGCAGGGTTTATTGTGGAGGTCTTTCACCCTGAGTGGCTAGCTATTCCGGTGCTGGTACTTAAGAAAAACGACACTTGGCGTATGTGTGTGGATTACACAGACTTAAAAAAGCCTACCCAGCCGACCCCTTTGCTCTCCCTTGTATTGATCAAATTATTGATGCTACAGCAGGTTGTGACCATTTGTGTTTTCTGGATGCTTATTCTGGTTATCATCAGATTAAAATGGCAGTTAAGGACCAGGAGAAGACAACTTTCATAACTCCCTTTGGAGCCTTCTGCTATGTATCTATGCCTTTCGGGCTCAAGAGTGCCCAAGCAACTTATCAGCACCGCGTCCAGAATTGTCTGCATAAACAGATTGGGTGCAATTTTCATGCATATGTGGATGATATTGTGGTGAAGTCCAGAAAGGAGGAGACATTGATAGGTGACTTAAAGGAAACTTTTGATAACCTCCGGGTTTATAAGATGATGCTTAATCCGGCCAAATGTGTCCTTGGGGTACTGGCAGGCAAGCTTTTGGGGTTTCTGGTGTCTAACAGGGGCATTGAAGCTAATCCGGAGAAGATCACGGCTATCACATCTCTGGCTAAACTGGCGTGCATCAATGATGTTCAACGTTTGGCGGGACGGATTGCAGCCTTAAGACGGTTTATCAGTCGCCTTGGAGAAAAGGCTATCCCTTTGTATCAGATACTAAAGAAAACGGATCACTTCATCTGGAGTGATGCTACAGATAAAGTGATGATGCTAAAAGGCTATCCTTGCGGCTCCAGTTGATAAGGAACCCTTATTACTATATGTGGCTACGAATGCCCGGGCTGTTAGTGTGGCTATCGTTGTGGAGCGCAAGGAGGCTAGAAAAGAGTATCCGGTTCAACGGTCGGTTTATTATATTAGAGAGGTGCTTATTGAGTCCAAACAGAGATACCCACATTGGTAGGAGCTGGTGTATGGGGTTTTTATGGCAAGCCGGAAGCTCAAGCATTATTTCCAGGGTCATCCTATCACAGTGGTCAGTTCAGCCCCCTTGGGAGATATCATCCAAAACAGAGAAGCAACGGGCCGGATTGCTAAATGGGCTATTGAGCTTGGACCTCACGGGCTAAAGTATACGCCTCGCACGGCAATCAAATCCCAAGCACTTGTGGACTTCATCAATGATTGGACAGAGTTGCAAGCACCGGAGGAAAAGTCAGAGAACACTTATTGGACTATTCATTTTGATGGGTCCAGGCAATTGGAGGGCTCGGGGGCAGGAGTCATATTAACTTCCCGATGAGGTGATAAGTTTTGCTATGTTCTCCGTTTAATGTTCCCTTGTACTAACAATGCAGCTGAGTATGGGGCCTTGCTCCATGGTCTTCGGATGGTTAAGTAAATGAATTTAAGCCGGGTTAAGTGCTTTGGTGACTCGGACCTGGTGGCTCAACAGGTATCTGGCACTTGGGATTCCAAGGATCCACTCATGGCGGCATATAAACGAGAGGTGGATGAAGTGGCTGGTCATTTCAAGGGTTATTAGGTTGACCATATAGACTGGCGAAAGAATGAAGCGGCAGACGCTTTAAGTCGCTTAGGCTCTCAACGTAAACCGGTGCCACCCAATACCTTTCTAGATGTGCTGCATAATCCGTCAGTCAAGATACCTATGGAGGAGGATTTGGCTGTCCCTGACCCCGAGGCTCAGTTGGTGGTGGCTCTTCATGTTATTCCGGATTGGACGGTCCCATACCTAGCGTACATGAACCGGGGCGAGTTACCAGACGATGAAACCTTGGCCCGACAGATAGTCTGGCGATCCAAGTCTATGACCATTGTTAATGGGGAGCTACATCATTGAAGCGTCACAGGAGCGTTTCAGCGTTGTGTGTCTCCTCAAGAAGGTTGTGAGATTTTGCGTGAGATCCACGAAGGAGATTGTGGTCACCACGCCGGTTCAAAATCCTTGGTAGCTAAGGCCTTTCGTCACGGCTTTTATTGGTTGATGGATCATGCTGATGCTGAGGATTTGGTAAAGAGGTGTGACGGTTGTCAGAAGTTTGCACGGCGCGCTCATGTTCCGGCTCAAGAATTAAGAATGATTCCAATCACTTGGCCATTTGCAACTTGGGGGCTAGATATGGTTGGACCTTTTAAGAGGTCCAAGGACAAGAAAACCCACCTGCTCGTGGCGGTTGATAAGTTTACCAAGTGGGTAGAGGCAGAGCCAGTCAGTAAGTGTGATGTGGCCATGGCGGTTCAATTCATCAAAAAAGTGATATTCCGGTTTGGTTTCCCACATAGCATTATCACTGATAATGGTACTAATCTGTCCAAGGGTGCTATGGAAGAATTTTGTCAATGCGAGCACATCCGACTTGACGTGTCATCAGTGGCTCACCCCCAATCTAATGGTCAAGCAGAAAGGGCCAATCAAGAAATTTTGAGAGGTATCAAACCGCGGCTTATGGTTCCTTTAAAGCGGACGCTGGGTTGTTGGGTGGAGGAGTTACCTTCCGTGTTATGGAGTATCAACACCACACCAAATAGATCTACGGGTTACATGCCTTTCTTCATGGTTTACGGAGCAAAGGCAGTTCTCCCTAGTGACATATGTCATGATTCGCCCCGTGTGGCGGCTTATGTTGAAGCTGGTAATGAAAAAGCATGTCAAGACTCACTGGACCTATTAGATGAGGAGCGTGATCTTGCAGCCGCACGTTCGGCGATTTATCAACTAGATCTGTGACATTATCACAGCCGCCGGGTTAAAACGAGAACTTTTCAAGAAGGCGATCTGGTGCTCTGGCTCATCCAGGATCAGACTGATATACACAAGTTATCCCAACGTTGGGGAGGGCCCTTTGTGGTCAGCAAAAATTTGCACAATGGATAATACTACCTTATCGATGTTCGAGAGCACAAAGACTCACGTAAATCGGAGGAGGAGACCCAGCGGCCGTGGAATATAGCTCATGTTTGGCCTAACTATACTTGAGCCATAGGCTCTTTTTTATGTACATAATTATGACAATGTATATGTTATGATCAATAAACCAGAGCCTCAGCTAAAGCGGGGCCTCTGTTGTTTTTACATCAAGTATTTTTACATGGGGGCTTCTGTTCATAAAGCGGAGTTCTACTGATCCGGCTTATAAAGTCACACATAAAATCACTAGGGGGCTTGGTCGTATCTTGTCGGCCTTTTGGGAACGGGGGTCCCCAGACTTGCCTCCCTGCGGCCTACGGCGTGGCTCAAAGGGGGGCCCAGCACGACCCATCTTCACCAACACAAACCCAAGACCCTCGCGAGGGGCCAAGCCTCGCGGGGCGGACGATGCGAAGCTTCCTCACGCACAACCTCGTCAGGCTGGCTCATGAGGAGGCGGAGAGATCAAGGCGGGGTACCTCGCGAGGTGCACATGACGCAAGCCATGACAACTCAGGGCGCCAGGCGGGTGCCAGCCCGCGCAGCGTCCTCCTTTCCTCTTTGGTGCAAAGGGGGCAAGCGCAGCCGCGGAGTACCGAGGCATCAGGCAAAGGTTGCCATTTCGGTGCAACGAGACCAAGACCAGGAGGACTACGAGACGGAGGTCACTGTGGAGCCCAAGATGGCGTCATCACCAGAGCTTTGCGCAGGCGAAGACTACTTTTGTCAGGACAGCTGATACTTGTTGTCCCCCTTCAAATTAGCCCGCCATTGTTGGCTCCCTTCCCGCTCAATATTTGGGGAGAGGACCAGGGCCTCTATAAATAGGACCAGCCACCCACATAGCTGGGAGGACGAAAAAGAGGTAGGAAGGAAGAGGCTCGTTAGAAGGGTCGGTCAAGAGAGAGGGAGAGAGAGAGAGAAAGGTGGCTGAACTCCTCCCAGCAGTTCATCACCTCAGCCAAGAACAGACCCTCGCGAGGCTGTTCTTCCTTGTATTGTTCATCATCATCAGCCCAAGAGGCAATCCACACACCACACACTGGAGTAGGGTATTACACCACAACGGTGGCCCGAACCAGTACAAACCCTGTGTCTCTTCTGTTGTTCTTTCCTTAGTTCTGATCCTAGCACGGCGAAGGGGTGCAGGTAGGTAGGAGGCGAAATCTCCACGCGCACCCCAGTGTTCGAACCTCAAGGGTCTACCGGAACCCGAAATCCGACATTTGGCGCACCAGGTAGGGGTGCGCCGGAGTTCGTCTTCCACCGCCCCGTTCTCCTCCGACCGTCACGCCCATGTCTGACGCTCGTCAGGCCCACGCCGAGCGCCGGGCCGCACTCGCTTCCCGTGTCACCCAGATGGCCCCTGTTGGCGGGCATCCACGCTGTTCCCCGTCACCTGCCGTCAACGCCGCCACCGGCCCGGCGGGGGACGAGCGGCAAGCATCGTCCCAGCATCCGTCCGTGCGGCAAGACGGCCGCACCACAACTCCCTCGCTCGCCCCAGCTGGATCTTCGTCCCACGCGCTCCGCGCGCCCATGGAGGCTCGGGCTGCACTCATCACGGCAAACGAGCTCCTGCGCTACCGTCCTGTCGACAACGTCTACGAAGAATGGCTCGACCGCGTCGTCGAGCTCGTCGGCGCTGCAGGGGGCTCTTCCGCGCCGTCCATTCCGTTGCACAGCACCCCGCCCCGCGCGGGCGAAGAGGCTCCGGCGGCACCCCGGCCGCCTCCTCCTCAAGAAGACGCCATGGCTCCAAGGCGCATGGCCCCTGGGCAGAACCCGCTCCGTCAGGTGCCAGTGCAGCAAGAACAGAGCTGCCAAGAAGTCCCTCGCCCGCCAGAAGCTGCCCGGGCGCTTCCTGCTCCAGCACGTCGCGACCATCCCCCTGCTCCAGCGCGTGGGGACATGCAAGACCAGGCTCTCCGTCACCTAAGGCCTCCAGTGGCCACAGCAGGCTGCCGCGCCTACACCACTAAACTACGCAGCATCGCGTGGCCCGGCAAGTTCAAACCAGACCTGCCTCCTCGCTACAACGGCACGGCTGACCCTGCGGAGTTCCTCCAGCTCTACGAGATGGGCATCGAAGCTGCCAACGGAGACAAGAAGGTCATGGCGAACTGGTTTCCCATGGCGCTCAAGGACAGGGCCTGCACCTGGCTCCTGAACCTGGCTCCAGGCACAATCTCCTCCTGGGAAGAGATGCGCACCCGCTTCCGCCAACTTCCAAGGTACTCGCGACCGGCCACCCGCCGTGAGCGACATGCGCCGCATCAAGCAACAACCCGGGGAGACCCTGCAGAAGTACATCCAGTGCTTCAACAACGCACGCCTCAAGATCCCCAAGGTGACTGAGGAGGCCATCATCTCAGCTTTCTCCGACGGAGTGCGCGACGTCAAGTGCGCTAGGGCTGGCGATGCATGAAGACCTGTGCACTTCCTTGGAGCTGTTAAACTTGGCAAACAAGTGCGCTAGGGCTGAGGAGGGGCGTCTCTCCCTCCTCGAGCTACCTGCCGCAGACCCAGAAGAGAAGAAGCTCAAGGCCAAGGATGTGAAGCGCAAGGGGGCTGCAGTGCTCACGGCAGAACCAGACACCAAGCGGGGCAGAGATCAGCCCGAACCTCCCAAGGGAAGCCAGTACTGCGTGTACCACGACCTCCACACCCACAACACCAACGAATGCCAAGAACTCCGAGCCGTGCATGAAGGAAGGATTGGCCGTTGCCACGACCGCGGTGACCGGGGCTACAGTCGAGGAGGAGGAAGAAACGCGGGACGCTGGGAAGACCGTGGGCCGCGCCAAGGGTGGCGCGACCAACCTTGCGAGGATCGCTGGCAAGACCCGCCTCGCGAGAGAGGATGGAGGGATCAGCCTCGCGAGGATCGCCCGCTAGGCAACGCAGGCCTCCCACCGCTGCCGCCGCAGCCAAGGAGAAACGGTGACCGCCATCAGGACGAGGAGGCTGGAGGCTTTCAGGAGCCGCGTGCGATCGCCTGCATCTTGGGAGGAGCACAAGCCCCAGCCTCTCAGCGCATCTTCAAGCAGTTCGCCCGCGAAGTGAACGCAGTACTCCCCAGACTCGAAGCCACACGCCCTCTCAGGTGGTCGGCATGCGCCATCACGTTCAGCTCAGCAGATCAGCTCAAGTGTGCAAAAGCAGCCGGAGTCCTCCCGATGCTTTGTTCCCCAATCATCAGCAACGTGGTGGTCACCAAGACCCTCATCGATGGCAGGGCAGGGCTCAACGTCCTGTCCGTGGAGACGTTCAACAACCTCCAAGTGCCCTACAGCCAGCTTCAGCCAACCAAGCCCTTCTCCGGTATCACTGACGGCTCCATGGTCCCGATTGGGCAGGTCCGCCTCCCTGTCACCTTCGGGGCACGCGACAACTACCGCACCGAGCTCATCGACTTCGACGTCGCTCACATTCGCCTGCCGTACAATGCCATCCTTGGGTACCCAGCGCTGGCCAAGTTCATGGCTGTAACTCACCACGGCTACAACATCCTCAAGATGCCAGGAAGTGGCGGAGTCATCACGGTGCCCTGTGAAGAGAAGGACGCGGTGTGTTCCTTGGAACGAGCGTTTCAGGCCGCATCACTGGAAGACCCGGATCGCGGAAGCAGGAGGCTTCCCGAGACCGCCCCCAAGAAGAAGAAGACATCGTCCGGCCCGACCCCTCAGGAGGCAGGCCCCTCAGGGCCCGCGCCTGCCCAGGGGGAACCTCCTTCCATCGCATAGGAAAGCGCGCCTGGCGCCCTCCCCAGGCAGGGCTCAGGGGCTCTCCCCTGGAGGACCACCGACCTAGCTAGGGTCATGAGGGAGGCGCTTGGGCACCACATGGAGGCGTGTTTTGAAGCATGTTTCCCTTAAGAAGGAGCAAGGCAAGGAGATCCAGACCCACAGGAGTTCGTCAGCAAGGCCATTCAGGAGCTGCAGGAGTCAAGAGTCACGAGAGGCGCCCGCCGCCTACCAGCAGTGGCCCCCCATCCAGGCAAGGATGGTGGGCTGCGCGTCTGCATCGACATACCAGGGCTCAATCGAGTCGTCTCTCTGGAGCGCCTCTGGCCCTCGCGAGTGGGGCGCTGCAGAGGTCCACCCCACAGCTACGTTCGCATGCCTTACGGCTTGCCGAACGCGGCTGACGCGTACCAGCGCCTCATGAGGGGCATCACAGAGGCACGAGAGGCCAGGCGTTCTGCAGCCCTGGCAGAGATGGAGATGGCCCGCGAGGAGCCGCCAGAGCTTCCGGAGCCTCCCAAGGCCCCTGGGCCTGGGGGCTCATGAGGATCAGCTCCCGCAGCCCCCCGAGCCTGCTACACCAACACCCCTTCGTCCTCAACATCATCAGGTGACATCTTTCAAGTTTTACTTCCAGCTGGGAGCGCCCCCAGGGCTGCATTATTCCCAGGCCGCGTGGGTCCGTCCCTGCGGCGTGTATCCCCTTTATTTCGCGTCGATTAGCTTACCTTGTTGGGGGCGCCACTTGAGCTGCATCACCCCCAAGTCGCTCGGGCCTGACACAGTGATCTCCGCATTCCCAGCATCTATTTGGACGAATCCACTCCTTCGCGGCTAACGTGTTTTACCTAGTTGCCTACTCAGCTGACGCCAACTAACGGAGCTGCTCCTGAACGGCATGACGCTTGCGCATGGGTCCGTCCCTGCAACACCGACAAACCTGGATGGCTGAGCTCTGGCCGCGGCAGCCCCGCATAGCGTCACCTCGTCAAGCCTTCAGTGCCTCAGTACCCCTCGGAAGCAACCAACGGCTGACCGTCAATTGTATGGCAACCCCTTGCTTTTTCTATGATGGACCTGCAGGACCTCCTGAAGGAGCTGCATCAGGCGAGGCTCTTGTTGTGCTTCCTTCGCTTTCGTTCGCGGGAACCGCTTGCATGTTAAAGGGGGGGGTGCCTGAGCATCGCGACTCAGGGCTCCTACTGGCTCTCCAGCCCTCACCCTCTGGCCTTGACCACGACATCGCGACCTGGCATACCAGCGACAGCTGAGATTCGCTCGAGGGCCGGGACTCGAGGACATAGAGCAGAAAGGGGAGCTAAGGCGAGAGGGAGGAGACACACGAGGACCTCGCCAAGCAACCCCACTCCTGTTGACGCACGGACCCGGCCACACACCAGAGAGCGGCCCCTGATCCTCGAGATAAGTTATCGCCCGGAAGCGCCAGCTGCCGTGGCACCATCCCCACACCTAACGCTATCCCTTGTTAGCAACGCCTCTCCCCTTTCTCACCAAACGACGGCTGCTTGGGCGCCAAAGGGGACCTCCTGAGCATCGCGACTCAGGGGCTCTTACCGGACTCCGGGTCGCTCACCTCCTGGCCTTGACCACGGCATCATGCCCTGGCATACCAGCGACGGCTGAAGCCGCCTTGGGACTGGGACCTGTCGGCACAGAGCACCAAGCCCTCATGAGGTTCGAAAGGGAGGACTGAGCTAAGATGGAATGAGCAACTCGCGCAATTCTACGACAAGTGTTATATATACAAGACAGGATCACAGGCACCTTACAAGCCCCTATGCTATGCGTTTTTGATTCATCGCAAGGAACGGATCCTAAAGGGACACAAACTACGTGCGTCCCTGCAAAAGACGCCATCATCAACAGTGGGCCGTCAAGCGCCGACGCCAACCCCATCCAGATCAGAGTCGGCAGCGGCCTGACGAGCCCGCCTTGCTCCAGGAGCGGCACCGGCGCGGGGGCTCATAGCTGTCGTCGCTCGTCTCTGGAGTCGTGAAGAGCTCGCCGGAGTCGCTGGAACCTCCGACGCCTCCACCACCTGAGGAGCCTCCAAGGGAGTGGGTGGCGTGCCTAGTCCTCATCACAGCAGGGCCCTGGCCACCTTCCCCGTGGCAACACTCCAGCCGGTGCCCGCTCGCATCGAAGACCTTGAAGAGCATCACCGAAGCACCGTCGTAGTCCAAGTGGATCGCGAAGACTCCCCTTGTCCTGCAAACCCGGGCGATCTCCCTCCAGCCCCGGGTCATGTAGACCTCGCCCGGGGCGACGACCGCGACCTCTGCCTCGGTCGCGAGGGTGCTGCAGCCGGCGTGCTGCAGCCAGAGCTCCAAGGCCTCCCCTTGCGGGATGATGGAGGCGAAGAAGGGAGGCAGGCGAATCCAAGACTGAAGAGGAATGGCGACATGGAGCACGAACTCTTGGGAGGAGCCCTCGGTGTGGACCCTAGGGGGGACGACCCACACCTTCGTGACCCGTCGGCGCCGATGGTGCCGCCGCCCGTGGCAGTCAGCATCAGCTCCTTCGGGGCCCTCGGCATGGGCATACAATGGAAGCGGGAACCCCGGCGGCGCCTGCTCGCCCCGAGGCCTCGGCACCACCTGAAGGGCCCCTTCGTCCGGGCCATGGGGGATGAGCCGTTTCTTCGGCGGGAGAGGGTCTGGCCCCTCTCGGGGAGCCTTTCCCTTCTCTGCTGTCGAGAACCGACGGATCAGAGCCATCATGGCAAGACGGAGCAAGGATCGGGAAGAAGGAGAAGCAAGGAGAGATGAACCGGAAGGGCGCATGCCGTCCCGTACTTATAGCCGGCGGAGGCCAACCGCCAACCTCCATGATCGCAGGTAATCATGACCCGTTTTGCATGGAGGGACTTGTCCAGTCAGTGCAGTTGCCGAGGCACCGTGGGGAAGTGGAGGCGCCCACGTCCAATCAACCACCACGCGGCGCCCAAGATCGTACGCTGTTAGGGCCCGCGGCGCTTCGCCCTTGCCCTTCCGCCTCCCTGCACGACCAAGTCCGGGCGCGCCTTGGGCCCGGGGGCTACTGTCGGCGTTCTGGGAATGGGGGTCCCCAGACTTGCCTGCCTGCGGCCTGCGGCGTGGCTCAAAGGGGGGCCCAGCACGGCCCATCTTCACCAACACAAACCCAAGACCCTCGCGAGGGGCCAAGCCTCGCAGGGCGGATGACGCGAAGCTTCCTCAGGCACAGCCTCGTCAGGCTGGCTCATGAGGAGGTGGAGAGATCAAGGCGGGGTACCTCGCGAGGTGCCCATGACGCAAGCCATGACAACTCAGGGCGCCAGGTGGGTGCCAGCCCGCGCAGCGTCCTCCTTTCCTCTTTGGTGCAAAGGGGGCAAGCGCAGTCGCGGAGTACCGAGGCATCAGGCAAAGGTTGCCATTTCGGTGCAACAAGACCAAGACCAGGAGGACTACGAGACGGAGGTCACCGTGGAGCCCAGGACGGTGTCATCACCAGAGCTTTGCGCAGGCGAAGACTACTTTTGTCAGGATAGCTGATATTTGCTGTCCCCCTTCAAATTAGCCCGCCATTGTTGGCTCCCTTCTCGCTCAATATTTGGGGAGAGGACCAGGGCCTCTATAAATAGGACCAGCCACCCACATAGCTGGGAGGACGAAAAAGAGGTAGGAAGGAAGAGGCTCGTTAGAAGGGTCGGTCAAGAGAGAGGGAGAGAGAGAGAGAAAGGTGGCTGAACTCCTCCCAGCAGTTCATCGCCTCAGCCAAGAACAGACCCTCGCGAGGCTGTTCTTCCTTGTATTGTTCATCATCATCAGCCCAAGAGGCAATCCACACACCACACACTGGAGTAGGGTATTACACCACAACGGTGGCCCGAACCAGTATAAACCCTGTGTCTCTTGTGTTGTTCTTTCCTTAGTTCGGATCCTAGCACGGCGAAGGGGTGCAGGTAGGTAGGAGGCGAAATCTCCACGCGCACCCCAATGGATAATACTACCTTGTCGATGTTCGAGAGCACAAAGACTCACGTAAATCGGAAGAGGAGACCCAGCGGCCGTGGAATATAGCTCATCTTTGGCCTAACTATACTTGAGCCATAGGCTCTTTTTTATGTACATAATTATGACAATGTATATGTTATGATCAATAAACCAGAGCCTCAGCTAAAGCGGGGCCTCTGTTGTTTTTACATCAAGTATTTTTACATGGGGGCTTCTGTTCATAAAGCGGAGTTCTACTGATCCGGCTTATAAAGTCACACATAAAATCACTAGGGGGCTTGGTCGTATCTTGTCGGTGTTTTGGGAACGGGGGTCCCCAGACTTGCCTACCTGTGGCCTACGGCGTGGCTCAAAGGGGGGCCCAGCACGGCCCATCTTCACCAACACAAACCCAAGACCCTCGCGAGGGGCCAAGCCTCGCGGGGCGGATGACGCGAAGCTTCCTCAGGCACAGCCTCGTCAGGCTAGCTCACGAGGAGGCGGAGAGATCAAGGCGGGGTACCTCGCGAGGTGCACATGACGCAATCCATGACAACTCAGGGCGCCAGGCGGGTGCCAGCCCACGCAGCGTCCTCCTTTCCTCTTTGGTGCAAAGGGGGCAAGCGCAGCCGCGGAGTACCGAGGCATCAGGCAAAGGTTGCCATTTCGGTGCAACAAGACCAAGACCAGGAGGACTACGAGACGGAGGTCACCGTGGAGCCCAAGATGGCGTCATCACCAGAGCTTTGCGCAGGCGAAGACTACTTTTGTCAGGACAGCTGATACTTGTTGTCCCCCTTCAAATTGGCCCGCCATTGTTGGCTCCCTTCCCGCTCAATATTTGGGGAGAGGACCAGGGCCTCTATAAATAGGACCAGCCACCCACATAGCTGGGAGGACGAAAAAGAGGTAGGAAGGAAGAGGCTCGTTAGAAGGGTCGGTCAAGAGAGAGGGAGAGAGAGAGAGAGAAAGGTGGCTGAACTCCTCCCAGCAGTTCATCGCCTCAGCCAAGAACAGACCCTCGCGAGGCTGTTCTTCCTTGTATTGTTCATCATCATCAGCCCAAGAGGCAATCCACACACCACACACTGGAGTAGGGCATTACACCACAACGGTGGCCCGAACCAGTATAAACCCTGTGTCTCTTGTGTTGTTCTTTCCTTAGTTCGGATCCTAGCACGGCGGAGGGGTGCAGGTAGGTCGGAGGCGAAATCTCCGCGCGAACCCCAGTGTTCGAACCTCAAGGGTCTGCCAGAACCCGAAATCCGACATATCTGAACCTTGGCTAGACCTCTTGATCGGCTTAAAGCCAAAGGGAAATCACTAGGGGGCTTGGTTGTATTTGCACCATAGCTACACCTCTTGACAGGATTAAGGCCAAAAGGAAATTATGTGGGGCCATAGAGAGTGATGCACCAACACAACTCAAACATAGGCACCCACCGAGCATAGCTCAAATGTTGCTTGGTGGCTCTTTGCTTCTCAAAGAACAAGGAGTCTGCACCCTCGCAATAGGCTATCAAGACAGGCTTGGAAGCCAGGTGTATTCACCTAAAACCCCGGGTTATCCTGCCTCTTTAAGTAAGCCACTCTGTCCAGGTAAACCTGGTATGACCCATCGAACGTTTGACAAGTCAATCTCATAGACCCTGAACTTGTCAAAATTAAAATGATGATTGGTTAAAGATTGAGGTCTGATGGAGTCCTGGATTAGGGGGTCTCCGGACAGCCAGACTATATCCTTTGGCCGGACTGTTGGACTATGAAGATACAAGATTGAAGACTTCGTCCCGTGTCCGGATGGGACTCTACTTGGCGTGGAAGGAAAGCTAGGTAATACGGATATGTATATCTCTTCCTTTGCAACCGACCTTGTGTAATCCTAGCCCCCTCTGGTGTCTATATAAATCAGAGGGTTTTAGTCCGTAGGACAACATATGATCATACCATAGGCTAGCTTCTAGGGTTTAGCCTCTCTGATCTCGTGGTAGATCAACTCTTGTACTACTCATATTATCAAGAATAATCAAGCAGGACGTAGGGTTTTACCTCCATTAAGAGGGCCCGAACCTGGGTAAAACATCATGTCTGCTGCCTCCTGTTACCATCCGCCTTAGACGCACAGTTCGGGACCCCGTACTCGAGATCCGCCGGTTTTGACACCGACATTGGTGCTTTCATTGAGAGTTCCTCTATGTCGTCGCCATCAGGCTTGATGGCTCCTTCGATCATCGATAGCGATGCAGTCCAGGGTGAGACTTTTCTCCCCAGACAGATCTTTGTATTCGGCGGCTTCGCACTGCGGGCCAACTCGCTTAGCCATCTGGAGCAGATCGAGAGTTACGCCCCTGGCCATCAGGTCAGTTTTGGAAGCTTAAACTACACGTCCGATATCCGCGGAGACTTGATCTTTGACGGATTCGAGCCCCTGCTGTCGGATTTCGGGTTCCGGCAGACCCTTGAGGATCGAATACTGGCGTGCACGCGGAGATTTCGCCTTCTACCTACCTGCACCCCTCCGCCTCGCTAAGATCTAAGCTATGGAAAGAACAACACAAGAGACACAGGGTTTATACTGGTTTGGGCCACCGTTGTGGTGTAATACCCTACTCCAATGTGTGGTGTGGTGGATTGCCTCTTGGGCTGATGATGATGAGCAATACAAGGAAGAACAGCCTCACGAGCGTCTGCTCTTGGCTAGGGTGATGAACTGCTGGGAGGAGTTCAACCACCCTTCTCTCTCTCTTTCTGTGTGATGCTACTCGATCCGATCCCAACTTGTTTCCGGGTTGGCCGATTCTAGATCCCCCCTACCCCGGGGGTGGCTATTCCTATTTATAGGCAAAGGCCCTGGGCCTCTTCCCAAATATTGAGTGGGAAGGGCGCCAACAATTGGCCATTTTGAAGGGGAACATCTGGTACACTTATCCTAACTAAAGTTGGTCCTCGCCTGCCAAAGGCTCTGGCGGTGATGCTGGCTTGGGCTCCACAATGACTTCCTCCCTGCCGTTGGGCTGGTCTTGGTCTCGTTGCACCGAAGCGGGTGCCTTTGCTTGATGCTCTCGCCTGCGCTTGCTCCCTTTGCACCAAAGAGGAAAGGAGGACACTGCGTGGGCTGGCACCCGCCTGGCACCCTTGGTCGTCATGGCTTGCGTCACGGGCACCTTGTGAGGTACCCTGCCTTGATCTCTCCGCCTCCTTGCGAGCCAGCCTGATGAGGCCGTGCCTGAGGATGCTCTGTGTCGTCCGCCCCGCGAGGCTTGACCCCTCGCGAGGGTCTTGGGTCTATGTTGTTGAAGATGGGCCGTGCCGGGCCCCTCCCCGAGCCACGCCACAGGCCGCAGGCAGGCAAGTCTGGGGACCCCCATTCCCAGAACACCGACAGTAGCCCCCGGGCCCAAGGCGTGCCCGGACTTGGCCGTGCAGGGAGGCGAAAGGGCAAGAGCGAAGCGCCGCGGGCCCTAACAGCCTGCGGCCTTGGGCGCCGCGTGGCGGTTGATTGGAAGTGTGTGTCTCCACTTCCCCATGGTGCCTCGACAACTACATGGATTTGACTAGTCCCTGCATGCAAAGCGGGTCATGATTACCTGCGATCGTGGGGGCCGACGGTTGGCCCTCGCCGGTTATAAGTACGGATCGGCACGCGCCCTTCCAGTTCATTCCCCCTTGCTTCTCCTTCTTCTTCATGGCCCCGTCGAGGAGGTTCTCAGCCGTAGAGAAGGGGAAGGCTCGCCAGGTTGAGCCTGCCTCTCCCCCGCCCAAGCGCGGCCGAGGGCGCCCTCGCAAACATCCTGTGGCCACCACGGCAGCTCCCCGCAGCTGTGGAGATGATTTCCAGCACGGTGACGGGCGGACTGCTGCGGCCGGGGGCGCGCTTCAGTCGCGCGTTCCCCTAGGCCGCGTTTTCGCGCTGCAGAGGTGCTGCCAGAGTTCGTTGTGTGGTCGGCGGAGCCGACTAGCACCCGGCTTCAACTTCCTCGCTTCTTCCTCGGCGAGCTCCCGACCGGTTCCCCGGGCGGCCTCTAGCTTTAGGCAGACGGCTGCTGTAGCCAGGCCTCATGGGCTTCACTGGAGGTCTCCGCAGCCGGGAGCCTGGCCTTGACCCGCGGTTGGCAGACGTTTTCCCGCGTGTGTGGCCTGAGCCATCGGTGCACCCTGCACTTCAAGTTTGACGGTGATGCCACCCTCTACGTGAGGGTGTTTGGGGAAGATGGTTGCCGTGCAGGGTGCTGCCCTGAGGACGACGACCGCGGCCGGGAACCCAGCCTCGGCGATGATGGAGAGGACAGCGCTTGCGTGATTGGCGGTGCTCGGGGTTCCCCAAGCTTCACCGGTTCTTCTTCAGGCGGCGACTCTTCTAGCAGTGGCCGCGGTCAGCCTCCACGCCGTCGTACCTGCTTGGGAGGTGGTAGCGTGTCTGCCCGCCGTCGCGCTTCGGTGAAGCGTGAGAGGGAGTCTGCCTGAGCCCCGGAGGCAGCTCGAGTCTTCCCTGCAGGCCGGTGTGAGGCGAGCTGCGCCTGATTTGTTCTTTCTTTTCCTTTTTCCTGTGTAAAAAGACAGTAGCGTGGAGCCCCGTGGGGGCGTGTTTGGGTTATTGCTGTTAATCATCGCTTTGCTTCCATTATCGTGCCTTCCGGCTAGGTGCCCGCGCGTGGATAGTTCCCGGCCCCAGCTGTGGGGGGGCGACCGACCCAGGCCCTGTGTTCATGTCGCGGTGCCCGTGGGGCACGGACTGGAGGGGTGCTCCTGTAATGGACCCAGGTCGCGAAACCTTTGAGTGACTAGGACAGGAACACTCGCGAGGGCGCTCGGCTGCCCCCCTCACGAGGCCTTGCATAAGAGAAATTGAGGCAGGAGAGTGAAAAGTCGAAGAACCACGAGCCAAAGACAGCAACAACTTCAATAAAACTTCGAATGAGAATGAACAAACCAACTGCGGAAAGCAAATGAAAAGCCCGCGTCCGGCACCTAATCTAGTCTTCGACGTCTTCTCACCAGCGCGGAGCTAAGTGCTGCCACTGGGTGTGGGAGGGAGCCCCAGGGCCTGAGGTCGGCGCTCCTAAGACTCCGGGGCGTGTACAGCCCCAACTCATTATTACGTGAGAGTGTCACGGGCGGCGAGCTTCACAGTCATTGGCCTTCTTCACAGGCTTCGGGCCTTTCTTGGGGGAAGCAGGCTTCACGGGCATTTGCCCTCTTCACAGGCTCCGGGCCCTTTGCAAAACGCGACAGCTTCACAGGCATGCACCTTCTTCACAGGCTCTGGGCCTTTTCCAAAACGCGACAGCTTCACAGGCATTCACCTTCTTCACAGGCTCTGGGCCTTTTCCAAAACGCGACAGCTTCACAGGCATTCGCCTTCTTCACAGGCTCTAGGCCTTTTCCAAAATGTGTCAGCTTCACAGGCATTCGCCTTCTTCACAGGCTCTGGGCCTTTTCCAAAACGCGGTAGCTTCATAGGCATTCGCCTTCTTCACAGGCTCTGGGCCTTTTCCCAAAAGGATAATCTTCACAGGCATTCGCCTTCTTCACAGGCTCTGGGCCTTTTTAGGGGTAGAACCTCCGGAGGTGCTGGATGTTCCATGCGTTTTGGACCGGCACCCCCTCTCGAGTCTCCAAGCGCGCGGAGCCGGGCCTGGAAACATGAACAACCTTGAATGGGCCCTCCCACATGGGAGAGAGCTTGTGCAATCCCTCCCTGGAGAGAACCCACCTGAGTACGAGGTCTCCTACCTCGAGAGTTCCGGGGCGGATGTTGCAGCAGTGATATCGTCGCAGTGCTTGTTGGTACCTCGCCGCTCGCAGCGCGGCTTCTCGGCGACGTTCCTCCCCCAGCACGAGGTCCATCCCCCACATGGCGTCCTGCTGCACCTCGTCAAACGCCAGGACCCACGCGGAGCGACGTCTGACCTCGTGAGGGAGGACCGCTTCGGCTCCATAGACCAGGAAGAATAGGGTCTCTCTAGTTGGCTTGGTCGTGGTTGTGCGGATGGACCACAACACGGACTGAAGCTCGTCGTACCAACCTCTGCCGCAGGCCTCCAGCTTCTTCTTGAACGTCCTGGTCTTGAGGCCCCTCAGGACCTCTGCGTTGGCTCGCTCGGCCTGGCCGTTGCTTCGGGGGTGCGCCACCGAAGCGTAGCATATCTGCGTTCCAAGGTTAGCACAGTATGTTTTGAAGAGGTTACTGGTGAACTGCGAACCGTTGTCTGTGATGATGCGGTTCGGCACCCCGAACCGGCTCACGATGCCCCTGATGAACTTGACCGCGGAACCCGCGGGGATGGTGTGGACGACCTCTACTTCAGCCCACTTGGTGAACTTGTCCACGACAACGTAGAGGTAGCGGTAGCCCCCTGGCGCCCGAGGAAACGGGCCCAGGATGTCCAGCCCCCAGACTGCGAATGGCCACGAAAGGGGTATAGTCTGCAGGCCTCCTGCCGGCTGATGGATTTTCTTAGCGTGGAACTGGCAGGCCTCACTAGCTTTCACCAGTTCGACGGCGTCATTCAGTGCAGTGGGCCAATAAAACCCACAGCGGAACGCCTTGCCGACGAGGGTCCGTGATGATGAATGATGTCCACAGTCTCCGCCGTGTATATCTTCCAGCAGTTCCTTTCCTTGCTCCCAGGAGATGCAGCGCAGGGATACATCGTTTGGTCGCTTCCGGTAGAGCTCTCCATCCTTGATGCAGTATGTCGTGGCCTGCCGTGCCACACGCTCCGCTTCCACCTCCTTCTCCGGCAGGGTCCCTTGTGTTAAGTAACTCCGGAGCTCCGTGATCCAGCACCCCTCCTGAGGTTCCATCGTCAGGAGCAGGCGTGCTCCTGAGGCTGGGCCACAGACCGAGGCTCCTGAGGCAGGTGGCTGGGGGAGCTCCTCCCGAGGCTGAGCCGTGTTTGACAATGACGGCAGGGCTGAGGGCTTGAAGAGCCGCTCCTCGAAGACGCCAGGCTCCTGAGGTAACCGCCTGGACGCCCGTTTGGCGATGTCGTCGGCCTCCTGATTGGTGCCACGAGGCACATGCTGCAACTCCAACCCCCAGAACTGCTTCTCCATCCTGTGGACCTCCGCAAGGTAGGCTTCCATGTGCTCATCTTTCGGCTCGTACACCTTGTTGGAGAAATTGACAAGGAGCTGCGAATCGCCCTTGATGGTGAGGCGTTTCACCCCCAGGGCAGCTGCGGCCTTCAAGCCCGCTATTAAACCTTCATACTCCGCTATGTTGTTGGAGACCTTTTCACCTTGCCGGAAACAGAGCTATACAGCGTAGTAGAGCTTGTCCTGAGTGGGCGATATAAGCACCGCCCCAGCCCTAGCGCCATGCCTGGAGAATGCCCCATCGAAGTACATGACCCAGCCTTCTGGCGCCTCGCTTCCCAGGGAGAGGGACCGATCCTCGTCGGCCTTGAGGCCTGGTGCCTCCGTCCATTCTGCCACAAAATCCGCTAATGATGCTCCCTTGATGACTCTAGTCGTGCTGAATTCGAGCTGAAACACTTGCAGTTCTATGTTCCACTCAGCGACCCTTCCAGCTGAGTTAGGGCTCCTGAGCACTCTCTCCAGGGGGTATGACGAGATGACCTTGATGGGGTGACCCTGAAAATAGTGCCGCAGCTTGCGCGAGGCCACCAATAGCGCGAGGAGGAGCTTCTGAGGCATGGGGTACTGTGCCCTTGCGTCCCGCAACACCGTGCTGACGAAGTACACTAGGTGCTCAACGAGGTTGGGTGCGTCAGTGCTGGTGGCGCCCTCCGGAGACCATGGCGCCTCCTGAGGCGATGAGGCTTCCTGAGGCTGGCCATCTGGGAGAGGGGCCTCTTCCGCCTCCGGTGCACTCCTCTGTGGCGGCTGATCCTCCTCCGTCGCGGTGGCGGTTTTTGTGGGCATTCCTTGTTCCTGTTTTGCCTTGTCCCGGGCTGCTGCTGTGGTTTTGATTCGATGCTCCTCCCTAACCGCCACCAGGGCTACGCTGGCGGAGTAGGGAGTGGCGGCGAGGTAAAGCACCAGGGGCTCTTGAGGGCGTGGAGCCACCATGACCGGAGGGCTGGTCAGGTATCTCTTGAGATCCTGGAACGCCTTGTCGGCCTCTTCAGTCCATTCAAAGGGCCCCTTTTTCTTCATTAGCTGGAAGAAGGGCAGCACTCGCTCCCCCAACTTGGAGATGAAGCGCCCTAGCGCGGTCACGCGCCCAGTGAGCTTCTGCATTTCTCTAAGGGTCTTTGGCGGGCTCATGTCCTCGACCGCCTTGACCTTTTCCGGGTTAGCCTCGATGCCTCGGTGGGACACGAGGAAACCCAAGAGCTTGCCCGAGGGGACTCCAAACACACACTTCTCTGGGTTGAGCCGCAGGTTCACTGCGTTGAGGCTCGCGAAGGTTTCCTCCAGGTCTTGTATCAGGGTCCTGGCCTCCCGAGACTTCACCACAATGTCATCGACATAAGCCTCAACATTGTTCCCGAGCTGCGGGCCCAAGGTGATGTGCATCAGCCGCTGAAGGGTCGCCCCTGCGTTATGCAGCCCGAATGGCATGCATGTGTAGCAGTACACCCCATACGGGGTTAGGAAGGCTGTCTTTTCGACATCTTCTACCGCCATCTTGATCTGGTGATACCCAAAGAACGCATCAAAGAAGCATAGCAGGTCGCATTCTGCGGTGGAATCGACGATCTGGTCGATGCGGCAGAGCGGGAACGGATCTTGCGGGCATGCCTTGTTGAGGTTGGTGAAGTCGACACACATGCGCTCCTTCCCTCCCTTCTTTGGCACAACGACAGGGTTGGCCAACCAATCCGGGTATCGGACCTCGCGAAAGACCCCAGTGGCTTCTAGTTTGCGGGTCTCTTGGACGATGAAGGCCTACTTTTCTGTGGACTGCCGCCTTGCCTTCTGCTTCACAGGGCGCGCGTTGGGGCACACGTTGAGGTGATGCTCGATTATGCTCCTAGGGATCCCCGCCAACTGGTCAGGCTCCCAAGCGAATACCTTCTTGTTTGCGCGCAGGAACCTGACCAGGGCCTCCTCCTGCTCGGGCTCGAGGTTGGCGCCTATGGTGAAAGTGGCATTGGTGGACCCATCCTCATCGACGGGTATCTGCTTGGTTTCTGCCTTGTCTTGGGTGAACAACTGTTTCTTCTTGGCGGCTGCAGCCCCCTTGGGCTTGGGGGTCTCCGACTCAACAGGCTGTGCCGACGCTGCCGTCTTGAAGGCGAGCTTGAGCACTCGCAGCGCGTCTCCGGTGTCCCCGTGCACGGTGAGGACACTGCTGCTCCCGGGCATCTTCATGAGGTTGTACGCCGGGTGCGTCGCGGCCTTGAACTGGGCCAGCGCTGGGTAGCCAAGGATGGCATTGTAGGGGAGGGTGATGGGGGCGATGTCAAAGTCGACCAGCTCCGTGCGGAAGTTGTTGTAGGTGCCGAAGGTTACTGGGAGCCAGATCTGTCCCAAGGAGCTGGATGATCCGCCCCCAACGCCTGAGAAAGGCCGGCTGGGTTGCAGCCGTTCCAGGGGTATGCAGAGGAGGTTGAAGGCCTCAACCGAGAGCACACTGAGGCCCGCACCGCCATCGATGAGAGTTCTGGTGACGGCCACCTGGCAGATGGTGGGGGTGCACAACATGGGGAGCGCACCCGAGCAGGCCGAGTTGGAGGGGTGGTCCTTCGAGCTGAAGGTCAGGCCAGCCTTGGGCCCCGCCCGGTCCGGGAGAGCCCCCTGCCGCGTGGAAGCGGCGCTGACCCGGCGGATGGACCCCTGCCACGTGGAAGTGGCGTTGACCCGGCGGATGGACGGCTTGACGTGGTGACTTGTAGGCGGCGCCTGCGAGCCACTCAGGAGGGCCGCAACGACCGGGGGTGTTGGTGTAGCGTGGTGGGCGGGGAAGAGGCTGCGAAGCTCTTCCCAAGAGGCCACGGAGGCTGCCGGCAGGTGCAGCAGCCATGCGTGCGGAGCACCGGTGAGGGCCGTGGGGAGCCAGTTGGCCATGACCCTATCGTCACCTCCAGCTTTAAGGATGGCCTCCTCGTACGCCAGCAAGAAGGCCAGTGGATCAGTCGCGCCGCTGTAGTGCGGCGGCGTCGTTGGCTTGAACTTGTCCGGCCACCGTACCCGTTGCAGGGCTGGAGCCAGGGCTCGTAGCCCCCTGGCCCCCGTGCTGGCGCCGGCGGCCGGAGCGGGCGACGCGCTACTCATCGCGAGGCAGGCCGTGGCGGTGGCGGAAGGGAAAACTCCGGTGCACCCCTACCTGGCGTGCCTAATGTTGGATTTCAGGTTCCGGCAGACCCTTGAGGTTCGAACACTGGGGTGCACGCGGAGATTTCGCCTTCTACCTACCTGCACCCCTCCGCCTCGCTAAGATCTAAGCTATGGAAAGAACAACACAAGAGACACAGGGTTTATACTGGTTCGGGCCACCGTTGTGGTGTAATACCCTACTCCAGTGTGTGGTGTGGTGGATTGCCTCTTGGGCTGATGATGATGAGCAATACAAGGAAGAACAGCCTCGCGAGGGTCTGCTCTTGGCTGGGGCGATGAACTGCTGGGAGGAGTTCAACCACCCTTCTCTCTCTCTTTCTGTGTGATGCTACTCGATTCGATCCCAGCTTGTTTCTGGGTTGGCCGATTCTAGATCCCCCCTACCCTGGGGGTGGCTAGTCCTATTTATAGGCAAAGGCCCTGGGCCTCTTCCCAAATATTGAGCGGGAAGGGCGCCAACAATTGGCTGTTTTGAAGGGGAACATCTGGTACACTTATCCTGACTAAAGTTGGTCCTCGCCTGCCAAAGGCTCTGGCGGTGACGCTGGCTTGGGCTCCACAATGACTTCCTCCCTGCTGTTGGGCTGGTCTTGGTCTCGTTGCACCGAAACGGGTGCCTTTGCTTGATGCTCTCGCCTGCGCTTGCTCCCTTTGCACCAAAGAGGAAAGGAGGACACTGCGTGGGCTGGCACCCGCCTGGCACCCTTGGTCGTCATGGCTTGCGTCACGGGCACCTCGTGAGGTACCCCGCCTTGATCTCTCCGCCTCCTTGCGAGCCAGCCTGATGAGGCCGTGCCCGAGGAAGCTCTGTGTCGTCCGCCCCGCGAGGCTTGACCCCTCGCGAGGGTCTTGGGTCTGTGTTGATGAAGATGGGCCATGCCGGGCCCCTCCCCGAGCCACGCCGCAGGCCGCAGGCAGGCAAGTCTGGGGACCCCCGTTCCCAGAACGCCGACACCTGCTTAGTGTGCCACGCGGTCACGATGAGCATGATTTAGCTCTGCCATGAAACAGTGTCCAGGAGATTGCACCGGCAACCGCTCCGACCCACAATTCGGAACCAGTTGCGCCATCCATGGACGGGTGGATAGACCCCGCCACGGAGGCCGTATCCTCAGCGGCGATCGAGCCGAATATCGACCTTACCCTTCACGAGAGCCGTGATGCCACACTGCTGGATCCTTCCCCGGCCACGGACTCTGAACTTCCTGCGCCCGCGCCTATCGGATCCGAGTGGGAGCCGATCATGGAGTTTACCTCCACGGATATCTTTCAGCACTCGCCCTTCGGCGACATACTGAACTCATTAAGGTCTCTCTCCTTGTCAGGAGAGTCCTGGCCGAACTATGTCCGACAGGATTGGGTGCGGATGACGAAGAAATTCGCCACCCACCCACCACCCACTTAGTAGCCACTGTCGATGATTTGACCGACATGCTCGACCTCGACTCCAAAGACATCGATGGTATGGACGACGATGCAAGAGACAAACAGGAACCACTGCCCACAGGGCACTACACGCCCACTTCATCATATGATGTATACATGGTGGACACACCCAAAGAAAGTGACGACGAGGAACGGAAGGGCGCAATGAAGGGTTGTTCCCTCGAGAAGCTGTCAAAGCGACGGCGTAAGCGCCGCTCCAAATCCCGCCTCGGCAGAAACATCGGTCATATAGACCCAACGATAGAGCAGGGTGAACCATCGCCCGACCAGGGCAACACGGAGAATCAAACCAAACAACCCGACTCCGTCGAAGATAACAGTCCGGATGACATCACACCGGACAGGCTCCCGGAGCAACAGAATGCCCATCAAAGGCTTGTTGCCACTGCGAGGAGTCTGAAAAAGCAGAAGCAAAGGCTCAGGGCTACGCAAGACAAACTCAGAATCAGATGGAGTGAAGTACTCAACACTACATCGAAGTACGGCGGTAATCGCCACACCAAGAGCTACCCGAAGCGAAAGTTGCTATTGGAATTCGAAGAGGAGGCCTTAGATCCCCCGCAATTAGAAAACAAAATGACCATCCGGTCGGATAGACGACCTCGTGGCCAATATAGAGCAGCAAACGACGCCGCACATAAGCCAGTACATGATCCACGCGAGGGCTCACATGAAAAGGACGGCACAACCATATCTATATACGGGCCACACAAGCGCGCTCCAGTATGCAATACAACACAACGAACACCACGGTACACCCAAATACAGGGGTGCCGCACACCCCCTACGTTTCACCGATGAGGTGTTGGACCATGCATTTCCAGAGGGATTCAAACCCGTAAACATAGAGGCGTAGGACGGAACAACAGACCCTGGGGTCTGGATTGAGGACCATATCCTCCATATCCACATGGCTCGAGGAGACGATCTTCACGCCATCAAGTACTTACCCCTCAAGCTCAAAGGGCCAGCTCGGCACTGGCTTAAAAGCCTCCCCGAAAACTCCATTGAAAGCTGGGAAGAGCTCGAAGATGCCTTTCGGGCAAATTTTCAAGGGACCTATGTCCGACCACCAGATGCAGATGATTTAAGTCATATAACTCAACAGCCCGGAGAGTCAGCCCGAAAGCTTTGCAACATGTTCCTCACTAAGAAGAACCAAATAGTAGACTATCCGGACGCTGAAGCCTTAGTAGCTTTCAAGCACAGCGTTCGAGACGAATGGCTTGCCAAACACCTCGGCCAAGAAAAGCTGAGAACAATGGCAGCATTAACAAGCCTCATAACCCGCTTTTGTGTGGGCGAGGACAACTGGTTAGCCTGATGCAGCACCAGCGACCCAAGTACATCCGAAGTCAGGGACGGAAACGGGAAATCACGACGCAGCAAAAACAAGCGCCGGAATAAAGACAACAGCCCGAAGAGCACGGCGGTAAACGCCGGGTTCAGAATCTCTCGGCCAGGTCAGCAAAAGCCGCCCTCCAAAGGCAACAGAGACGAACTGTCCAGCCTAAACAAGATTCTGGACCAAATATGTCAGATCCATAGTACCCCCGACAAACCTGCAAATCATACCCATAGAGAATGTTGGGTCTTCAAGTAGTCCGGCAAGCTCAACACCGAACATAAGGGGCAGGATACACCAAGCGAAGACGAGGACGAGCCTCGCAAGCAAAGCACTAGGGAACAGAAGAAATTCCCACCAGAAGTCAAAACAATCAACGTGTTACATGTAATAAATGGGAGAAACAAAGCGGCACTCCCAGAGACACATGCCCCAGGGCCCATCACCGCGGAATTCTGCCACTGGTCGTCTCAACCGATCACTTTTGACCATCGGGATTACTAAGCAAGTGTCCAACGTGCAGGATGGGCTGCCTTGGTATTAGACCCAATAATTGACGGATACCACTTCACATGAGTTCTGATGGATGGCGGCAGTAGTTTAAACCTGATATATCAGGACACAGTATGCAACATGGGGATAGACCCAGCAAAAATTAGCCATAGCAATACTACCTTTAAAGGAGTAATGCCAGGCCCAGAAGCCCATTGCACGGGCTCCCTGCTACTAGAGGTTATATTCGGCTTTCCTGATAACTTCCGCAGCGAAAAGTTAACCTTCCACATCGCTCTGTTCCAAAGTGGCTATCAAGCTCTACTCGGACGTGAAGCTTTTGCTCGCTTTAATGCAATACCGCATTACGCTTCTCTTATGCTTAAGATGCCCGGTCCACGTGGCATCATTACGGTAAATGGAAATATTGAGAACTCCTTGTGCGCGGAAGACCGTGCGGCTACCTTGGCAGCCGGACGCTAAACGGCCTCACCAACTGAAGCATCTGATAGGTCGTTAAGACCACGGACGCGGTTAGACGAGTCCAGGGCAATTATATGTAATTGATACAGGTTTGATGGCTATACCCCTATTACAATACAAGGGGCGCGTAAACAAGTGGCAATTAGGCTCAACTTTGCTCATCTTGAACTATACATATTTTCTTTAGTACAACCTACCTTTTTGCACGACAACTTTTCAACTAAGTTCCTCTATTTTATAGATGACCATCGTGCTACACCTGTCTAGGATACGGCACAATGGAGACACAGGCGCAGACCTGCAGCAGAGACCCGTTCCAAGGATTCTTTTTAGATTAAGACCCTGCGTAAACCTTTTTTACTGTCTCTTGTTGATACACATCCCCGGATTCTCAGTACAATTGAGAAGGATGCTGACGTATTGGCATGTCGCCACGTCAGAATATTGCACGTACCTGGACACCAGGGGCTAATTACAAATGGCACTGTTTAGGCCAGGTTTACACCGTAAAGACCGAATACCTTAGGGAGTGTTCGGCGTCGCGAGTTTGGCCTTATATGCATCAGCTCCGAATCATGTCTTTGGTCAAATGTTGGGTTTTCCCGGCTCCTGTGTTTTGCTGCCTTATGTTATGCTCTATCGGCTAAGGCGGCACCAGGAGAACTACTGCGATTGTGCCCTGGTTCATCCGGACGAGCACCTTAGTAGAGAAAGCCGAAAACTGACTATCATGATATAGCATGAGACTGGTCAACCACTCGATGACCTACCGGAATCTTTGGGATTCCTCCGCCTTAACGAAGGGCCGTTTCCCGGCCAGGCATGTACGCACCCCGAATTCGGAGGAGTGCGGAGCCACCAGGGGCTATATAGTAGCCCCACTGTCAAACTCCTCTGGCTAAGTGAAAGTGTTAAAGCATTATAGTCCGGTTGCCTAGTTCGCTGCGCTATCACCTCCTTAATGGACCAAGACATTGGATCAAGTGTGAACATGCATCTTCTGCGAACACCCCCGCATTATATGCGTGGGGGCTGAAGCCGACGACTGCAATCTTTCAGGTTATATACATATATACATAAACGGCCACACAGGAGGCATCATAATACTTTCGGGCAAAAGTATAAATATAGCCTTGATGAACTTAATAAAACATTGTTTTTACAATGGGAATACTTGTCATTCAAACATAATATTCTTTGAGCACTGGGCCTCTATCGAACGGGTGCCTTCAAGAACTTCTTCAAAATAGTGCTCGGCAGCCACTCGGCCTATGGCCGAACCCTGCGCCGCGACAGTGGTGGCATCCATCTCCGCCCAGTATGTTTTGACACGGGCAAGGGCCATCCATGAGCCTTGTATGCACGCCGACCTCTTCATCGCATTAATGCGCGGCACCGCACCAAACTAAAATAGCTATTCGGCTTTGGCCTTTCGGGCCACAGATGATCCACAATAGACCTCATGGCGAGTCCGGACAATCTATTCAGCTCGGCCCACTCGGCAAGCCGATTAGTCAATGGAAGCAGACGCTCTGGAACATTAAATTGTGAGCAGAATAGCTTGTCCACTTCATGATCCGTTTGATCTCGGAAGTATTCGGCCGCATCGACAGCACTCGCCGCCAAGTCCAGATATGCGTCCGCCAACTCCACAGCCTGTCTAGAGGGGCATACTGAGGATCTCCAAACTTCCTCCACAACATGAAGGGTTTCCTAGCCGCGATATCCCTGGCTTGACGCAGATCCTCCTTCTTCGCTCTCATCGCAGAGCAGGTGTCTTTGGTCACCATCATGGCCTTTTCCAGGTCCGTCACCTTCGCCCGATTTTCTTCTTCAATAAGCTGGCAATGGTCGATAGTGTCTTTTAACTTTACAACCATCTTGGCCATTTTCTCTTTGCTCTCGCAATGCGCAGACTTTTCGGCTCTTAACTCTTCATCCGCCTTCAAAGCGACCGCATTACTACTCCTTGCTTGCTCCTTGGCTCGGGCAAGCTCCGCCCGAAGGGTCTCCATGGTGGCAGATCCATCTGCAGTCACAACATGTTAAAGATACTGGCATCATGCTGCTCTTATTATGTGACGATCACTAGAAAAATCACTCACCCTGTGCCTCGTCAAGCCGCTTGTTGACAAGCACAATGTCGGCATCTGCCACATCCAGTTGTCAGTTTAGTCCGGCAAACCCATCAGTCCGGCTAGCCACCGGAGCTTCAACCACCTGCACATAAAGGTGGTCTGGTTATTACCTGGGACTATGATCCTCTGTTTGCCGCCGTTCTCGACGACAACCAGAGTCTCAGGGGCTACTATCTACATAGGGCACACCTTAAAATGTGCGGTACTGTCAAAAATGTACATCATTTCACGTACCTCAAAACCCGTAACTAGACTCATAAAGGCTTCATGCAACCCGCTTTCGGCGGAAGAAATCCTTTCAATCACCGTACCCATCAACGTACGGTGCTCTTCTGAGATAGTTGCTCGCTCTAGCAGATCCCTCAGTACGTCCGACCGCATACCAGATGGTGCCGGACTCTTTTGGTTGCTCTCTTCAAGAGCCGGATACTGGGGACTTCGGGTGCCATAGGATTATCTTCTGGCCTCGCCGGATCCGGAGAGACCCTCCGCGACGACACTTCATGGTCACCCGTTTCTTGAGCTGGGGAGTCCGGGGGAGGCGTTTTGCTCTCCATCATCTCCGGAAGAAGATCCCCTGAAGACGAGCTCTTCTGAGAAGGGCTAAGATCCGAACTGCAAGATAAATGCTTCGGTTATTTTCCTCAGAAGTAAGGTAAGATATCTTCACTATTAAGTACTTGTTGGTTACTTACAGCTCGTTAGAGGGCTGATCCCCGCGCGAACATTGTACGGCAAGAGCACCCTCCGAGGCAGGACCCTCTGGTGGAGATTTCTTCTCCCGTTTGGAAACCTTGGTTTCTGGATCTTCAGAGGTAGTCCTCTTCCTTCCCTGGGGCGAGAGAATGTCTGATTCTTCCCCTGGGTTGTCCTCCCTCACGGAGGCACTCATTCTCTCGGTTGGAATAGGTAGCGGTGGAGGCCCGCTTTCACCCTCTTTATTCCCCCCTTCATCTTCCTTTGAGGGCACCAGGCAAGTTGTTGGCTTGAGCATCTTTTCCAGCACAGGATTGTCCAAGCCTTTAGGAAGGGGGCTGAACACCGGATCATCTTCGCCTTTGTTATCCAGTCCTGGTCAAAGAGCGATTCTTCAGAATGATGTCATGATAAAAAAAGGACAGTGTGTTCGGCCATGGGATTACTTACTTGGGCCGCGGTGTGGTTGCTGCTCAGGCCCACATCCTTGGTAGTGTCCGGACACTCTATTTGGGGTCCGAAGAACGATTTGTACATCTCCTCGTGCGTCAGGCCAAGGAAATTCTGAATAGTGCGTGGTGCTTCCGGGTTGAATTCCCACATGCAGAGGGGCCGGTGTTTGCAAGGTTGGACTCGACAACTCAGCATGACTTCATTACCATAACCTGACTGAAATCTCCCTCGAAGAGATCTCGGATGCGGCTCTGCAGTATGGGCACGTCCTTGGCTGGGCCCCAGCTCAGCCCCCTGCTGATCCATGACATCAGTTGTGGTGGAGGGCTCGAGCGGAAGGTGGGGGCGGCTACCCACTTGGCACTTCGGGGAGCTGTGACATAAAACCACTCCCGTTGCCACAATCCGGACACCTCTGGAAAGGAGCCCTTCGGCCATGGAGCGCCAGCAATTTTTCTTATTAGAGAACCTCCGCACGCTGCGTACTGCCCCTCGACCATCTTCGGCTTCACATCAAAGGTCTTGAGCCACATGCCGAAGTGAGGGGTAATGCGGAGGAAGGCCTCACTAACGACAATAAATGACAAGATGTGAAGGAGGGAATCCGGGGCTAGGTCGTGAAAATCAAGCCCGTAATAGAACATAAGACCCCTAACAAAGGGATCCAGAGCGAGGCCTAGTCCTCAGAGGAAGTGGGAGACGAACACAACGCTCTCGTTGGGTTCGGGAGTAGGGATGACCTGCCCTCGGGCGGGCAGCCTATGCGAAATTTCGGCGGTCAGGTATCTGGCCTCCCTCAACTTCTTGATATCCTCCTCCGTGATGGAGGAAGGCATCCACCGGCCTTGAAGGCTGGATCTTGACAGGATTGAAGGTCCGAAGCAACTGACCTGGGCTTTGGGTGTTAGAACTCGAGGCGGGAGAAGGATTCGATTGAGCACGGGAGGGAAGAAGTAAAAGCCTTGTCCCTTTATAAAGAGGGTGAATATCAAGCGTCCTCCTCGTGGCCGTTTGGGACTTGCCTAAAATCTAGGAGTCCTAGGCATGGTTGTGTTACCCACGTCCGTATTAATGAGAATCCCGTAATAAGGGGAACACGATATCTGCTTTGATAAGACGTGTCAAGAAACCGCCTCGCATTATATGCGGGGCTGGTTAAGGAAAAATGGTTCAAATAATTACCGGGCCATGGCATGATGTCATGCTGCCAAAACGTGTCAGCAGATTGGATTTTTGGAAATATTACTCTCTCTACGGTGGTATGTGGAACTTATTTTGCAGGTTCAGACACTATCCTTGTATTCAAACTCTTTTGTGGTGTATTCGGAGGAGGAACCCGCCTTGCAATGCCGAAGACAACACTGCGCGCCAGACTCATCGTCATTGAAGCCTGGTTCAGGGGCTACTGAGGGAGTCCTGGATTAGGGGGTCTCCGACAGCCGGACTATATCCTTTGGCCGGACTATTGGACTATGAAGATACAAGATTGAAGACTTCGTCCCGTGTCCGGATGGGACTCTACTTGGCGTGGAAGGCAAGCTAGGCAATACGGATATGTATATCTCCTCCTTTGTAACCGACCTTGTGTAACCCTGGCCCCCTCCGGTGTCTATACAAATCGGAGGGTTTTAGTCCGTAGGACAACATATAATCATACCATAGGCTAGCTTCTAGGGTTTAGCCTCTCCAATCTCGTGGTAGATCAACTCTTGTACTACTCATATTATCAAGAATAATCAAGCAGGACATAGGGTTTTACCTCCATCAAGAGGGCCCGAACCTGGGCAAAACATCGTGTCCCCTGCCTCCTGTTACCATCCGCCTTAGATGCACAGTTCGGGACCCCCTACCCGAGATCCGCCGGTTTTGACACCGATAAGGTCCATCTTAAAAGGCTTTGAAAAATGGTTTAACTCAGTGGGCTAGCAGCCCATGAAAAGCCTCGATTTAGGGCCTAGCAGCCCACGAAAAGCCTCGCATATTCTTCTTGTATTTTTTTGCAAAGTGTTTCTTCTTTTTTGATAAAATTCATAAGTGTTTTCTGATAATCTGGCGTTTATTATAACTCGGCGTGGCTTACAATGCTAAATTGTTAGTACAAGATCAGCTATAATCCGGCGTTTACTGCTCCGGTCTGGTTTTGACTACAAGTCACCAGTATTATATGGATAAAAACGGTGTTTATCATAACCCGGTACGGTTTTATCGTAAACCGGTAAACCTGGAAGGAGTCATCTATACTCTAGATTGGTGTTATCACCCTTTTATAACAACCATGTGTCAAACAACGAGGTAACATGTATTCTCTATTTTTCTTTTTAAACAGCCTTGGCTGTATGCCTACGCTATATATTTGGGCATCATGACCCGTCCAGCGGTAAACCGCCAGGACCCTTTCAATCTCTTGTATGTAGGAACAAGTTAAAGTACAACCACTTCAGATTATGCATATAATAAAGATCCCAAAAAAAGTATGGCGAGTTATTAGTATCAAGCATAATAAGTATGCTCGATGGCATAACAGACAACTGTTTGAACTAGCCTATTACAAGGTGTTTTAATGCCCACACAGGATAATTGTTTCAGTACGAATGGTAGGCTGCGACAGATTAAACCGGCTTCCAGTTCAGGATTCATCACCGGGACGACTTGAAGATTGAGGGTCATCTTGAGTCGGTGCATCCTCCTCCTCTCTACCCAGTGGCTGGAAATCAATCGTTGTCCAATCGATTCCAGTTAAAGATTGGAACATGGCCTCTTCACTTATAAGGGTGGAAGGATCAATGTCAGGGGTATAAGTGTGCTTACGAATTGGCGGAACAAGATCTTCTACATCATGTGTTGGCGCAGGATATTCTTTCTGATCAGCATCATAAACCGGCTGATAATGAGACAGATCTATTTCATCCGCCAATTTGCTTGCTATGGGTCGCATTTCCTTTGTCAGCCTTCGGAGATCATCATTGTTAAATTCTGAGCCATCTTCCTTCACGCTGGGATAGCCTTGGCCAATATCTACCGGTTCAAGATCTAGAATCCATGCATTGGCCCGGATTAGCGCAGTCAGCGTGCCTGACCTTGCAGCTGATTTTTTAAGTTCATCCAACCGAGCAGGCGACATTGACAGCTTCTCGATGGTTTCTTTTATCAACGTTGGAGGAGTCCTATTATAAGCAGCAGTGCAAATAGCCCGTTGGGATCCAGAATATAGCTGCTCTATCAAAGTATAGGCAGCCTTCAGCTTCATCCATATGTTAGAGCCCAGATGGGTAATGCGGGTCCCTGTGACATTGCAAGCATTAGTAAACCGGTCGCTGATAAGATAAAATGACTTCAAAAACATCAGATGAGGATACTTACCAAATACAGCAGAGGTCATAGCGTTTATTTGCCGCTTTAAACCGGTCAATTCTTCGACCACCGGTTTAAGGGCTGCTTCTATGTCTTCGGCCCTCTTTGCTAAAGCGGCATTTTCTATGTCCCAATCTGCACGTTCCTTCTTAAAGGTTTCCTTCAACTTCTCCATGGCTGTTAAGGCATTGGTCAGTTCCTCCTTGGCTTTAGAAGCCTCCGCTTGCTGAGATTTAATGTTCTCTTGAAGATCAGCTGTTTGGGAGTCCTTTTTGCTCAGCTTAGCCTATAAAGAGCAGACATATTATCAATGGGCTGTATATATTTGAAGAAACAACACTACAAAAAATACACTTTCGTGATGATACGTGTTTGTCACAGTAGGTCGCGTTTTTTGTCATGCATGTACATCCATGACAAATTTATGACAGAATCAAGAGTCATACCTGTGTTGTCGTAGAAGTGTTCCATGGCATTGCCAAAATTATCATCACGGAAGTGTCCACTTCCATGACGATAAATCGCGCGTCACAGAAGTGCTTTCATCAAGGGTGACCGACATGTGGCATCCACCGTAACGGAACGCTGTTAAGCTACCGGGTCGGATTTTGGATCCGATAACCCGTTAACATCCACGACCAATGCCGATTTTCCACGTGTAAAATTCTCATTGGCTGACGGATCCACTCGTCAGCTCCACGTTGGCACATGTGTCACTCATCCAACGGTCAAGATGGGCCTATGATATGTTGACACGTGGACCGGCCCAAAAGTGGCCCACAAAGATTAAATGGGCCGGCCCAACTGAAGGCCCATAAGATTTAGAGGACCATAATGGGCCAGCCCAGCTAAAGGCCCACAAAATTTAGTGGACCATAATGGGCCGTCCCAGCTAAAGGCCCACACGATTTTGCAGACCATAATGGGCCGGCCTAGCTAAAGGCACACAAGATTTTGCGGACCACAATGGGCCGGCCCAGCTAAAGGCCCACTAGATTCTTCCTCTGTAGCTTATCTATTCCACAAGGGATTTTGAAACAACTGGAAAGAATACAAAGACAGTGTCTTTGGAGAAAATATGGCCAGGAAAAGGGAAACTCTTTAGCGGCCTGGCCTCTGGTATGTAGACCTAAATTAAAGGGTGGGCTTGGCATCCTGAACCTGGGGCTGCAGAATGAAGCCTTGTTAATGAAGTTCCTCAATAAATTCTATAACAAAGTTGATGTTCCATGGGTTCATTTGATCTGGGACAGTTATTATTATCAGAGAATCCCACATGACACTGCTATGTGTGGCTCTTTTTGGTGGAGGGACATATGTAAGCTAATGGATACATTCAGGGCTGTGTGTTCAGTATGCGTTGGAAAAGGTGACTCCTTGCTATTCTAGTCAGATTCCTGGGAAATGGATAATTCTTGCATTCCACTACAGGATAGATTCCCCAGGCTGTTCTCATTTTGCATACAAAAAAATTCTTCTGTTCTGGAAGTAATGGCCACTGGTGAGTTTCATAGCATGTTCTCTCTGCCATTATCTGAAATGGCCTACAGGGAGCTAAATCAACTTTCTGGAATATTGTCTGATATCTCCTTGGATGATAATGCTAAGGATTGCTGGTATTGGAAACATGGAAAGAAGTCTGGATACACAGCCAAGAAATATTATGATCTGGTCCATGAGCCAATTCCAACTAACCCCTTGCTACGTTGGATATGGAAGTCATGCTGTACTATGACAATCAAAATGTTTGCCTGGCTTGTCATTATGGATAGAGTAAACACCAAGGATATGATTCAGCACAGGAAGTGGAAGATCAATGATGGGCCTGAATGTGTGCTTTGCCCTATAGGAGCTCTTGAAGACAGGAATCATCTGTTTTTTCAGTGTAACTTCAGCATGAGAGTCTGGAATTACCTGCAGATTTCATGGCCCAACAATCAGGATATGGTTCAGATTGCATGCCATGCTAGGAAGGAATTCAATAAGCCTTTCTTTTCTGAAGTGGTGTTTCTTACTTGGTGGAATATCTGGAAAGTCAGAAATGATAAAGCATTCAGGTATATCAGACCTACTTTCAGACAGTGGAGAAATGGTTTTGTCCATGAGATTTCCCTTTTGGCTCACAGAATCAAGTCAAAACACAGGGAGGCACTGCTTAAATGGATTGATTTCCTTCCTCCTTGAGAGGTGACATGTATAGTTAGTTTTTTCCTTCCCTTTTAGGTTAGATTGTACATAGTTTTCTTTTATCTTCTTCTGTTTTGTTCCTTTTCTTAAGGAACCTTTCTATGTACTTGATGTTCTTATTTTTAATAAAATGCTGTGGGGTGTAAGCCCTGCAGTCTCCAGTCAAAAAAAATAATGGGCCGGCCCAGCTAAAGGCCCAACATTCTCTGTCAAATTGGCCCATCAACGGCCTGTCCTAAACTTGTCATCAACGTGGCCCATGGTCACTTCTGGCCCGTTAACAGTCCGCTAAGTAATTGGGCCAAATTACGGCCCGGTGTATTTCCGGCCTGTTAAAGGTCCGGCTTCATTTGGGCCCATTTACAAGCCATCAAAACTTTCGGCCCATAAATGGTCGTGAATGATTTGGGTCATATTCGGACATGTCTGACATTCGGCCTGTCAGAGGCCCACTATAGCTTTGGGCCACTTTCGGCCTGTTGTCATTTTCGGCCTGTTAACCCGGGCGTAAACCATGGGCCATATGTGGCCCAACGTCATATCGGGACCATTAACGGCCCATATAAAAATGACGATAATCTAGCCCGGCCGAAGTTCCAACCTGTTAAAGGCCCGTGTATTAGGTCGGTGCATTTACGACTCGTCCGAATTTCGGCCTGTTAAAGTCTAGTGGGTTATTTGGCACAATCAGGGCCCAATCTCACTTTCGGTCTATTAAAGACCCATGTATTTTATGGGCTCGAGATATTTACACCTGTAAACGGCCTATTTTTACTGAGGGCCCAAATTATGTTTAGGCCTATTAAAGGCCCACTATGGGCACAGGCCTACCAGAAAAATATGAAAGCTTATGCTGATTTAGGCCCAGATATTTTTAGTGGGCTACATGCCAATTTCGGCGTGTAATTGTTTTTAGCCCAATTGGAATGGGCCCGACGAATGTTGGCATGTTGGGCTCCTACGAAGATTTGGCCCGAATACATTACTAAGATAAACCTACACTATACAAAAATAGCATCGTAATTACTGCAGCCTGAGGCAGCATCATAAATGTTGTATCACAACAAAATAAATTCCAACCATACAACAAAAGGCCTGTTGGCATAAAGTTTATAGTCCTTCCAGATAAAACCACCATCAGATGTATAGAAGCATAGATCATTTGACCTGAGTGCTAATGTTTCAGGCTGTAGAATCTGATGGAGCAGCACGATCTCCACCTTATTTCCGCCATTGCTCTTGAACAACGAAGCGAATGTCTGATAGTGTGGCTTCAAAACCATTCATATCTTGACGACATTTCTCAACCACTATTCTTGTTTCCGAAACAACGTCCATTAGGGATTGGACTTGTATCTGGAGCACAGATATATCACTCTATCTAGCAGGAAGATTTTGTTCAGTAGGCGATTTGGATGAGGTTACCTTGACAACCAACCCAGAATTACGCAGGAAGGTGCTTTTTGCACTACTAGTGGAGAGATACTGACGCACTGCAGCAAGAGGTGACATTGTGCCTGTAGTAGCCTCGTCACCTTCAGGTGGTTGTGGCTTTTCAATCATTTGTTCCATAGCTTCCTGAAAGTTTGAACTTGTAGATTAGTGTACCAGATAAGTTACTAATGAGACAAAAACAAACAAAGTAGGTTAAACGTTTATACATAACTTATTTTGGTGAACTACTGTAATACATTAGCATGTATTGTAGTGCCAACTACATAATAAAATCACTTTCGGAACATATGTCCATGTAGCATGCCTATTGTATTGTCTATTTCCTCACATTCGTTGACATCTAGGGATAAAGATACATGGTTTAAAGTAGGATGAACATAGTATGACATCATTCATATCATGGGCAAACAGATATAAAACAAACAGGCTAATTTATCATTGTGTGCGCACGTGAACATAACAACTAGATTACAGATCAAGACCAAAAGAATATCCTTCATCTCTTTTAAACCATGTAAGGTGAAATGATACGTTAAGACAACTGTGAATAAAAGTGAACAAAGTAACTGACATTGGCTGCAAACCAAGTAGTTAAATGAACACATCACAGTACCAATCAGTTCAAGGCAGGAGGATTAAGGACTTACAACAGCGGCTTGAACTGGTGTGCTCATGCCCTTCATCTTGCTAGTGTGGAAATCCTTGAAGATTTGCACTGCATTCGGTTCAGGTTCTTTTTGGTCCGCACGGGATTTCCTCTCTATTTGGAACAAGTCAATATAGATACGATAATATGGCACAAAAAAGAAGGAAGTAGCAACTATTTACAAGAGCCTTGCAGTGTGCAATATAGCTACAAGATCCTGTGGTCTGTTGGAATTTCACTTTAGAACGGTTGGTTTTGTTCTTCAAATAGTTAGCCTAGATGAAGATACACTTGTAAGGCACATACATAAATACAAGTTCAATATGTGGTCTGATCAAATACATATATCCTACCTGATACTTTGGATCAGACCAGTGTTTAATGAGGGATGTCCAGTCTTCATCTGTAATATATTCCACTAAAGATGCTTGGGCGATTTCATTGTTAGCCTTGCCTTCAAAGTGAGATTTTCTAAGGTGGTACCGATACTGTTGCATAGCAGACTGAAAAACATGAGTGCATGCTTGTCTAGTTGCATCATCTTTCGGATCCAACTTGAACCTCATCTGTTGAAAAAAGAATGTGAGTCTTATTAGGAGGAAGCTAGAAAGTATGGGACAGAGCAAGAAAATATTACTAATTGCGATGAATAACATTACTTACGGATAAATGGTCAAGGAATGTGTTAAACTGGGTATTGTCTTTCTCATTCCTGTACTAGATCCACGTTGGGAGGATACGTGCATGACACCTAACGGCAACGGCTGCCTCTGATACTAACTTGGCTGACTCTGTAGCGTCATGTGGCCTTTTTAAACCTGCCTCAAAATGGATCTCCATTCTTCCTCCTTTAGATTTTGTTAATCTGTCAAGCATTATCCCTGATGTCTGTTTCCGCTTGCGCCGTGGTGCTAGTTCAACAACCAATATGGAAAGTGTTAGTGTACATCAAACTGTGAGAGTACATATAAAGGAGCATGCAACTACAACTTGACTCGGTCAGGTACCGTCTTGGTGTTGATGCTCATGAGGTTCATCTGATCTTGCCAAGTCCTGTTGTGTCAGCAGTGCTTCGGAAGTAGTGTTATGTGTGAAGGCAGCTTGGGAACTGGCCAGTTCCGGAGCAAACGAACGAGTAACTGGTTGAGATGCTGGTACAGTTGAAGCGGATGCTGCAGCTTGTGGAGCAGGTGATACTGTGTTTGTAGATTTAGCCGGTGGACTTGGACCTTCTACTGCACTATAAGTACCAGCGGAATCTCGATGGCAGAACCTTTTCCGTTTCACCCTACGAGTAACAACACTCCCTACTATATTATTTTCCTTGCACTTTTTTGACTTTGCCATGTCAAGTTGTACCCACAACACAAAAGAATAAAATCACTCTTCAGAACTCATTGATGCATGATACACACAAGCAATACTTTGATGTAAGACAATCGTATGAGGATGGAATATGTAAGAAAAATAGGATGGCATGACATATTCACGGCTACACTGTGCAAACTAAGCAGAAGGATTTTCAAGAAAATAGAAGTAATGCAAGCTAGACACCATATGAAAGATGCAACCAATATTACTCTGCCAAGTTAAAAGTGTCTTGTCATAAGTGGCAATTCGAAA
This sequence comes from Triticum dicoccoides, assembly GCF_002162155.2. Taxonomy (NCBI): domain Eukaryota; kingdom Viridiplantae; phylum Streptophyta; class Magnoliopsida; order Poales; family Poaceae; genus Triticum; species Triticum dicoccoides. The sequence goes on from NC_041382.1 coordinate 575,589,726, forward strand.
AATTAGAAGCAGTACAACGTAGAAATCAATGCAAGATGCAACCACTATCAAACTACCATGTTAAAAGCATCCAATCATGAGTGACTGATGCGGGATACACAACAGCAGTACTTTGATGTAAGAACATGGTATGATAGATAGATGCAGTGTATTCTAGACACAGAAAGCCATGTCATATGCACATGTATAACGTATAAACTCAGCAGGTGCAATTTAATCAAAATAGAAGAAATACAAGCTAGGCTAAGGCAATAAGGGAGCCGGAAGAAAGAAGTTATTATATACTTTTGGAGCCGGAAGAAATATGAACATGACATGAGGAACACAAATCGATCGGCGGACGACCATTTAGGCCAGGTATTATATACCTGTGCTGTCCAGAACTAGCACCGCGTAGTTCATTTGAATGTAATGAAATCCGTCATGTTTGTATGAAAATCCGGTATTTTATATGATTTCCGTTGTTTTTTATATGAAATATCAGTTTGTCTACATGTTTGCGTGAATTTTGTCCGGTTGGTTGAGTTGCTATCATAATGTGTGCGGCTACGGTTGGATGGTGTAATTTGCGGGGTCACCGGTCGGCCTGCGGGCGGCTCGGGCGGCGTTGTGGGACAAAAAAACATAGCTCGTGCGAGCTCGTCTCCAACGTGCGCGCTGGAGGATGCATGACAGCATGAGCACCCGAGCCATTCCTCGTTCATCGGTGGCAAAGGCACCGGTGGACAAAAGGGTCGCCAATATTTTGGCTACCCCGGGCAAGATCCAAACAAGCCCTCCCAATAGATTCAAATCCCTCGTGCGCCGTGGAATTTTGCCATGTGTTGTTTTCATGGACTAGCAAGATGCACGTGCATTGCACGGAACATCAAGATGCATTTTTTTACAAACTCCCGCATGCATGCAAGGGATAATTAATGTCCTCCTTTGCTAGTACCACGAGGCAAACACCACTAATATTGCATCGATTAGTGTTAGTGGCCTTGTATATCTGCAAATTGTAATTTTGATAGTGGCCCCTTGTATATAAAAATGGAGGGAGAAAGATGAGAGATAAGGTGAGGAGGAGTGGGGCATGGTGGTGACTGGTGGTTGGACTGGGCGGAGGCATGGGGATGGACGGCGCATTATGTCTAGGTTTGTATCTCTCTCACACACACCCACATAGGTGGGGGACGTGCACGAAGAGAATAGGTGCACGCACGGTGCACATACTCCCGTCTCTTTCCCAACCACACCCGTGCGGGTACACGGTGGAGCTCATTTCTGTACGAAAAAAGGCAGCCCACGTGGTAATTTGGCACGTGTACTAGTTGTCCACTTGGTGGAGGGAGGATCGTCTACCACGGGTGAACAAACAAATTGCGACTTGACGCGTTATGTTAAATTAAAAAAAAGAGGCAAACCATGTGGGGCCTACCTTAGAGGCAAGGCTCTATACACTGGAGTAATTTTGATGTGTCCCGTCAACTCGCACAGCGAGGAGAAGCTTTCTTAGTATGCCGTCTCCCCTGCCCACAGGCGCGGTGGCTCGCAGGATGAGGTGAAGCTTGCTTACTACGCCTTACGCCCGCTCCCTCGCCCACACGCGCGGTGGCTCGCAGCACGAGGAGAAAATTTTACTACTCCCTCCGTTTACTCCTCGTCCCTACTACGTACTTTGGTTAGTACTCCCTCCATTTACTTATACAAGGCCACTATAAAAAATACATTTTGCATCTATACAAGGCCACAAATAGTAATCGAGACAAAAGTTACTACTCCCTCCTTTCTAGTTTATGGCTCAATTTCAAAATCTCTCCAACCAAGGTAGACGGTGAGTGGTCGAATTAATTTCGTATTTTGCACAAGTAATTAGTACGCTCGTTTTTCTCAAGAAGTTATGTTTACCGAGGCATTAATTAGAACGAATGCATGAATGACCACTAAATTTCCATGAACTTGTACATGCATTGGTTAGTTTGCTCTTGACACTGCTTGCGTCGGGTGATCTAACGCACCTCGGAATCCAACATGTAATGGTACTACTACTAGTATAGTAGAATTGACACTTATCAAACGGAAAAACGAATGTTTTTTAGATGAGCCCTATAAACCCTAGTGGGTACGTACTCCGTAAAAACATATTTTTCCAAAACTAAGTCGCTCCCTTTCATGAATTCTGTAGTATACTCCTCCGTCGACGCTCCCTTTCATGAATTATGTATTTCCTGTCGCCGACATGTGGGACATATAGCAACCGGGTCGATGTGTCAAGCACCAAATAACAGTGCAGAACAGCAGGGGGGACGCACCCCACTCGTACCGACCTAGTAGTAGCAATGAGCAATGAGACGTCAAATCACAATGCCGCACTTTCCCAGACGGATGAAGCAACCATTATTTCACACTTCGGTTCGCCATCATCTCAAACCACGTACTAGTATTGCTTCTGCCTCAAGAGGGACACACGCATCGCCTTGGTACATCATGACATGTGGGACCGCATGACAGGCCATGCTCCCCCGCCGATCGCTCAGTAAAATCACCTCATTTTTACTGTACTTCCTCTGTATCGGTTTACTACATGGCATGCACGTCATTCTAGGTTGACAATTTAACTGGCTATATATGTGATGAACAGTACTCTAGCCTTTTACAAAATGTATACTTTTGTACAGTAGTACTATCGATGGATTGCGCCATGGAGCAAAAATTGAAATTAGAAAAAAGGTGGTACATATAGAGAGCGCTCGTCGCCAAATTATGCATATAGTACTATTAAAAATGCTAGTCACAATAATGGTGTCCAGCACAACCCACCCCTCAAATAAAACTAAGAGGGTGCTTGGATACGTTTTAGTCCCATGACTAAAAGTAGTGGGACTAAAACATGCTAGCCTCACCCATGCTTGGATCCAAATACTAAAAAGGCTAAAATCAAGTTAATGAGCATTTATTATCCTCCAAACCCTCCAATCCAGAACTTGCCTGTGTTAAAGGAGAGGAGTTAAATGAGTAGAGAGAGGACTAATCCACATTTTAGTAGGGGTACCCCTAATGAAAAAATTTAGTCTCAAGACTAGTTTTAGCCCCTCTTTAGTCATGGGTGCTTGGAACTTTAGCCTCTTAAAGAGACTATTTTTAGTCAGACTAAGATAAGTCCCTTGGATCCAAGCACCCTCTAAGAATCCTGGAATTCTTTGACAAAACTAAGCACCCTAAAATTCTTTGACAACTAAACTGCTGGCTATATGATGTTGGCCATATATATTGTACGTATATAATGTGAAGAAACGAGTGGTAGTACTATACCAACTAAAAGATGAAATGTAAGAAATACTAGTATGTACGTACTAAAGAGTTAAAGTAACGAGAAGAAACATAACATAGTTCTGCTAGGGGCTCAGCACAACACACCCCTCAAATTAAATTAAGCACACCTGAAATTAAACTTTGCAACTATTTCGGTAGACACTTCATTAGAACCACCATGAGCAACGACACTACCACCTTACTCGGAGTCCTCGTCCACGTCCTCGACTTCGTCCTTGTCCCTCTTCCTCTTGGCCGATACTTCTTTGCTTGAACCGCACACTTGGCTATTGCTCTTCATCCAACCCTTGTAGGTATTGAAGAAATGGTAGCCATCCATTGCAGTGTAGTGGATGTGGTCTATATCTAGTACATTCCGCTGCCATGCATGACGATGAAACGTGTAATGAGGTTTCTCCAGTTTACCGTACGAAGGATGAACCATGGCTCCTGCTAGGGTCAGCATTGAAGGCTGACGAGAGGAAACCAGCCGATTCTTCTAGAGGTCGAAGGTGTTGCCTACAATGAGGCCTATCCGATGCAGGACTTCTTTGTCGTTACCAAAGTCTTCAGTAACGAATTTCACTGTTTTGTCCTTGAGGAAGTTCTTAAAATCCTAGCACTCAACGTCGGCATGGAATATGTGGTAGACCAACCAAATGTTATGTACGCAAACCTGGATCACGGCGGGCTTCTTCCTCTCTTCGTCCTTTAGATCCTACTTTCGTCCCAGGACTATGGTGTACTCAACATCTAGCCCAACGACCCACTCATCATCTGAGTTTTCGAACATGCGGCTGAAGCGAGAAAGGCATCCTTTCACCATCGCGGAAGAACGAGTGTAGATGACGTCAAACTCATCACCGGTGATGGTTCTAACCTTGTACTCACCGCCGATCGTGGATATTTGGGACGCCATGGATTTGGGAGGAGGGTTAGGATTAGTGGAACTGCCGTAATATGAATGGACGGGACGACTAGGAGCAAACCGCCGTAGTATTGAAGGATGCGCGGGGACGAGTAGGAGCGAACTCCCAGCGTGCGAACGGCAGGGTAGTGGCTTTCCATTCTCCCATGATACGGGCTTCCGAGAGCCCTTGGATCTGAGATCGAATGGTTGCATGGCGTGATTCTAGACCTATGGGTGAATATCCTATCTTGGAGGGTTATTCTGCAAATTTTCAGCAACTTAGCATGCGACCGTTTGATCTCAGATCCAAGGGCTGCCACCAGCCCGTATCATGGTCGCGCCTACCACGACCGTCGCGTCGTTCGCGCGGTCGCGCCCTTGGAGATTTAACATGGTGCGTTAGGCTATCTAATGTTGGCATGTCATACATAGTCATCACTTAGTCACTCATACTACAACAAGGTTGGCTATAAGTGTGTTTTTTACTCCTCTCTATCTCTTTCTTCTTACTCAAGGAAGAAACGGTGCTAAGCGCGTGTATTTATTGCATTTGCCAAGGAGTGACCTCTTCCAATGAAATGGTGTTGCTAAGTTTGCTTCATTTAATTAGCTATAAACTCAAAATTGTCTTTTCACCTAGGTACACGCTCTTAGCACCGTTTCTTCCTTGGGTCACCAAACTAGTCTCTCTCTTCTTGATTAACTTGCCACTTCAAAATTTATGCTTATGTGGCAAGCTTAGCACCTGTAGGACCAAGTAAAAGTAAGTACAATAGTGCGCTTTACATGGCATTTTTGCATATGTGGAGGAAAGAGAGGCATGGAAAAAGTGGAGAAGTGGGCTCTCATGCAAGAGCCATCCTCTAGTACATGGTGGAGCATTGGGAGAGGCACCTGTATGGAGGTGGTCAGGAATCTGGGAGACTCACGCCGGTCGTAGCGCCGCAGTTAAAATGATAATGGCAAGTCAAATCACGGGGGCCCACATGTCCAGCAGTAACTCGCTGTCAAATCACACAACCCTACGTTTGCAGCAGCCTACTCCCTCGTCTTCTCGCGTCTCTGTCGAACCGACTAGGCGGAACTGTCCCGCCGCCTACCGCGCAGGAAAAGCCCCACCCTCGACTTTTAAATGGTATACAGTATACTAATTTTGTATCCATGGATTGCGCCCGCGCCATGGAGCAAAGCGTCTAGAAAATGGAGGAGAGACGATGGTCTTGCAATAGAGAAGAGGGAGAGGCGAGACGGTGGTTTTGGAATGGAGATGATGGAGTGGAGAGGAGGTGGTTTTGCAATGGGGAAGAGTGAGAGGAGCATGCGGCAGCGATTTAGGATTGGACGAGAGGGCCGGTGCGCTCTAACTGGATTAAAATCAAAATCAATTTACCCTTCAATTAAGAAAGCAACCCCACATTAACTAGTCTCCCTTTTATTCTGGGTCATAATTGACAATGATTTTCGCACATAAAATATATGTTATACGTTGTATACAAGGCCACTATCAAAATTACAATTTGCAACTATACAAGGCCACTAACATTAATCGAGGCAAAATTGATGGCGTTTGCCTCGTACTAGCACCCGAGGACATTAATATCCCTTGTGTGCATGCGGGAGTGAGAAGGTTAGCTTGCATTCCCAACATTAATCAACCAATGAGGAGTAAGAGGGTTGGCTTGTTGTGCTTGGGAGAGAAAAACCACATAAATTAACACGACAATCAAGGTGACAAGCTAGCTTGCAACATTGACTTAAACATAGCATTGATTTTTACCTTGGTACCTGTAATATGAGTTTGTGGCCTTGTATACAAAAATGGAGGGAGTATAATTTGAAAGTACATTCAGATACGAACCAAACGATACAATTTTTGGTGACATGCATTCACATTTTGCTTGTCAAATACAGTACATGGTCAAACTTTGACCCAAAATACGCGAAACAACAAAAAAATACTTCCAAGACCAGCGCCGCTCTTCCACTCTTCTCCTCTTAAACCACCGCCGCTCCTCTCCTGTTCCAATCTAAATGCAGCGCTGCTCCTCTCCTCTTCCATTTCAAAACCACCGCCCCTCCTCTCCTGTTCCAGTACAAAACCAGCATCGCTCCTCTCCTGTTCTAATCCAAAACCCATGCTGCTCCTCTCCTCTTCCATTCAAAAAACCACCGCCGGCGAGTGAAGGTGCTGTGGAGAAGTAGATCGATGGAGGAGTACAACCGTTACGTGAGGATCGCAGACGGCGACCCTGTGTAGCTAGCTAGGATGTTGGAGATACAGTCTTGGTTTGACAACAAGGACCAACTAGCGGCGACGGCGACATCCATGGCCAAATATCTGCAACAGAGCGAAAAGGCGGCGATACTCCTGGAGGGAGTCGCACCGGAGTAGTCCTGGCCATCTCAGGCCCGGCCTTGTCAGCCCACCTAGGCTCGGCCCTAAAATCCAGGGCCTAGGCCCGATGGGCTTGATCGTGGGTCGGGCTTGGGCCTGAGTTTTGAGCCCACCAGCAGGGCCTGGGTGGGCTTGGGCTTAGCATATTGACATTTTAAGGAAGAGGCCCAGCCCACGGCCCTAAGCCCTAAGAGCTTTTCAGGGCTTTTTACCAGATGGGATGGGCTTGGGCTTGAAAAGTAGGCCTGATGGTAGGGCCTGGGAGGGCCTGGGCCTCAGTTTTCTGCCATGGGCCTTTTTAGGCCTGGACCAAGCCCGGCCCGGCCCGGCCCATGGCCAGATATACGGAGTACATAGAGCTGCTCCTCTGGGCCATGGAGCAAACAGATTCTCCGTATCCGATCGTGAGGGAGCGGTGGTGGGAGTATCGATCCCAGATGGAGCATCCACCAGAGATTGAAGGATCAAGCATCTACAAGGTGCCGTTTGTGAGGGTGTCCTGCCAGAGCGAGCCGGTGGAGTCTTTGTCGACCGAACCCAACTTCAAGAGGAGAAAAGCAGTTGGCCTGATGATGCTTCCCCGCCACCGGCTCCCTCGCCATTCACATCGTCTCACGGGGCGGCTATCTGCCGCCGAGGAATAGGAGGGGGCTGCCCCCCCAGCCCAATAGTCGGGCAGGTTGTGAATTGTCAGGAGGAGCTTAGGGTTGTCAGTATTTGCAGGTTGTGAATTGTGTTTTGCGTTGTGTATTTTGAGAGTACTTTCAGATATGAATGTCTTTTGAATTTCATATTTGCAGTATTGAGCATATGAAGTATTTTATGAATTCTAGATATCTATTTTTAGCACGTAAAAATGTAGTTTCATAGGAGTATAAAAGTGCAGACAATGTGATTCTCAGAGAAGAAACTGCAAGTTTCAGTTTCAGATAAGAAACTGCAAGTTCAGTTCCAGATAAGACACTGCAACTTTCAGAGGCAGAGCATTTATATTAACACGGCCTTTTCAAACAGGGTTAACATCATGTTGGAAGTTTTATTCATGGTCGAAAATGGAACTACCAACCAGTTAACATCATGCTGATCAACATTCATGCATAGCACATCTTCATATGATGCACAGTCAAAATGCCCACACAATGTCGAGTGTGCGAAACACAAAGAAAATAAGGGATGAAGTTTTGGCAAGTGTTGGACCTGGTTTTGGACTGCCCCATCTAGGCTTTCATTTTTAACATGCGCAGCCCACGTCCTCGGATGGGAAGTCCATAGGCCTGTTTGTATTTTCTTAGGGCCGTCATGTATCGACTGGCCTATGGACCTCCCATCCGAGGTTTTATTTTCGGCAGCCCAATTTATGTATTTTTTTGAAGAAAACACAAAGGTCTGTTCTATTTTTCTATATAAGAATATGAACGCCAGGTCCAACTTATGTTTCCCTTCTAACTATATTATATATATTTAAATTATTTTATATGTTGACTGTTTCGTTCACATTATTAGCAAATAGATGACCGCTCTCGCGATCCCCTTAGCCCCCACCACCACCTCCACCCTCGCCGCCACCCCCGCCACTACCTCCACCCTCGCCGCCGCCATAGATCTCGCCGCCACCCCCCGCCTCCTAACTCCGGGCGGGGCTACCCCCCTCAGCAAGTCCGCTCGCGCGCCCCATGGAGTCACCGGCTATATCCACGGGGGAATGGCTGGAAGACAGGCAGATGTACAAGATGCATCTCCCACATGTCTACAAAGCCTTCCCACGGATGCTCCAGCCGCTCGACTCCGTCGCGTTGGTGGTGCTGTGGGAGACTCGAGGGAGGAGATGGAGGGAGCGAGCGATGCGGATTCGCGACGGCGCTCTCTCCTGGACCCAGTGCACGCGCTAATGGTGGGAAGCAGAGGAGGAAGCTGCGAGTGAGGAAGCCAAGGAGGGACCGAATCCGTTCTCCCACTCGCGCAGGTATGCTCGGATGTGCAAGGATCATGTGGATTGGGAGCTGCTGAATCTAGCCCTGCGGATCTACTTCGAAGGAGATTTCTCGGAGAAGCACATGATGCCCCACCCCAGTGAGCCGCCGATTGTGTTCGTTCGATGGGCGAAAGGAGAAGTGAATTCAGGAGATCCACGCCATGCTGCGAGATGAGAATGCTTGACTGGACTCCTGCCCACCAGCACGCCACCAGAGCCGGAGCAGGTGGATCCCCTACCTTACCTCTCCCCCAAACCCGCAGAAGATTGAAATTAGGCTTGCAATCTGCTTCAATTGAGCCGTCTGGTGGTTATTTCTGCTTCCTGAGAGACAACATCTGGCTGGAGGATGAGAAGAAACCATGAACTCTGATGAATTTCCCTTATCACAATGGGAGCGACGCCGGTTGGGCAGTGGTACGGCCCACCTCCACCCCAAATGGGGGCACAATCTGGGCAGGCTCCTGTAATTGCCCAAGATCAATCTGCTGCTGGTTCTGACTCTCAGATCAGTGGGAAATCTCAACGCAAGAATCAGCAAAAGAAGAGATAGGACATCCAGAAAACTGCTCCTGCCCCTGCTTCGGGCCTTATAGCATACTTTGAGGTGATCTGCTACAACTGTGGGGAACCAGGGCATCATTTGGATAAATGTGTCAAGCCCAATAGTTGTTTTATCTGCAAAATGGTTACCCATAAAGTTGAGAATTGCCCTACAGAAGGAAAACCCACAGTTCTGCTAGATATGTTGGAAGTGCTGCTCCAGGATTATGTCCACCATTGACAGAATTTTCTGTGACACAAAATTAGATAGTTTTTTCCCCTTTCTAGTTATAGAGCTCTGCCCAGATGTGGTAGTGACCACACTCCTTTGCTATGGGACTCTGGTCTTAACCAAACTCCAAAGAGCAATAGTTTTAAATTTGAAAAGTGGTGGTTGCTTAGAGAAGATTTTACTAAGCTAGTCAGGAAAATCTGGAATGAGCCTACTGGGAGCAGCTGCCCCTAGAAAATTGGCAGATCAAAATCAAGAGATTTAGAAGAACTACCAAAGGGTGGAACTCCAATGAGGAAGCTAATCTTAGAAGATACAAAAGGCTTCTCCTCCTTGAGTTTGATTATCTAGATTTTAAGGCAGAAACCACTGACCTCTCTGAGGCTGAGACTAATAGATTAAACTTTGTCCATGGAGAGCTCAAGAAAATTTGGCTTCAAGAAGAAATCAAAGCCAAACAGAGGTCTAGAGATAGGAACATTAAGGAGGGTGATAGAAATACTGCTTACTTCTATGAAGTAGCTAACCAGAGGAGGAGGAAAACCCTCATTCACTCCCTTGATGGCCCTAATGGCCCTGTTACTGAGGTAGATGAGATGCTGAAAGTGGCTAGTGACTTCTACAAAGACCTGTTTAAGAAAGAAAACCCTTCTGGGTTCTCTCTACAAAACAATTTTTTCTCTACTTCTGAAAAAGTCTCTCCTGCTGAAAATGAGCTGCTAGAAGCCCCTTTTCAGAGACATAGGTGAAGGAAGCCATTTTTAGCTCTTATCCTGATGGGGCTCCTGGTCCTGATGGGATTCCTGGTCCTGATGGGATTCCCTTCTTGTTCTACCAGTATTTTTGGGACTTGGTGAAAAATGATCTCTTAGATCTTTTCCAAGCCTTTCATAGAGGAGAGTTGGATCCAGCAACTTACTCATGGTGGGTCTGTTGGGGTCAAGTTAAATAACTGTGAAAGTGATTTTTTCCTTGCTGGTAAAGGCCTTAGGCAAGGTAACCCCATCTCCCCGCTTTTGTTTAATTTAGTAGTGGACGTTCTTACTAAAATGCCGAGCAAAGCTGCTGATCATAGTCTGATTGCAGGGCTCTGTCCTAAGGTCTGCCCTGGTGGCATCATCTGCCTTCAATATGCAGATGATACCATCCTTTTCTTAGACAATGACTCCACACATGCTAGCAACCTGAAAACTGTTCTAACCTGGTTTGAACAAGTCTCAGGCATGAGAATCAACTACTCTAAAAGTGAACTCATCCCTATCAACATGGATGATCAGGAGTTAGCTGACTTTCTCTCTATTCTAGTCTGTAATAAAGGTAACTTCCCCATTAAGTACCTAGGTATCCCTCTCCACCATGATAAACTGAGGAGAGAGGATATCCAACCCCTTCTGGATAAAATCATTAAAAGGATTGCTGGGTGGAGGGGCAAACTTCTCTCTTACAGAGGTAGATTGATCCTCATACAAGCTTGTTTGGCTAGCATTCCAGTGTATCTCCTCTCCTTCTTCAAGTTCCCTAAATGGGCAGTGAACCTCATCAATTATCAGATGTATCATTGCTTGTGGAATGATTTTGAGGGAAATAGGAAGCTACACCTTGCTAATTGGGCCCTAGTCTCTATGAAAAAAGATTTTGGAGGCCTAGGCATACCTAACCTCCAAGAAATTAACATCTGTCTTCTAGGGTCTTGGATTAAAAGATTCTATGAGGAAGACCTGAAACCCTGGAAGCTTCTTATTGCCCATAAATACCTAGGAAATAAACCTAATATTTTTGTCCCTTCCTCCAACCCTAAGACCTCTAGATTCTGGAAAGGATTAAAATCTATTATGCATGCTATGAAATTTGGCTACAGATGGAACATAGGGGATGGGAGCAAAACCAGGTTCTGGGAAGATACTTGGTTTGGCACATCCCCCCTAGCATTACCTTTACTGCCGAGCCGGATGCCCTGATTTGGCAGCTGGACAATAAGGGGAAATTATGCATATAGTACTATTAAAAAGGCTAGTCACAATAATGGTGTCCAGCACAACCCACCCCTCAAATAAAACTAAGAGGGTGCTTGGATACATTTTAGTCGCATGACTAAAAGTAGTGGGACTAAAACATGCTAGCCTCACCCATGCTTGGATCCAAATACTAAAAAGGCTAAAATCAAGTTAATGAGCATTTATTATCCTCCAAACCCTCCAATCCAGAACTCGCCTGTCTTAAAGGAGAGGAGTTAAATGAGTAGAGAGAGGACTAATCCACATTTTAGTAGGGGTACCCCTGACTAAAAAATTTTAGTCTCAAGACTAGTTTTAGCCCCTGTTTAGTCAGGGGTGCTTGGAACTTTAGCCTCTTAAAGAGACTATTTTTAGTCAGACTAAAATAAGTCCCTTGGATCCAAGCACCCTCTAAGCATCCTGGAATTCTTTGACAAATTAAGCACCCTGAAATTCTTTGACAACTAAACTGTTGGCTATATGATGTTGGCCATATATATTGTACGTATATAATGTGAATAAACGAGTGGTAGTACTATACCAACTAAAAGATGAAATGTAATAAATACTAGTATGTACGTACTGAAGAGTTAAAGTAACGAGAAGAAACATAACATAGTTCTGCTGGGGGCTCAGCACAACACACCCCTCAAATTAAATTAAGCACACCTGAAATTAAACTTTGCAACTATTCCGGTAGACACTACATTAGAACCACCATGAGCAACGACACTGCCTCCTTACTCGGAGTCCTCGTCCACGTCCTCGACTTCGTCCGTGTCCCTGTTGCTCTTGGCCGATACTTCTTTGCTTGAACCGCACACTTGGCTGTTGCTCTTCATCCAACCCTTGTAGATATTGAAGCAAAGGTAGCCATCCATTGCAGCGTAGTGGATGTGGTCTATATCTAGTAAATCTCGCTGCCATGCATGACGATGAAACGTGTAATGAGGTTTCTCCAGTTTACCATACGAAGGATGAACCATGGCTCCTGCCAGGGTCAGCATTGAAGGTTGACGAGAGGACACCAGCCGATTCTTCTGGATGTCGAAGGTGTTGCCTACAACAAGGCCTATCTGATGCAGGACTTCTTTGTCGTTACCAAAGTCTACAGTAACGAATTTGACTAGGTTGCTCTTGAGTAAGTCCTTAAAATCCTGGCACTCAACGTCGGCATGGCATACGTGGTAGACCAAGCATAAGTCATGCCCGCAAACCTGGATCATGGCGGGCTTCTTCCTCTCTTCATCCATTAGATCCTTCTCTTGTCCCAGGACTGTGGTGTACTCAACATCTAGCCTAGCGACCCACTCATCATCTGAGTCTTCGAACATGCGTCTGAAGCGAGAAAGGCATCCTTTCACTGTCGCAGAAGAACGGGTGTAGATGACGTCGAACTCATCGCCGGTGATGGTTCTAACCTTGTACTCACCGCCGATCATGGAGATTTGGGACGCCATGGATTTGGGAGGAGGTTTAGGATTAGTGGAACTGCCGTAATGTGAATGGACGGGACGAATAGGAGTGAACCACCGTAGTATTGAAGGACATGCGGGGACGAGTAGAAGCGAACTGCCAGCGTGCGAACGGCAGGGTAGTGGCTCTCCATTCTCCCAAGATACGGGCTTCCGAGAGCCCTTGGATCTGAGATCGAACGGTTGCATGGCGTGATTCTAGACCTATGGGTGAATATCCTATCCTGGAGGGTTATTCTGCAAATTTTCAGCAACTTAGCATGCGACCATTTGATCTCAGATCCAAGGGCTGCTACCAGCCTGTATCATGGTCACACCTACCACGACCGTCGCGTCGCTCGCGCGGTCGCGCCCTTGGAGATTTAACACAGTGAGTTAGGCTATCTAATGTTGGCATGTCATAATTAGTCATCACTTAGTCACTCATACTATAACAAGGTTGGCTATAAGTGTATTTTTTTACTCCTCTCTATCTCTTTCTTCATACTCAAGGAAGAAACGGTGCTAAGCGCGTGTATTTATTGCATTTGCCAAGGAGTGACCTCTTCGAATGAAATGGTGTTGCTAAGTTTGCTTCATTTAATTAGCTATAGACTCAAAATTGTCTTTTCACCTAGGTACATGCGCTTAGCACCGTTTCTTCCTTGGATCACCAAACTAGTCTCTCTCTTCATGATTAACTTGCCACATCAGACTTTATGCTATGTGGCAAGCTTAAGCACCTGTAGGAGCAAGTAAAAGTAAGTACAATAGTCCACTTTACATGGCGTTTTTGCATATGTGGAGGAAAGAGAGGCAAGGAAAAAGTGGAGAAGTGGGCTCTCATGCAAGAGCCAGCCTCTACTACATGGTGGAGCATTGGGAGAGGCACCTGTATGGAGGTGGTCAGGAATCTGGGAGACTCACGCCGGTCATAGCACCGCAGTTAAAATGATAATGGCAAGTCAAATCATGGGGCCCCACCTGTCCAGCAGTAACTCACTGTCAAATCACACAGCCCTACGCTTGCAGCAGCCTACTCCCTCGTCTTCTCGCGTCTCTGTCGAACCGACTAGGCGGAACTGCCCCACCGCCTACCGCGCAGGAAAAGCCCCGCCCTCGACTTTTAAATACAACTACATCCGCTTAAGAATCCAATGATATACTTTTTGTGACATAGTAACTCATATTTAGTTAGTCAAATGGATGACCTAGAACAACGTGCAGGCCCTATAAACCGAGACGCCTAAAAATAAAAAAAACAAGACAGAGAGGGTAGTTCAGCACGTATCTTTTTAGATCAATATAGTCGGGATTCACCAAGGAGCAAAACCAAGTGGTAGGCTGCTCCTGTCGTGTTGGCGTAGCAACTCAAGCAGGGTCAGTCCGCACACGAAATGGCGACACACTTAACAGGACCCCTTTGGCCGACATGTGGCTCATCCACCATCTTGTTCCATGTGCGATGCACCAAATTACAGTTCGGAGCAGCAGTTTTAATTGGAGGCACCCCGGTCATAGCGCCACCGTAGTAGAAAATGAGCGATGAGGGGTCAAATCACAAAGCCCCACCTTTCCCGCATTAAGCTGGACGGACGAAGCAACCATCATTTCACTAAAGGGTGCAAGAGCATAAAGAAAAGAGAAAACAATGATGCGTGCGGCAGCTACCTAGGGCACCCTAGGGTAGGGGTCTCCACTACAAATCCTTTTTTTTGAAAGCGCCTCCACTACAAATCGTCTTCTCCCTCGTTGTCTTGAAGAAAACCGACGATGAGTGCAGCGGTAGGGTTTGTGGGAGTACTACGGCGTGCGGGGCCACATCATAGTAAACGGGTTCGAGCCGACGCATTAAATATGTGTGGGCCGCTTTGTTTTATGGGAACGAGGCAGCATTTTGGGTTCGGGGACCAGTGGAGATATAGTACGTACAAAAATTGTGGATGTAGGTTCGACCAAAAGACAATGATGCATGGGCCCTACATTTTGATATACCTGGGGTGTCAGATTTTGGGTTCCGGCAGACCCTTGAGGTTCGAACACTGGGGTGCGCATGGAGATTTCGCCTCCTACCTACCTGCACCCCTCCGCCGCGCTAGGATCAAAGCTATGAAAAGAACAACACAAGGGACATGGGGTTTATACTGGTTCGGGCCACCGTTGTGGTGTAATACCCTACTCTAGTGTGTGGTGTGTGGATTGCCTCTTGGGCTGATGATGATGTACAATACAAGGAGAACAGCCTCGCGAGGGTCTGTTCTTGGCTGGGGCGATGAACTGCTGGGAGGAGTTCAGCCACCTTTCTCTCTCTCCCTCTCTCTCTCTGCTTACCACCTCTCTACTTGTCGATCCCCTGGAGGAGACTGAGCCGAACCCTTTGCTATGTGGGTGGCCTGTCCTATTTATAGTGGCCCTGGTCCTCTCCCCAAATATTGAGCGGGAAGGGAGCCAACAATGGCGGGCTAATTTGAAGGGGGACAGCAAGTATCAGCTATCCTGACAAAAGTAGTCTTCGCTTGCGTAAAGCTCTGGTGATGACTCCGTCTTGGGCCCCATGGTGACCTCCGTCTCGTAGTCCTCCTGGTCTTGGTCTCGTTGCACCGAAATGGCAACCTTTGACTGATGCCTCGGTACTCCGCGGCTGTGCTTGCCCCCTTTGCACCAAAGAGGAAAGGAGGACGCTGCGCGGGCTGGCACCCGCCTGGCGCCCTGAGTCGTCATGGCTTGCGTCACGGGCACCTCGCGAGGTACCCCGCCTTGATCTCTCCGCCTCCTCGTGAGCCAGCCCGATGAGGCCGTGCCTGAGGAAGCTCCGTGTCATCCGCCCCGCGAGGCTTGGCCCCTTGCGAGGGTCTTGAGTTTGTGTTGGTGAAGAAGGGCCGTGCGGGGCCCCCCTTTGAGCCACGCCGCAGGCCGTAGGCAGGCAAGTCTGGGGACCCCCGTTCCCAGAACGCCGACAGTAGCCCCCGAGCTCAAGGCGCGCCCGGACTTGGCCGTGCAGGGAGGCAGAAGGGCAAGAGCGAAGAGCCGCGGGCTCTAACAGCCTGCGGCCTTAGGCGCCGTGCGGCAGTTGATTGGACGTGGGCGTCACTGTTCCCCCGCGCCCTCCTTATCTTGCGCCTTGCTAGGCGGACCCGTAATCGTACACAGCCGTTCCCCTTTTATCCCTCGAGCGCTTCCTGTCCTTCCTGCGCTCGAGCCCTGGTTTCTGTTTTCAATTCAATCTCGAATCCTCCCCCCTTTCCTATCGCCATGGCCCCGATGAAGAAGGAAAGAGGGAAGAATCATGTGTCTCCGCCTCGCCCGCCGTCGTTGGCGGCCCCCACCAAGGGTTTGGGTAAGGTCAGCTTGGCTCTGGCCACCATCTTCAATGAATGCGGGAGAACGACGGCCTGGCCCGTGTCCCACTTCTCCATCGGCAGGATAGTTACTGAGGTCCCATATTTTGCCGACGCCCTGTGGGCGGGTCTGGTTCCCCCCTTTTCTGATTTCTTCAATGCCGTGCTCTCCCACTATCAGATCCACATGATGCATCTAAGTCCTGAGTCCATCACCCTCCTTTCGGTCTTCGCCTTTGTTTGCGAAGCCATGGTGGGCATCCCTCCTTCGGTTGCCTTGCTGCGCCACTTCTTCTTGCTGCATCTTGTCGACCCTACCCAATGCTGGGCGTGCGTGAGCTTCGTTGCCGTGCCTGAGACTGCAGCCTCTGGGATTGACTTCAAGATCCCCCTGCCCGCGGTTGGGTTCCGCGAGCGGTGGCTGTATGTGGACGCAGGGGTGCCCAGCCCCCTGCTATCGGAGCCGACCTCGCGTGCTGTCCCCAATTCAGGTTGGGGCCAGGAGACGCTCGAGAGCCCCCGGCTCATCTTCGTCTGGCGCCGCTTCGCGCTCTTGAGGTCGCTTGGCGTGACAGCACCCAAGGTGGTGAAGGAGTTTCTGCTATGCCGTGTTGCTCCCCTTCAACGCCACTCTCGCCGGATGTGGGCCTTCCGTGGGTGCGAGGATAGTATGAGGCTCCAAGAAGAGGACCTGGCTCCTGAGGTGCTGAAGACGGCGCTCTTGACCTTGGCCGGGGACCCCAACCCCGGCAGCGTTCGGCAGGGAGGGGCCTTGCTGTACCTCTGCCAGAGCAGGGTCGACTTTTTGAAGCAGATGCCTGCCTTTGATGAGTGGGGGCTGCTCCCCGCCGGCCTTCAGGGGTCTCGCGAGAATCCGGTGGTGGTGACTACCCTTCCAGTCGACCAAGGCGACTCGTCCTCGAGTGGCGAAGCAGGGAGGTACAAGGCACCAGAGGCCGAGGGGGCTCCTGGCGTGGTGGCGGCACCGAGCGAGGCTCATGAGGAAGCAGTTATCGGGGCCCGTACCACTGAGGCTGAGGGTGACAAATAGCTGCCCTCTGCACCTGCGACTAGGGCCCCTGAGGCTCCAGCTTCTTCTCTTGGGGAGGCGATTGGCGGCGCACATCAGGTAGGCGCCCCTGATGCTGATTGTCTTGACACTCCATCTTCATCGTAGGTCGATCCCTGCGCCCGACTCTTAGGCCGCTTCCGCGTGGACTTTGGGGCTCTCGAGAAGAGAAGGGAGGCCCTGGGCGACGGTTACCCTTGTCGCCTGCTGAAGCGCAGAAAGTACTTCGCCACTGATGAGTAAGCCTTCTCCTTTCCCTGCTCCTGATCCTTCTGTTGCTCTTACTGACCCTTGCTCTGCAGGCCCCTTCCAGCCGAGCTTGCTGAGACGGCTGAGGAGCCGTCCCCTTCGGCTTTGCCCCCTCCACCGTCCTCGAGCGCCCCAAGCAGCGGAGCCCTTGTGGCGAGGGCGATCGAAGAGGCGAACCATCCCGAGGCGTATCGTGGTCCTGCGCACCTCGCGATCCTCCTTCGCGAGCCTTCTTATGGCATAGCCAACCTGCCATGTGCTTCTCGCCTGGTCGTGGACTGCGATTGGCTAAGGCGCTTCCTGCGCTCTTCTCTTAAGGTCGGGCTGGCCCCAGGCCGGGCTTCTGACGCGGCGTGCCCGGCCGTCGCGAGGGTGCCAGCCCCCAGCCCCCAGCCCGGAGGGGGAGCACTGACCTGTAGCCCCCGGCGCTTGCTTGGGACATATGATGGTGTGGAATACGTGCTTGAGCGCGCTCGGGAACGTCGCGCTCTCCGCCAAGGATTCCTTCGAAGGGCGACTTACGTAGCGAGCCTGCTTGGTGAGGAGCTTGCTGATGAAGACACGCGCCTTGAGGCCGAGGGCCTGCGCCTGGCTGCAGAGAGGCGTGAGCTGGAGGGCGCCATCGCCCTTGCGCACCGTCAGCGCGACCTTGATGAAGCAGAGGCCAAGGCATCGTTGGTGGCCTCTCGGGAGGCCCGATCTCGGGCTGCTAAGGAAGCTCGGGAGGCTGACTGGCGGCGAACGGCTGCAGAGGAGCAGGCTCGGGAGCTCCTGGCCTGGTGCCACTCGCTGGAGGAGCAGGTGGGGCTGCGCGAGGCAGCCCCCGCGTCGATGAGGGTGGCCTCCGGCGACTCGGCGGAGCTCCAGAAGCGTGAGGAGGTGCTGACGCTAGAAGCCGCCGAACGTACCCGTGAGTACGAGCGTCTGGAGACGAGGGAGCGCTTGGTGACGCAGGCGGAGGACGATGTCGCTGCACAGGAAGCCCGTGTCCTGGAGGAGGTCAGACGTTGGGTGGCGATGGCGCATTTGAACCTCGAGCACGAGTCCGAGGAGAAGCTGGGGTTGATCCTGGCCGAAGCCGAAGGCAAGACTGCTGCCCTGAGGGCCAAGCTGGAGGAGGTGACGCGGCGGGCCGATGCTTCCCGGGCCGCCCTTGAGGTGGCGCAAGGTGGGCTAACCACCTCCCAGGCTGAGGTGCTCCTTCTTCGCCAGCGGGTGGAGGAGGCTGAGGCCGTCGCGCGCCAGAACGCGGACGAGATACGTCAGTGGCGGCTCCTGGAGCATGAGCACGGCCCCATGCTAACCACGCTCCGGGAGAGGGCCAACATGGCCTTGGGCAACATCTGCAAGGAGACCGTCGACGAGCCGCACGCAGTTAGCTACGCTGGCAATCTTCAATTCTTTACTGACGTGGTGACGCAGCTGGAGGCGCGGTCGATTAGGGCTGACAGGTTGGTGGAGGAGAGGAGCCGCGCCCTGCTCAGGCGCGCCTTTTCTTGTGTCTTCAGCCATCTCCGGAGCATGATACCCACTTTGATTTCGACGCCGCCATCGCCCCAGTCCCCCAGGCCGTCCGAGGTGAGCTGGCGCACTGGGTGGAAGACCATGTGGAGGCTCTTATCAGGGCCTTCGCCTCGGACAACGACGACGCGATCGTGGCGGCCGACGAGGGCGGCGTGACAGGCGGCCCTGATGCTGCTGGTGGCAACGCGGGCAGCGGTGGCGAGTTCAGCGATGCCAGCAACGGCCCCGATGGCGCTCCTGAGGACGCATTGGGAGATTCATCCGACTGATTGTGCATCGTTCCTGCTTACCCTGTATGAATAGAACTCAGGTTTTGGCCCGATAGCTGTGAGAGCATTTTGGAGGGGGAGCCCCTCATGTAAAACTTGTGTTTATCGTATCAGTAGGAGCTACATTGCCCATGTGCCCGTGCCAAGTGGTTGGCTTAAGCGACCGCGCTGGTCGGCTAATTTACCTTTGTCCCGTGCTGGCCCTCGGTCAGCCCGCAGGAGGCTGTGGAGCCCAGAGTGTTTCCTGATTGAATCCGTTGGACCTGCAGTAAGACGCCCTCCTGAGAGGACGCGGCGGCGGCAGTCTGGGCTGCGCGCAAGCTAAGCCTGACCCGGCTCGCGAGGGGCTCACGAGGGGAGGCAGCTGAGGCAAAGCGGTAACCGAAACGCGAGAAGTTGCTCGAACGAGACTAGGCACCCCTTCCCCGAACACACGCAAATCTCAAATTCGAATCCAACTTGAATCCAACGGGGGAAAACGACAACCAAAGGGAAGAGCAACGAAAGCAAACAAAAGGCCGCGTCCGGCACCTAGTCTAGTCTTGCATGTCTTCTCACCAGCGCGGAGCTAAGTGCTGCCACTGGGCGTGGGAGGGAGCCCCAGGGCTTGAGGCCGGCACCCCTGAGACTCCGGGGCGTGTATAGCCCCACTCATTATTACGTGAGAGTGTCACGGGGCAGCGAGCTTCACAGGCACTGGGCCTTCTTCACAGGTACTGGCCTTGCTTCATATCGCCAGATGAGGGCCCCGCCTTGCGCCACACTCTAGTGCCATCAGCAACGACTGGAAACCAGGACGCCGCCCGATGGGGTAGAGCGGTCGCCAGCGGTTCCCCCGACGACCACGGGTCCTCCGCCGGGGGCAGGCCCTGGGGCACCTCCCCAGCGGAGGGCCTACCTCCTGAGAACGCCTTGCTCCGAACGCCGCGGTGGCGATGTCGGATCCCTGCCTCTCTCCTGCAGCCCCCTGCGCCCTCCTCCCGAGGGGTAGGAGACTGTGGGAGCGAGGCAGCTGCTCGCTGCGGCGACCTGCACCTCCTGCGATCCATGGTTAGCATATACCTGCTCCTAAAGAATTAGTGGTACCCGATAATCGTTGCCTCCAGCGTGGCCAGTGGGACCGTCCCGGGGCTCCTGGAAAGGCTCAGCTTCTGGTGCCTCGTTCCCCCAGCTTGGGCTGAGGAGCGAGCCTTGTCCGTTCTCGTGAGGGTGTCCTTGGTCCATCATGAGGGGCACGTATTCCTCCGGCGCCGTCATCCCGAATGCCACGCCGTAATGCCCCGCATGCCACGCGGTCCTGCCTGACGCGCCCACCGTGGGGTGGCAGTGCGGCCGCCCACTGGAGCCACGGGTCGCATTGAGTCCTTCTTCTTCGCGGACCGGGGGTGGGGGCAGCGCCGCCGCTGGTCCGGCGCTGACAGCTTCGCTGGCGTCAGAGTAGCCTTGGAGCCCGCGGGCGCGCGCGGGGCCCCCGCGTGGGTCGCCTTGGGCTTGAGATGGGAGCTGGGTGGAGAAGGGGTGAGCCCCCAAGACGGCGAAGCCCAGGAGCTCTGCCACTCGCTCCAGCAGCACGTCGTGGCCGCCCTCCAGCAGTCTGCACTGCATCAGCTCTCGGGCCACCGTGAGTGCGGCTTCGAGTTCGCCTGCTCCCGGCGGGTGTACGGTGTCGTGGTCGTGGCGTGATTGGAGGCCCTTGCTGCCGACCGTGCCTGCCGTGGTGTAAGAGTTGTCGAAGCCTGTCCGCGTCGCCCGCGGCCCGCAACGCCCTGCGGACCACGAGCTGCCTGGGGCACGGGGTCGCCCGAGGCGAGCGGTTCTGTGCGGGCGGGCGACGCAGCCCATGGTTCTGGGTTGCCCTCCTGGTCGCCGGGCATGGTGATGACGACGCGACGGGGCACGGGGCGGCGGAAGATGAATTCCGGCGCACCCCTACCTGGCACGCCAAATGTCGGATTTCGGGTTCCGGCAGACCCTTGAGGTTCGAACACTGGGGTGCGCGCGGAGATTTCGCCTCCTACCTACCTGCACCCCTCTGCCGCGCTAGGATCAAAGCTATGAAAAGAACAACACAAGGGACATGGGGTTTATACTGGTTCGGGCCACCGTTGTGGTGTAATACCCTACTCCAGTGTGTGGTGTATGGATTGCTTCTTGGGCTGATGATGATGAACAATACAACGGAGAACAGCCTCGCGAGGGTCTGTTCTTGGCTGGGGCGATGAACTGCTGGGAGGAGTTCAGCCACCTTTCTCTATCTCCCTCTCTCTCTCTACTTACCATCTCTCTACTTGTCGAGCCCTTGGAGGAGACTGAGCCGAACCCTTTGCTACGTGGGTGGCCGGTCCTATTTATAGTGGCCTTGGTCCTCTCCCCAAATATTGAGCGGGAAGGGAGCCAACAATGGCGGGCTAATTTGAAGGGGGACAGCAAGTATCAGCTATCCTGACAAAAGTAGTCTTCGCCTGCGCAAAGCTCTGGTGATGACGCCGTCTTGGGCCCCATGGTGACCTCCGTCTCGTAGTCCTCCTGGTCTTGGTCTCGTTGCACCGAAATGGCAACCTTTGACTGATGCCTCGGTACTCCACGGCTGTGCTTGCCCCCTTTGCACCAAAGAGGAAAGGAGGACGCTGCGCGGGCTGGCACCCGCCTGGCGCCCTGAGTCGTCATGGCTTGCGTCACGGGCACCTCGCGAGGTACCCCGCCTTGATCTCTCAGCCTCCTCGTGAGCCAGCCCGATGAGGCCGTGCCTGAGGAAGCTCTGTGTCGTCCGCCCCGCAAGGCTTGGCCCCTCGCAAGGGTCTTGAGTTTGTGTTGGTGAAGAAGGGTCGTGCGGGCCCCCCCCCCCCTTTGAGCCACGCCGCAGGGCACAGGCAGGCAAGTCTGGGGACCCCCATTCCCAGAACGCCGACAGGGGCCGCGTGAAATTTGCTACTCTACTCAAAACTAGTAAGGTACACATGTATTGAACGAATGAGATTTCGAAACCAAATTATGAATAAATACACACTATAGGATGTAAAGCTTTGAGTCATATGTGCATGATGTAGATGTTCGTTTAGTTCTTATAGTTCATCTCATTCAAAATCAATAAGTTTTATAAAAATGTTAAGATTCATGGGGTTGTGCATTGTACTCCCTCAGTTCCAAAATAGATGACCCAACTTTGCACTAACTTTGTACAAAGTTAGTGCAAAGTTGGGTCATCTATTTTGGAACGGAGGGAGTAAACCATAAAGTAAAAAACAAATAATGGCAATTCATTTAGAAAAAATAATCAATTATGATACAGAAGATTCTAGAACAAAGGAGAAGTGCTTGTGTTTTGAGGTATGTGCATTATGCTTAAGTTCAACCATGGAGTCTTCTAAATTGTACATGTGGCAGATCTGGTGGAATGTTGATGATATCCAACGGCCAGTAGTGCTCGGATTTGCCTATCTCTGCACTATCGGGTTAGCTTCATCCAGCGACCATCTTTCAAAGTTATTGGCACACTATATAGTTCTTGTGCCATAGTTGCATGTTTTGGAAAAAAAGCTACTAGTGGGTTGTACTATCTATTTAGGAATAGAAGATGTATACATGGAAGTTGTAGGAAAAGAGATGACATGGAGCATCTCAATTCCTACGAGTAGGGATTGAAAAAGAGATGTCATTTGGTTCACATCATAGGAACTTTTCTATTGAATATAGAGATGACATGTTTCTCAATTCCTATGAGGAGGGATTAGAAAAGAGATGTAATTTGGTTCATATCATAGGAACTTTTCTATTGAATATACACTAATGTTTATTTTCCTTTGAAATTAAGGGAGTATAGGAATCCATTCATGTGAACCAAGTGGCTCTAAAGCTATAGAAATGATATCATGTTTATTTCCTTTGAAATGTGGAGTATATGAATCTATTCCTATGAACCAATTGGCTCTAAAGGAAAAAATCCTATAAAAATCATATCATATAGAGTTCCTGTGATATTACTCGACACTAAAGGATGCTTGAAATTGTTGCGGGTGATAAGATGGTCTTTCTTTGTAGACTCCTCACCCAACTTTATAGTTACCTCTCGAATATGAATGAAATGATATATACATGGTATTCTACATGTGCAATTTGGTACACGAAAACTCGGTAAAAGTTTGCGAGGTTTGAATTTTCAATAAAGCTATATGCACTGCATTTCGGAACGGAGGGAGCATACCGCAGTTGCTAACACTCACGTGGAACATTTGTGTGTAGGAGGAGTTGCTGTTATGTTAAATGACATGGCAAAACTGACACTGTCGGATGTCCATCTGACGGTCCTTATGGTGTTCGTCAGGAAAAGGCTTGTGGCGAACGTTTGTCGGATAATGATTTACGGACACATGCATTGCATTGATGCGTGCCCCCTCTCTCTCACGCACACGCACCCTCACGAGTCACGACTCTCCCGAGTCCTCTCGCAGACTCGCACGTCGCACCCATCGTCTATCTTCAGGTAGACGTCATGCACATATGTGCTCTTCACACCCTACCCTCAGAACTTCTAAAAAACAAAAGACGGCGCACACATTTTATTTTAGCTCACACATCACACACTTGTACTATTACTCTTGCGGCGAACATTCTTTGGGCGTAGTATATTGTACTCTCACGAAGAGAAGCGGTGCAGGCACACACTAGTTCTCTCACACCCACTCGCGGGTACACGTAGGAGCGCATTTTTTGAAGCTGGTACAACAAAATCACTCCACTATATATAAAAGCAGGAGCCTTAGTGCTTGCTTTTCTAGGGTTCCTCTCGTTCACTCTCTCATGCTCTCCAGATCTAAGCAACACATAGGTGGCCACACTCTCTCTCTCAGCTCACGGCTGGTCACAAATCCGGCCAGACAACCTCGACCAGGGCAGGGGTGTAGGTCCATCGTTCACGCTATCATCGGCGGCGAGGGAGGAGACCAACGGCTGCCCGCGCGTCCCGATCGGCGGTCGTGCCATTCTCTCCGAGAGAGCGCCGGCTCGGGAGGGCCTCCGACCCCTTGTTCCTCCCTGCGGTATTGTGGCCAAGATGCAGCCTCCCGACGCCGTCTTTGCGACATGCCGATGACCCTCAGGTATATATTCCTTTGAAACCTGCCTTGCTCTACTGCCCCAGCTCCCTTCGTGTGGATCCTTTTCTACTTCCGTTCGCTGTTCCAAAGCCACCTAGACTTCTACTAAGGCACGTGCTTTGCACGTATGTTCTGTATGATAGATACTCATATACCTTCTTTTTAGAGAGAGAAATGGGTACTCGTATCTTGAGTAGATATCATAGTGTGTTTGTTTGCATGATCTAAGGACTATTCTGAAATAAGAAGCAAATCACTTGCACAAATCAAACTGAGTTCCAAGTAAGAATTTGATTACAAGATAAAAGTTGTAGTTTTATTATATGTTGTTTCCTGGGTTCCACGGATGTATAGTTCTAGAGTTGTTTGACGGTTTACATGCATGTTTATGGACTATTTTGTGTAACTAAATAAGTCATTTAGGTCTGACAAACACTCATGTCCTGTATTAACTTGAGGTATAGCTTATGTATGACTGAAATAAAATATTACACTTTTTCTGCGAATAATAAAAATATTACATTTCTCGATGAAGAAGAATAAAACTTTAGCTAGCATCAGCCATGCAATGTTATGTTATGTGAACAATGTAAACTTTGTAGTATAGCGGCATCTAAAAAAATCCATTTTTACAGTAATCTAAGAAAATAAGTTAGTAGTAGAGTGTTTATTTCCCAGGTAACAACGCGGAACCAAAATGTGCTAGCTATTTGCCAACTTGTCGTACTTGGATGTGAGGAGGTGGCAGCAGTTTCTAGACATTTCTCAACTTCAGTAGGTGCAATCCAGATTCAACGGGGACTTCTTTATTTGTTTACTTGGAGAGCAGAGTTGGCCATGTGCACAAGGAGTGGGAGCGAATCCGGCAGCTCTTAGCCGTCAGATCATGTCATCCTTTGTTTGATGGACGGCAATGATATGCATGAGAGGGGAAATGAACGGTGGATTTTGAGCCAATGCTTGTTTGGGCGGGAGAACCTAAGATGGAGTGGTAAATCCAATTTCAAAACTGCCGCATTATAGTAGTAGTAGATTAGAAGTAAAGCTATTTCATACAGTCGACTCAAAGCATTGGTTCAAACAGGGAAGAAAGTGGGAAAGTTGTAGCATGAATCTAGGACATGGTTCTAAGAGGAAACAGGGGAAAGTAGTAATATCTGTCACTGTTTAAATAACCGTATATCTTCTTTGCGCAAACAGGGATGTCTGTCTCCATATCGTTTCAGGATGTCTGTCTCCGTATCATTTCTATCCGCGTAATCAAAAGCACACACCTCAGTTTTAGTACAACTGCGCAAAATGAGATGGCTGTCCCTCGCTGCCGTCATCTAACCTCCCGTCTTCAAGGTATCCCTACATTGGTAGTAACTAAGGTAGAATGACCAACGCAATCTAAAAGAAGCTGATTCATACGTTTTACTTCCTGACTGCAGTGCAGGGACGAGCGAAAACAACTGCATCCTAGTCCGGAATGCACTTTCTACCAGTTCATCCATGGACCAAGGACTAGCTGGCACGGCTACACGGTGGTATTTTGGACAGGTGCGCGGACAAGAGGCATTGTGGTCTGCTTATTTATGCAAATAACGGTGCTTAAATTTAGTGGAATGCACAAGCATTTCAGTTGGTCAGTACACTGCATGGTTCAGTTCAGCATTCCAGCTAATACCACAATTATAATTGGTTATTCTGGAATGAGAGAACCTAACCCTGAATGGTGGCAACAAGAAAAAACCAGAGTGAACTCCAGGAAATTTAAGCCTGCCGGGAGGCCCTTTGCTCAGAGAGAAGCCTTGCTTGTTTTTTCCTGATTTGTAAACCTTCTCACAACTTTGTCTTTTGCTGTGAACTAGTATATTTTTGTTATGTTCTATGAATCATTGAGATGCATAAAATTGCTTAACTTATGCTTTTCAAGTTTTTTATGAAGACGAGTTTAATGTGAGTGTTCCACATGAGCGCTGGACTAGCATGTGAACGTTTGGAATTTATTACATTGTGGTCTCAATTAACTGCATGAACCACTGTAACAAGATACATAGTTGCTTATATGTCAGACAATAGATTGTTGATTGTTAGCTGGTCGATAGCCTAGTGTTGAAGCGAGCTGAGCCAATGTGCCGTGTTTTGCACAAGTGCTTACAAGTGGGATAGCACCAACAGTGTTTACAAGTACTTATGTATACGTCGGCGCACGGTTCTCGAATGAGTCCTCTATTTCATCAAAACACACACTGCTCGTATGATAAACCGTGACAACTTATGTCTTACCATGCCATATTCATGAAAAAACTAGTGAGGACGCATCTGTTTCGGCAACAATTACGATGGTTCTCACATGATTCACGGGCACACAAAAGTAGTAGCAGTTCCCATAGACGGATTCAAACAGAGTACTAGCCCCAGAGGGGTCGATAACAGGCAAGGTTCGAATAATTAGACACAATCCAAACTACTATTAAACACTAGCTGGGGCAACTATTTCATGCCTCGATCTAATTTGGGCTGGACACAAGACGGACCTTGCCATGAACATCATCGAGGATGTCCCGCGGTAGCTCAATCCTGTGAACCTTCATGAAGACAACCTTGTGGCCTTGCCACTGATAAACTTGTTTGTGGAGGCATGCCACGTCATCTTCCTGTGTAAGCTTGACAAGAACAATATTCCTCACAAACGAAGGAGTAGCTTTGAACTTCTTGTGCTTCAGTACACCCTGGACAACACGCCTGACAACAGTGAGGCTGGAATACAAGTCTTCATTGGTATAACCGCAAATGGCTTCCAGGATCCAATAGCCTAAGAACTTTGTTTTCCCAGTGCGTATATTCAGGTCATCTGCCTCATAGAGAGTGACATGTACAACCACACAATCCTTGTCTACATCAGGGCTCTAATTGAAACAGAAACAAATTCTGAATTACTTTTCAGTATAAGAAACACAAGTTATTTAAACCACTACGTATACCATGGCATCGAAGCTAATAAATTTTTGCATTATTAATCACCACATACTTCCTTTTCTAAAAAAATCACCACATACTTAGATGAGAAACTACAATCGAGATCGGCAAAGAAGGAAATCACCTTGGGCA
>NC_041382.1:575617653-575639298 GCF_002162155.2 Triticum dicoccoides
CTCTAATATTGGCAGATCTTTGCCTGGTTCTCCTTGGTCCATCATGAAACTAACGAATACTAGGAGTCCATTGAAAGGAAAATACAATCGCAATGACAATAAAACAAAAAAGAGAGTGAGGATCGGTTACTGCTTTGCAAAAGTTCTTTTTTTCCTCTGAACGAAAATATACCAACATCACGGATGCGCTTACCTTCCCTTCGTTCGGAGAGAAGAACAATGGCAGATGCAAGTGTTGCCTTTCTTGAAGACGGTGAGGGAGAAGGGGATTCAGCGAAGAGTGAAATGATGGTTGCTTCGTCCGTCAAACTTAGACTGCGAGGAGGTGGGGTTTTGTGATACGACGGCTCGTTACTGCCGCGCTATGACCGGGGTGACTCTCCGCCTGCATACTGCCTTCTAATTTGGTGGATGGCATTTGGGCCCGCGCGTTGCATGGCCCGCATGTCGGTGAACAAAAGTATAACGACATTCAGTAGAGGGAGACGTTTCAATGACCTAGGAGGAGCCAGAAGCGGTAGAGTGTCTCCACTGTACTAGTAGTAATTGTTTTTTTGGGTAGCTATAGAGTGTCTCCACTGTACTAGTAGTAATTGTTTCTCGGGTCCCAAGACAAAACAGCCCATCCACACTAGTAAATACTAAAATCAATTCAAAAACCTGGGTGCTCTTCTTCCTCCTCGCTCCCACCCACCTCACGTCAGCTCGCTCCACTCGTACCCCCAAATTCCTCACCTCACTCCTATTGAAAACCCCACCTCCCCTTCTTCCTCACTCCTACAGAAAATCCCCAGCTCCCCTTCTTCTTCACTCGCACTACAACAAGGCTCGTCATTCGTTACTCTGCTCAAATCCGTGAGCGCGACGCGACGCCCTCGAGGAAAATGTAGTCGGCTGACCCCAGCGCCAAGAAGATGAGGCTCCCGCTAGCGGCGACGCCTGTTGTAGATGCCGCACCCGGCAGCGCGGGGAGAAGCGGCGACCCCGCCCCCATCGGATCCTAGGAACCTGTAGAATCTCGGGTGGACCGCATCAGCGATCTCCCGGACGCCATCCTTGGGGAGATCATCTCGCTTCTCCCCACCAAGGATTGCTGTCGCACCCAAGTCCTCTCAATTCGGTGGCGCCCTCTATGGCGCATCGTTCCCCTTAATCTTGACTGTCGTCAGCTATCTCTCTTCAATGATTTTGAAATCCCAGAGCCATCATCTCCTCCCACTAGGGCTCCGTTCAAAGCCTCTGCATCCCGTCATGCTACCTGAGCAAGCATACCATGCCCTGCACACAGTGGACGACTATCTGGAATCCCCTGAATTCATAGAACTACAGCTGCTTGAGTTCTACTATTCAAGTGGAAATCACATACCACATACCGAACGCCATGAACTTGTGCCCTCAGCACCGATGTCCATCTCGGGGTTTTCGTCCTCTCTCCACACCGCCACCTTTGCGCAGTGCTACCTACCAGACAATCTGGTACTAAACCTTCGACTCCCATTTCTCAAGAAACTTTCACTTGTGCGGGTTCATATATCGGAGGCCTCATTGCACAACATCATCCACTCCAGTTGCCATGCGCTGGAGTGCTTGGTGCTTGTTTTCACAGTTAGAATCAGTTGTCTCCAAATAAAGTCGCCTAACCTTGTAAGAATTGGAATTTCTTTTGACGGAAGGCAGCTCATCATCCAAGGTGCCCCTTCACTTCAAAGGTTTATCCTTGATTCTAGTTATTCACCGTTGCAAATAACCGTCCTCTCTGCGCCTAAACTGGAGACCTTGGGTGTAATACATGATCTCTGTGCTCATTTCAATATGGTGTTTGGCTCCACAGTTCTTCAAGTACTTTATATTATCATCTACACTTGTAACCATAAGCTGCATTTTAAATTTCTGCGCATAATTTATATATCATCTTGGAGTACACATTTTGTACTAATATTATGTTCTATGCTCAATGAAGAGTTTCTCCATGGATGGCCTATCGATGGTGCTGGATTCTGTCAAGATCTTATATATCCAAATGAATAGTTTTGATCTGAACAAGATTATTGGCTTGCTGCAATGCTTTCCATGTCTGGAGAAGTTCTATATAAAGGTGATAATTTCACGCACATTGGAATCCCGCATATAGTGTACTAGAATTAACCCTTCAGTTGTTGCTCTTTCGACACTCTTCTTTTAGACCTTAACTGTTTTCAACCTTCATGTCTATTTAGGCAACAGGACGAGGTAAGAAAGTTATAACCAATTGGTGGATTCGTAAGCATCGGGATTTTCTCACTTCTCATGAGATTCGATTGAAGACAATGACGCTAGAACAATATGTAGCCAACCGTGCAAACACAAGATTTGTCACATTCTTCCTGCTGAATGCGAGGTTACTATTGTCCATCAGGCTTAAGTTTATCAGCAGCATGATTTTGACGGATGGGTATGTCGAAGAGCAAAAAAGGAGTTTCAGGTGGGCAAAAGAGCTTCTGAACGCGTCGGGCTTCTATTTACAACATATTGTGGTCATAATCCAGTAAATTTTACGACCCAGGATGTTCATTCTATGGACCTGACCGATCCATTTGACTATGACTGCCGAAAACAGTGCTGTATTTAGATGTTGTTGCCCTTTTCAATCTGGTCTTTTTGTAAACCTGATGAACAATTAACCCTCGTGCATTTGTATAGTTTGTAAGCTGGAGTTAGATGTTCCTGCCCTTTTCAACTCGGCTATGACTGTCATATTTTCTTTGAAACAAGGCAAATGGCTTGCCATTCGTTTAATTTAGAGTGAAATATTGTAACAAATCCAAACCAAGGGAAATAACATCACTCTCGCCGGCTGCTTGAGCTCACTGTGCATTACATAAGCCAAGTGATTAGCCCCCACTAGCACCCACAAACTTATTTCGAACTAGCACATCAAATGGGCTGTAAATTTTCATAGGAAAGGCTGCATGACCGTGACAGATTTGGATTCTGATATTTGGGACCCACGAGGAAATAGCCTGTCCAAGGTGGTGTCGACTTACTAGCCAGTCAACAAACGATTCTGCCTACCAGCCATTGGATTGACATCCAACATCTGTCGTGTATCTTCTATCTCTTGTCTTCTTCTTCCTCCAATTGCCCAAACCAAACCACCCCGTCGGCTCCGCCTTCTCCCGCCTCCCATGGCTGGCTGCGCCTCCGCCGCCCTATCGTACGTACACTCCAACGTTGGCCAGTCCCTCCCTCTATTCCCCCACACGTCATGTTATTCTCCGGCGACATCAGCCCCAACACGCACCCACGCCCGAACCAGTCAACCCTCGTACTCCCATCCGCCTGCGACTGGACCGGCGCATCTTCAACGGCTCCTGTTCGTTTTGTCCGAGGCCTCACCATCGTCCTCCGCCTTGCGGCCTTGGTTTGCTCGCCGTGCGTGGTGCGCTGCCCTCTTGCGTTGTCGATGTCATCAACAACCGAGAGGAACAAGGAGATGACTGTACGTGGAGAGGATGATAGTAGGGACCCACCAGCGTCATGGCAGTACGCAAGCAAGTGCCTCTATAGTACAAGCCCAAAAATATGGTTCCTCCTAATGGTTGGACATCTCGGGCTCACGCCATTGTCAATGTAGTCAATAAACGAGAGAATTACACTACGAGCGGCTAACACCAGGGACCCAACAAGTTACGCAGTTTTTTTTGAGGAACAAGCAGTTGTTATTTATACTAGTTTTAGCGACAGATCAGGGTAACAACGGGGCTGTGCGGGGTCTGTGGCCCGTCTAGCCAGGGTTTTATTTATGTTTACCACATCATGAGCCCAGTTGTGTTTTTTTCTTGCTGAAAATGGCTAGCCCAGTTCTATTTTTTTAAAGAAATACCCAAACAAGGCCTACTTGCTTTATGGCCCTGCTAGGCTGCAAATCTTTCAAGACAAGGAGAGTTTCATTCGGTTTGCCGGAAATGGGCTGTACATTTTTAAAACACATCAAACCGGGAATTAGTTTCAATTTTTTTCATTACAAGATCTTAAATTCCATTGATTTTTATGCGTGGACAATTATTTGGATTTTATATTTATATAACTTATTTTTCAAAATAGTTTAAATGTGAATCGATATTTCTGGATTAAAAACAGTTGACCACACCAAAATATGCAAATTTTCGTATACTTTTTAACCGTGGCCACAATATGGGGTGTGATGCTAACAAAAAGAAGATGGGCTCCAAAAAAATTCTTAAGAATTAGCAAATGGGCTGTACATTATTAGAAATAAAGGCAGATGGGTTGTATGCTGTATTCCACAGATTTGAGGCTGACTTGTGCGCCTACTACAGGTTGACGCATATGCTTTCATAAAAAAAAGGTTGACGCACACGCAACGCCCTGTCAACTTAGTCAACACACGAGAGCAGTGACTATTGGATGTCCATCCAACGGCTATCGTGCTTCTTCAATGTCTGCTCTTCATGCTCGAGCCGCTCAAACAAGCGTCGGTGGGACTGCCTGCTCCCTCCTCCCGCGGCCGGCTATGCTTCCGCGCAGGCCTCACGGTCCCACCGTACTCCCATCGCTCGCCTAGCCATCCCTCTACTCACCCACACATGCTGTTATTCTCTGGCGACGGCAGACGAACCAGTAAACCCTCGTACTCTTCCGCGTGGGAAACAACTGTCGAGTATTCCCTGGCTCCGTGTCATTCCCTTCCTAGGCCTCGCCGTCGTCCACCACCCTGGTGCTCTTGGCGCGGCCTGGTCAACATGGTCAATGAACGACATCCATCGGAAGTGGACTCTATGTGGAGAGGCTGATAGCTGGGTGCACGACCACACGCAAGGAAATGCCTCCTTATGACAGCTAGGACGCACAGGAAGGGCCTCTGTAGTTCGTGAAAAAAATGTTCCCCCCGCTGACAGGTCAGACCCACCAGCTATATCTTCGCACGCAAGGAAGTGCCTCCTTATTACACCCAAAAAAATGAATACCCCCTGCTAGCTGGGACCCACCATATTGTTGGGACTTGTGGGCCTACTAAGTTGACAGGGACGGAGAGCTTTGTCAACTTAGTCAATACTCAAGTGACCGTATGATGTCCATCCAACGGCGATAGTGCTTCTTCAACCTCTGGTCTTCTTGCTCCAGCCGCCCAAAGCACCACCGGTCGTGCCGCCTGCTCCCGCCTCCCATGGCCGGCTGTGCTATCGTGGAGGCCTCACCGCCCCCATACTACTCCCACCACTGGCCAAGCCATCCCTCCACTCACCCACACCCCCTGTTATTCTGCGGCGACGATAGCCTCACACCACAGCTGAACCAGTGAACGCTCGTACTCCTCTCCGCGTGGGCATCCACTGCCGTGTCTTGCACGGCTCCGCGTCGTCCCCTTCCTAGGCCTCGCCGTCGTCCACCGCCGTGGTGTTCTCGGCGCGGCGTGGTCAATGTGGTCGACGACCGACTTCCATTGAAAGAGTATTGTACATGTAGAGGCTGACAGCTGGGTCCACGGCAGCCGCAAGGAAGTGCCTCCTTATTACGCGGAAAATAATTATTCCTCCACCTGACAGCGAGGACCTACCGGACGGGCCACCAGTATTTTGCGAAAAAAATCATTTCCCCCTGACTGCTGGTGTCGGGGGTTTGGTGCGACATATGCCAACGGATGGCTTATCATGGTGGGGGCGAGTAGAACGTCGCCGGTGCCTGGAAACGGGATGAGGCGAAGACATGCACGCCGGCGAATCTTACCCAGCTCCAGGGCTCTCCGGGGAGATAATACCCCTACTGCTGCTCTGCGGGGTCTCCGCATGATCACTATGGTCAAGTGTTTACACGGTTGCTCCTTGAGCTGTGTCTGGTGGTAGGAGAGGGCAAGGCTAGCTCTCTCCTTCTATCTGGTATGGTATAGAACTACTGGGATCCAACCCTTTGCATGGGTGCCCTGGGGGTTTATATAGTCCTACCCCCCAGGGGTACAATGGTAATTCGACTGGGCGCGGGCCTAGCCGTCAATGCCTCCGACCTCCGACTTCTCCGCCGACTGCTGGGGCCCGCCGACCGGTGGGCCTCGCCGACTGGTCTGGTATGGAGCCGACAGGCCGCGTCCGCCGCGTGCGGGTCTTGCCGGATGCTGATTACTGTAGCCGTGCTCCTGATGACGCAAGCTTGGTCATGGGGTCGTGGCAACAGCCCCACCGCCTGGCGGGCGATCACTGTGTCCACTCCCCATCTCCTCTTGATTAATGGCGCGTGGGCCCCGGGGGAGGGCTCGGCCGACTCCCCTGGGCCGACTCCCGACGGGTCCGACTGGCGGTTCTCCTGCCGTCTCCCGAGGTCTCGCTGACTGGTGGGCCCCGCTGCCTCCAGGCCGTACAGACAAGCCGTCGTGGGTGCAGGACCCGGTACAGTGGTGCTGATGTCAGGGCCGGCCGGGAAACAGTGCCACACCGCAGGGAGATCTTCCCAAGTACAGCGTGCTGTAGCCATGCCTGCCCTTGGTAAGGGGCGGGGAGTGGGCTTTATTGCAGCCATGCCCCTGCCCCGTCCCCTTCGATGAGGTCACGGTTTGTTGGAGTCGCCAGCTGACTCCCCAAAGCCGGCTTCTCTGGAAGTCGCCCCTGGGACTCGGCCGTGAGCGGGCAGTCGGCCGCCTTACTGTAGACTCCCCTGGAGGCGGCTCTTCACCCTATGGTCTTGAGGGGCGCAGCCTGCCCCGATGTCTTGAAAGGTTATGGGGCTCGGGTTGGCCTACCCGTGGCCCATTACTCCGACAGTAGTCCCCGAAGCTGGTGAGGCGCCGCAGACGATCGGCCGAGAAGCCTCAGTAGTTTCTCTTTTTGGGTGCTAAACACATGGTCCTGATTGACTTCTGCCGGGCTGACTAGAAGGAGTCGGACTCGCCCAACTCGGACTCACTCAATTCCGACTTGCTCAGTAGTTCAAACATCGCGGCGGGATTTCAAGTGGCGTGCTAGCTAAGCTTCCAGGCCGCCGCCCGTTCTTGGCCTGTCGTGCGAGGGCACGTGGCCAGGCCGTCCTGCCAGCCCACGCGCGCGACGGGACATGCCCGTAGGCGGGGCCCGCAACTACCGTGCCTCGGCGCCCGAGCGGATCCGCTGCGGCCCCGGTGGACGTTTGGGATTCCCGTGAAGTTACTGCGCGCAGTAACTTTACGTGGATCGTGGGGGTTGTGGGGTTGCGGGCGCAGTAAATCCCCACGTCCGCCCCCTCGGCTTCACAGCCCACGAGGCTATAAGTAGGGGGAAGAGGGGGGCACGCGCGCCCCTCCTTCCCACTACCCCTCGCTTTCTTCCTCCTTGTGCTCCTCGCTCTCCTCCTTCCTCTTCTCTTCTTCGCTCCGCCCCACGCCCAAGCTCCAACGATCACCGCAGCGACAGCTCGCGATGAGTTCTTCCTCCGCTGCCGCGCCTCCCCTAGTGCGCTCCGGCACCTAGGACGGTTCCGAAGTCCACGAAGACCACATCGAGTTCCTCCACCGGACCCGTCGGCTTCCCCGCGAGGATCGCGTGCAGGTGCGTCTTGCGCCGGAGGGGGAGATTTCCCCCGCCCCCCAGGAGGGCGAGCGGGTCATCTTCCGCTTGCACTGCCTGCGCGGGCTGGGGCTGCCGGCGAGCAGCTTTTTCCGGTCTTTCATGGAGTTCTACGGACTCCAGCCACACCACCTCACCCCCAACATAGTGGTGCTGCTGTTCGCCTTCGTGGCTCTGTGCGAAGGCTTCCTCGGAGTCCTCCCCACCCTCGAGCTCTAGGGGAGTTCTTCTTCTCTAAGCTCGGCACCCAGGCCGCGGGCGTGCCGGCTCAGTGCGGCGCCTTCATCGCCGTGCGAAGGACAGGAGCCGACAACCACTTCCCCTCCATCTCGCTGTTGAAGTCGGTGAAGATGTGGCAGAGGTCCTACTTCTACGTCAGGAACGTCGCCACGAGGGGCGACTTGGTCAATCTACCAGCTTTCGAAGCCGGCCCACGGCTGGCAGACTGCCCAACTGGTCGTACCAGGCCAGGTCGCTGACGCCTGCGGGAGCCGGCACCATCACGTGACTCCGAGTGCTGACGTAGTCGGAGGGTCTGACTGGTCCGGACCTGCTGGCCGCCTTCATCTCGCGCCGAGTTCTCCCACTCCAAGGCCGCCCTCACATGATATGCCAGATGAGCGGGGGCTGCGACTCGACTCGGATGTGCACCAAGGACATGCCTCACAAAGAGGTGGCCCTTATGGTGAACTACATCTCGGACAGCAGGCTCCCGGAGGACTGGCGATTCGGCAAGGAGCCATACTCCCGCGCCAACCCCCTGCCCGTGGTGAGTCACTTTTCTTTTCTTTCTTTGGATTGTCTTCTTCTTGCCGAGTTTTGTTCTGATCAGTCGGCTTTGGTTACAATCCCCTTCTTCACCCACCATCCGGCACCTCGGGGCCGGCCCATGAGTTCGTCGCCGACCGGGCGGAGAGCGATGTCGAAGACCCCGATCTGGGGGCGGCGGCCCTGGAAGACGACACCGAGGGAGGAGGAGGGACGACAGGCGACTTCAGGCCCTCGGCTACCTTCGCCGACTGGCCTGAAGACGACGCCGAGGGAGGAGTCGCCCCTCGCCATCGGCCAGGAGCCAGCCAGCCGGGTGCGGGCTCTTCTGCCGCGTCGGGAGCTCCAGGCAGCGAGAAGAAGCGCCGGGCTGTGCCGACTTTGTTCGGCAGCCGGCCAAAGAAGCCCAAGGGCTCGGCTGCGGCGACCTGGCGGGACGAGGCAACCGCGAAGGCCATCCGCTTCCGTAAGGAAGTGAAGAAGCCGTCGTTGGTCTCTGCGTAAGTATTCTGTCTTCAAAGTTTATTCTTTCTTTGTGTTTTGTCTGAGTCTCTACTCGCCCCTCTTTCTTCAGGGCTCCCCTCTCTCTTGAGTGGGTCGCCGCCGCCTCCGTCATGGGGTCAACGGAGACACCCGCCACCACTTGGCGGATAGACCCCGCTGCCGACCTCCGGGAGGCGACAGAGCGGAATGCGTAGGAGAAGTGCAATGAAGAAGAAGCCCTCCGCCTGGAGAAGGCGGAGGCCGACAGGGCGGAGGCCTCCGCTAAGAAAAAACTAGCGGAGGCCGAAGACGCCACCGCAGTGAAGCAGCAGGCTGAGGAAGCCGCACGCCGCCAGTCAGCCTTGCTTGTTACCCCACTGAACTCTGCGCCACCGCCCCCGGAGTTCACGGGGCAGACTGGAGAAGCCGGCGGGGAGAACCTCGTCGAGGAGAGGGAAGGCGGCGAGCCCTCTACTCCGGGTGCGAACGTTCTGCCGCCGCCTCCGCCGCCGTCTGAAGGCGTGCAAGGCAAGCAGCCAGCGGACCCTCCGGTGCCGCCGACCGAAGACGAGGCCGTGGAGAGGCTACTCCTCCAGGTCGGCTCGCCAGCGCGCCATCGTCTGGAGAAGGCGACTTTGGCACCCCGCCCCCTGGAAGCCAGCACTGCCAGCTCGGCGGCTCCAGACGCCGAAGCGACGAGCGCCGCACCTGTTGGGTGGGTGCGAGGAGGCGGTACAGGGCCACTGAACCGGGCGCTCCTGGACGTCCACACGAAGCTCCATGGTGAGGGCGACGCCCTCCAGAGTTGCACCAAGGCGTTCCTAGCGTCGCGGGCAGCCGTCCAGGTATGTTTTTTCTTTGGGCCTTTGTTTTTCTTGTTCCTCTCTGTGGGGCCGCGCCAGCGCACCCACTGGGTGTAGTCCCCGAGTTTCGGGCCGGCTGCTGAGCAGGCGGCCCGGAACTCCAATTGCTGAACTTCTGGGTACTAACTTTGTCTGAAATGCTTGTTGCAGGATTACCACAACCTCCGCGTCACTACCTTAAACCGTAATGTTGAAGAGCTGGGCAAGTGGACCGCCGACTTGGCGGAGAGCCGGAGTAAGTCCTTCCCTCTTTTTTCTTCTCTGCAGGGGCGCGCTAGCGCACCCATGGGCTGTAGTCCCCGAGATTCGGGCCGACTGCTGAGTAGTCGGGCCGGATCTCCCCGGCGACCTACTTTATTGACGACTGTTGTCTTTCTTCCTTTCCTTCAGGAGCCAACGCTGCTCTTCAACAGCAGCTAAGCGAAGCCAACTCCGCCCTGCTCGCCAAAGGGGAGGAGTGCAGCAGGCTCGCCACAGAGCGCGATCTGCTGGCCACTCAGTTGGCAGAGCAGAAGGAGCTGCTTGCGAAGTCGCAGAGGGAGGCGGAGGAGACGGAAACCGCCCTCTTGGCCGAGTTCGCGAGCGAGCGCTCCTCGTGGTCTGACAAGGAGGCGCTGCTGCCCTCCGGCTTCCATGAGATTGAAGACATCATTGATGGTGAGTCTCTTTATTTTCTTTCTTTGAGGTGCCGACTCCTGGTTTTTGACTTGCTTCTTCGTTTCTTCGTGTCTTTTGCAGACTTCTTCCCTGGGCAGTCGCAGGCCGCTATCCAAGCCATCGAGGCCGATCATGAAAGTCGGAGGGCAGAGGGCGCGGAGATCGCCGCCGATGCCCCCCGAACTCTTGATGAGAACATCTTGAGCGTCGAGGCTCGCCTCCGGCCGGCTCACCGAATGCTGCGCCGGCTTCAGCGCATCGGTGCCCAGGCGATTTCCGCCCTTTGGCCGGATATGCAGGCTCCGCGCACCCCCAGCCTGACGGCCAACTAGTTGGAGGTCGCGGCTGGTCGCCTCGAGGCCTAGAAGGGCTCTTCGGCCCGGGCTGGAGCGCGCCGGGCCTTAGAGTTCGTCAAGGCATGGTACCCGGGGCTCGATCTAGACCGGTTGGCCACGCTTCGGTCGGAGGCCCAGCCGGAGTTGGCGGCTGCGGAAGACGCCCTCGTCAAGCGTGCTGCGGTGATCGCCGAGTACACTGACACAAGCATCTTCGTCCCCGAGCGGTCTGAAGACGGCGAGGAGGTACCGCCGGAGTGGTTTGGGATGAACCCAGACTACGGCGAAGACTCGGCGGAGGTGATTGGCTCCAGCGTCGAGGAGGAGGACGAGGCGGAGGATGAGGGCGAGGCGGAGGCACCAGAAGACGGAGCAGACGGCCAGCCTCAGCTCGACCGCGCCTCCAGCAATGAGCCGCGTGCGACCGACCCGACTGCTGCCGGAGGCGATCAAGCCGAGACTATCCGGCCGACCGCCCCGACGCCTGATGCTGGCGCCTCCTCCGACCCCCCGAATCCGTCTGCCGCCTCCTAAGCTGCCGCTGTATCTTTTGTTTTATCTGCTTCAGTAGTCTTTTGAAGAACTTGTTAATTCACACAATTCCACCCGCGGGGTGTATTTTAAACCTCTACTCGACAATTCGGCCGAGGGCCTATGTTATAAATATATATATCTATCTTTTCTTGCTCATTGTTCTTTTGGCTGTTTTCCTTTGCCGCTTTCTCTTAGTTGCCTGCCTTGCCAATCGGACAGCCGCTCTGCGGACTGTTGCTAGATCAAGTGCTAGGCTACTTTGGGAAAGCAAGTACTTAGCCGATTTCAAGATTGTTTGAGCAAGTTGGATAGAAAACGACAATCTGACTGTTCGAGAGTCGGTTTGCGAGAAAGGCTGGAAGCCATCTTGAGCTATGTTTTACGCTTTGAGTCCTTAGCCATTTTTCGTGCGAGCACCCATTCTACCTTACCTCTGCCCACCGTACAGTCGCTCTGCGAGCTGCAGCTTCTGACAGAAGACAGCTTGGGTGTTACACACTACTTGTCCGGCTGCAGGAAGCATTTCATAGTGCAAGGCGGCAAGTCACCGAGCCGGCTTGTCGAGCCCGGTGCCAAGCGGCATGACAAAGAGTAACATACTTGTAGGCATAATTTTTATCATACAGACAAAAGAGGGCAGTCCCCGAGCTCGTCTCGGGGGGGCCGAAGTCTTGGTACTTTAATACAAAAGGTAGCGTGGTACATACTGCATCAACTGTAAAATCTTTGGAGAAGATTTGCATTCCATGGCCGCTCTGTCTCCTTGCCGGAGTCGTCCCTCTTGCGTGCTCGGGGCTTCTGAACATCGATCAAGTAGTAGGAATCGTTGCCTAGTACTTTGCTGATGATGAAAGGGCCTTCCCAAGGCGGCGACAGCTTGTGCTGGCCGGCTGTTCGCTGGATCAGCCAGAGCACAAGGTCGCCTTCTTGGAATGATCTTGGCCTAACCTTCCTGTTGTGGTATCGGCGCAGGCTCTGCTGGTAGATGCTGGATCGGCTGAGTGCCAACAGCTGGCCCTCTTCCAGCAAATCGACGCCGTCTTGTCGTGCTTCTTCTGCTTCCTCCTCGGTGTACATGGTGACTCGTGGGGAGTCGAACTCTATGTCCGTTGGGATGACAGCTTCGGCAGCGTAGACGAGGAAGAAGGGTGTGAAGCCGGTTGACTTGTTTGGAGTCGTGCGCAGACTCTAGAGGACGGCTGGCAGCTCGTCGAGCCAGCAGCCAGTCGAGCGTTCCAGAGGCTCGATCAACCAAGGCTTGATGCCGGACAGGATGAGGCCGTTTGCTCGCTCCACTTGGCCATTTGATTACGGGTGGGCGGCGGACGCTAGGTCCAGTCGGATGCCCTGTGTTGCGCAGAAACGGGCCAAGGCGCCTTTGGCAAAATTTGTGCCGTTGTTGGTGATGATGTTGTGTGGTATGCCATACCGAATTGTGTTATCGGTGATGAAGGTCATGGTAGTCGGACCGTTCAGTTTCTTAATTGGATTCACTTCCACCCACTTGGTGAACTTTTCCACTGCGACAAGTAGGTGAGTTAGACCACCTCGTGCTGTCTTGAATGGTCCCACCATGTCTAGAACCCAAACTGCGAAAGGCCAAGCAATGGGGATGGTCTTGAGCGCGGAAGCCGGCTGGTGCGGCTTGGAGCTGAACTTCTGGCACCCTTTGCATTTTTGGACCAACTCCTTGGCCTCTTCCAAGGCAGTCGGCCAAAAGAAACCGTGCTGAAAAGCTTTGGCGACGAGTGCTCTTGAAGCCGCATGGTGGCCGCATTCGCCTTGATGGATGTCTTTGAGGATCGCCTGGCCTTGCTCTGGCTCTACGCATCGCTGGTAGACACTAGTGACGCTGTGGCTGACCAGCTCTCTGTTGATTATGGTATAGGCTGCCGCCCGGTGTTGTACTTGCCGAGCTGAGGTCTCATCAGTTGGTAGCTCTTTGTTCACCAGGAATTTGAGGATGGGCTGGGCCCATGAAGGTGCTGCTATTTCTTCGACTACCAGAACTGCGACTTGGACGAGGGCGGCTGGGTTGGGAGGCGGCGGGCTGGAGTCAACAGCCACTTGCTGGGCTGATGAAGTCCCCAGGCCGACTGACGCGGTCCTTGGGCCGAGTTCTGGAATCTTCGAGTCTGTCACCGCAGTCTCCGGGCCGGGCTCGACTGTGGAAGCTTTGGAGTCGCCTGCCACAGTCCCCGTTCCGACTGCCGAAGCTCTGGAGTCGGATCCGCCGTCTTCAGGAGGAGCCGGCACAAAAATGGAGTCTGATTCTGGTGAAGGCTTGACGGACGGCTTGAGGAGGCGTTGAAGGGCGACGCCAAATGGTATTGTTTAGCGGGTAGAGCCGATTCGTGCCAAGGCGTCTGCTTGGTCGTTGTCGTTTCTTGGCACATGGAGGAACTCGCACCCTTCGAAATACCCGTTGAGCTGCTGCACGAGGAAATGGTAGCTCGCCATGTTTGCGTCTTTCGCGTCCTAGTCGCCAGATGACTGCTGGACCACTAAGTCCGAGTCGCCATAACACAAGATCCGGCGGATGCCAAGTTCTTTGGCAAGCCGGAGCCCATGAATTAGCGCCTCGTACTCGGCCACGTTGTTGGAGGCAGCAAAATGGATTTGCAGTGCATATTTGAGCTTGTCCCCTTTGGGAGAGGTGAGGACGACGCCGGCTCCCAAGCTGGTGCGCATCTTGGAGCCGTCGAAGTGCATCCGCCAATGGGTGGAGTCAGGCGCTGGAGGCAGGTACTGGGTCTCGGCCCAGTCGACGAGGAAGTCGGCCAGTGCTTGTGATTTGATAGCGGTGCGGGGCTGGTAGTGGATGGTGTAGGGAGCAAGCTCTATGGCCCACTTGGCCACTCGACCAGAGGCATCTCGGCTACCGATGATCTCGGCAAGTGGAGCCGTGCAGACCACTGTGATTGGATGCTCTTGAAAGTAAGGCTTCAACTTCTTGGCAACAAAGTGCACGCCATAGCACATCTTCTGGTAGTGGGGGTAGTTCTACTTGGAGGTCGACAGTAGCTCGCTCAGGTAATATACTGGTCTCTGGATAGGTAGCGCCTTGCCTTCCTCCTTGTGCTCTACTACAATGACTGTGTTGACTACTCGGCTGGTGGCGGCGATGTACAGGAGCATAGGTTCCTTGGGAGTCGGAGCCGCCAGGACGGGTGGAGTAGTCAGCATCTTCTTCAACTGGTGGAAAGCTTCGTCCGCCTTATGGTTCCACTCAAAAAAAGTGGTCTTCTTCATTAGTTGGTATAAGGGGAGAGCTTTCTCGCCCAGCCGACTGATGAATCGGCTGATGGACGCCAAGCAGCCAGTGAACTTCTGCACATCCAGCAGTCGGCTGGGTACCTCCATTCTCTCGATGGCCTTGATTTTTACTGGGTTGCATTCTATGCCGCGTTCAGAGACCAGGAAACCTAGCAGCTGGCCGGCTGGTACTCTGAAGACACACTTCTCGGGGTTGAGCTTGATCTGGAACCGGCGCAGGTTCTCAAAAGTCTCCTTGAGGTCTTCCAGCAGCGTTCCTCGCTTTTCCGTCTTCACCACCACGTCATCCACATAAACGTGGGCGTTCCTGCCGAGCTACTTGAGGAGGCACTCCTGCATGCAACGCTGAAAGGTGGCGCCGGCATTCCTTAAGCCGAACGTCATGGTGAGGTAGCAGAATGCTCCAAACAGCATGATGAAGGCGTTCTTCAATCTGTCAGCCGAATTCAGCTTGATCTGGTGATATGCTGAGTATGCATCCAAGAAGCTCAACAACTCGCATCCGGCTGTGGAGTCTATCACCTGGTCAATTCTTGGTAGAGAAAATGGGTCCTTGGGGCAAGCCTTGTTGAGGCTCGTGTAGTCAATACACATTCGCCATTGCTTGTTCTTCTTTAGCACCAGGACCGGATTTGCCAGCCACTCCGGGAAGAAAACTTCCATAATGAAGTCGGCTGCTAGGAGTCAGGCTATCTCTTCTCCGACAACTCTTCTCTTCTCTTCTGATAAGCGGCGCAGGGGCTGCCTGACCGGCTTTGCATCAGATAGGACGTATAAATTGTGCTCGGCGAAATCCGTCGGTACACCTGGCATGTCCTTGGGAGACCATTCGAAGATGTCCCGATTCTCACGGAGGAAATCGACGAGCTCACCTTCCTATTTGCTGTCGAGGTTTGCACCTACGACGGCGTACCTCTCTGGGCGCTCCGGATCCAAGGGTATCCTCTTTGTCTCTTTGGCCGACTTGAACGAACCTTCGGCTTCCGACTCCTTCAGGTCGGGCGATATATCCGGCTACTTGCCGGCCATCGCCACAACTCACTCAAGGAGTCGCTTCTCGGCTGCAATCAC
This sequence comes from Triticum dicoccoides, assembly GCF_002162155.2. NCBI lineage: Eukaryota > Viridiplantae > Streptophyta > Magnoliopsida > Poales > Poaceae > Triticum > Triticum dicoccoides. The sequence continues at coordinate 575,633,170 of NC_041382.1, forward strand.
CAGGGACTTGGCCAGCCGACTGCTCTTGGCCGCGCAAGTGGACGACTTCCGGTAGTCGCCGGCCACAGTCAGAATTCCCCTGGAACTGGGCATCTTCATCTTGATGTAGGCGTAGTGGGGGACTGCCATGAACTTGGCCAAGGCGGGCCGGCCAAGTAGCGCATGGTATGGGCTCTCAAGGTCCACTACCTCAAACCAAACAGACTCTCTTCGGAAGTGATCTTTGTCCCCAAAGAGGACGTCAATCAGGATCTTACCGATTGGTGAGCAGGAAAGCCCAGGAACAATGCCGTGGAACACAGTCCGATTGTTCTGAAGCTGTCTCTGCTTGATTCCTAACTTCTCCATGGTGTCCTTGTACAGGATATTGATGCTGCTGCCCCCATCTATCAGAACTCGCGAGAAACGTGCGGCCTGTTTGTCCGTGGCAAAGGTGGCGTCCAGGACCAAGGCGTAGGAGCCCGGACTCGGCATCACTTCTGGGTGGTCATCCCTGCTCTAGCTGATGGGCCTCTCAGACCAGTGCATGAACTCTGGCGTCTCTAAGGCTACTGCGTTCACCTCTTGTCACTGCAGCCGCCTGCTGCGTCGATCATCAGCCACACTGGTGAACACCATGTAGGCTCCGTGCTCTTCAGGGTATTCGTCTTGTGCTGCGCCGACTGGCCTGACTGCCGGCTGCTGGGGCGGAGGCGGAGGCGGCTGCCCAGCAGGCAGGGGTGGTAGGAGGCCGTCTCCCTTGGCGATCCTGGTGAGCTAGTGGCACTTCCTGGTGGTGTGATTCGACGGCTTCGCACCGCTGTGGAACTTGCAAGGTCCATCCAAGGTCCGCTCATAGGAGAAGGCCGGCAACTAGTTCGTCTTGCCGCCTTTCTGTCGCTTGGACGGAGGCTGCTCTTCTGGCTGCTGGGCTTCAACGGTCGCGACCTGCCGGCTGCAGGGCCTTGCGCTTGTTATCTCCCTGCTGTTGTCGCCGGCCGGTGTCTGCCGCCGGAGTTCTTGGAGCCTGAGGAGCTACTTTGCCAGTCGTGCTGATTTGAACTTCCTCCTTCATGGAGGAGTCGGCCGTAGCGTACTTGTCCGCTATGACCAGCAGCTCGTCGAGGGTTTCTGGCTCGTCGCGGAGGAGCTTGTGCTTGAGGAGGGTGCCTTCTCGGCACCCGGCTGTGAAGTACTCGATGGCCTGCACCTCATGCATGCCCTCACAGGAGTTCCAGAGCTCAGCCCAACGCGTGAGGTAGTCGCGAGTCGACTCGTCAGGACCTTGCACGCACAAGGAGAGCTGATGAGGCTTGGGAGGACGCTTGTACGTGCTGGTGAAATTGCGGACGAACGCTTCGGTGAAGTCAACCCAGCTGTTGATGCTGTGGGGCTTTAGGCTGTTCAGCCATGGCCGGGCCGTGCCCTGGAGCATGAGCGGGACGTACTTTACGGCGACACGCTTGTTGCCGTTTGCTATGCTGACAGCCGTGGAGTAGTCGACTAGCCAGTCTTCCGGCTTCACGGAGCCGGTATACTTGGGCGTGTCTCTTGGGAGCGTGAACCCTCTGGGAAAGGGCTCATCCCAAATGCGGGGCCCGAAACAAGGCGGACCCAGCTCGTCTTCTTCTTCCAGCGCCAGGGACCGGTGAAGTCGGTCGATCCGGTGGCGGGCGTCATTCTCTCCAACTCCCTCTCGGCGGCCAAGGCGGTCACCGAGAGTCGGATGGTCAACAGGCAGCGGGGAGACTCGCCTCTCCTTCCGGGGAGGGGGAGGCGGACAGTCGTCCCATCGTTCCACTGCTCTCGGGTGGCCGTCTCGGTCGCGCTCTATGGTAATCCGAGTCCGACTGTGGCTGACAGCTGGCTCCTTGTCCTTTCTTCCTCGGGCACCGCCAGTCGGCGTCCGAGACGTCGCGCCTTGATCTTGGTGCGGGTCGTTGTTTGGCCGCTGCGGCGCCTCCGTGCGGCAGCCGGCCTCGTTCTGCACGGCGGCCGCGTCGAGCATCCGCTGGACTCGCTCCATCATGAGGCGGCACTCTTCGCCCTCGAAATTGTCCAGCTCATTCGCCGCTGCCTGGGCGGCTCGGATGTTCTCCGCCGGCATGGCATACACGGGGCGGCTAGCCCCAAATAAGCTGGCGATGGCTACGCCGCGCTGCTGAACTGCGCCAAGGCGGCTGGGCCCTGCCGGGGCCGGCGAGCCGCCAACAGCGCGATCCATCTCCCGCTGGTAAGCTTGTGACAAGCGTCTCATGCTGGTCAGCTTCTTCGCGCCTTCAAGAGGTTGAAGGCGATTTGCTTCTAATATCTCTGCATCAGCATCTTCCGGAATGGGCGCAGCTAGGTCTTGCAGCGCCGCGCCGAGTGAGTCGGGCGCCCCTCCGCCAGGGAACTCATCATGACTGATGACCGGCACCTCAGTGACGGTGCTTCCATCGCTCTCCGCGCGGGGGAGAGGTTCATCCTAGACCACCACGTTGGTGGGGAACGCGTCGACCGACGCGGTGTCGGAGTCGACCAGCATCGGGTCGGTGGAGCCTATGGACTCCAGGTCTACGGCAGGCTCGCCGGAAACGTGGAGTTGATCGAGGAGGCCCGCGAGGAGGTTTTTGGGGCCGCCTGCGCCTGCGTCGGACGCAAGTTCGTCGGAGAGGCGGACCTCACCGACAAGTTCGGTCAAGGAGCTGGCTGCGCAGGCGATCTCAATGCCGCACAGCGCGTCGACGCAAACTTCATCTGGCGTGCCTGGCTGGCTGCGCTCGCCAGGGAGGTAAAGGGTTCCCATCCAGAACAGATCTCCGGACGGCGGTGCACCACGCCCCATGGTGGGTGCCAAATGTCGGGGGTTTGGTGCGACATATGCCAACAGATGGCTTATCATGGTGGGGGCGAGTAGAACGTCGCCGGTGCCTGGAAACGGGATGAGGCGAAGACATGCACGCCGGCGAATCTTACCCAGCTTCGGGGCTCTCCGGGGAGATAATACCCCTACTACTGCTCTGCGGGGTCTCCGCATGATCACTATGGTCAAGTGTTTACATGGTTGCTCCTTGAGCTGTGTCTGGTGGTAGGAGAGGGCAAGGATAGCTCTCTCCTTCTATCTGTTATGGTATAGAACTACTGGGATCCAACCCTTTGCATGGGTGCCCTAGGGGGTTTATATAGGCCTACCCCGCAGGGGTACAATGGTAATTCGACTGGGAGCGGGCCCAGCCGTCAGTGCCTCTGACCTCCGACTTCTCTGCCGACTGCTGGGGCCCGCCGACAGGTGGGCCCCGCCGACTAGTCTGGTACGGAGCCGACAGGCCGCGTCCGCCGCGGGCGGGTCTTGCCGGCTGCTGATTACTGTAGCTGTGCTCCTGATGACGCAAGCTTGGTCATGGGGTCGTGGCAACAGCCCCGCCGCCTGGCGGGCGATCACTGTGGCCACTGCCCATCTCTTCTTGATTAATGGCGTGTGGGCCCCGGGGGAGGGCTCGGCCGACTCCCCCGGGCCGACTCCCGATGGGTCCGACTGGCGGTTCTCCCGCTGTCTCCCGAGGTCTTGCTGACTGGTGGGCCCCGCTGCCTCCAGGCCGTACAGACAAGCCGTTGTGGGCGCGGGACCCGGTACAGTGGTGTTGATGTCAGGGCCGGCCGGGCAACAATGCCACGCCGCAGGGAGATCTTCCCAAGTACGGCGTGCTGTAGCCATGCCTGCCCTTGGTAAGGGGCGGGGAGTGGGCTTTATTGTAGCCACGCCCCTGCCCCGTCCCCTTCGATGAGGTCACGATTTGTTGGAGTCGCCAGCCGACTCCCCAAAGCCGGCTTCTCAGGAAGTCGCCCCTGGGACTTTGCCGTGAGCGGGCAGTCGGCCGCCTTGCCGTAGACTCCCCAGGAGGCGGCTCTTCGCCCTGTGGTCTTGAGGGGTGTAGCCTGCCCCGATGTCTTGAAAGGTTATGGGGCTCGGGTTGGCCTACCCATGGCCCATTACTCCGATAGCTAGGACCCATCGGACGGGCCACCGTATTTCGTGAAAAAAAATGTTCCCCCCACTGTCAGCTCGGACCCACCGAAAGTGCCTCCTTATTACGCACAAAAAAATGAATACTCCCCCGGCTAGCTGGGACCCACCTTGCTGGGAGGCTGACTTGTGGGCCTACTAAGTTGACGGGGACGAAGGGCTTTGTCAACTTAGTCAATAAGAATGATTCTATATCCAACGACCGTACGATGTCCATCCAATGGCCATAGTGCTTCTTCAACCTCTGGTCTTCTTGCTCCAGCCGCCCAAAGCAGCGCCGGTCGTCCCGCATGCTCCTGCCTCCCGTGGCCGGCTGTGCTGCCACAGAGGCCTCACCGCCCACTACTATTCCCACCGCTGGCCAGGCCCTGCAGCGACGGCAGCCTCACACCACAGCCGAACCAGTGAACCCTCGTAGTCCTCTCCGCGCGGGCTTCCACTACCGCGTCGTCCCCTTCCTAGGCCTCGCCGTCGTCCACCGCCGTGGTGCTCTCCGCGCGACGTGGTCAACGTGGTCAAGGAACGACTTCCATCGGAAGAGTACTGTACGTGGAGAGGCTGACAGCTGGGTCCACGGCCACAGCCCCGTTTTTTGTGATTTGCCAAGTAAGTCGCTTTGTCAGGCCTGTTGGGCTGCAAATCTTTCAAGACGAGGAGAGTTTTCATTCGGCTGGCCGAGAAAATGGCCCATCAGTAATGAGAAATGGGTTGTACATTTTTAAAACACATCAAGCCGGCAATTAGTTTCAAATATATTTTTTTCCATTTCATGATTTTAAATTACATTAATTTTTATGTGTGCAGAATTTGTTGGATTTTATATTGATATACATTTATTTTTAAAATCAGTTTGAATGTGAGTCGAAATTTCGGGATTAAAAACAGTTCGGACCGCACCGTAATATGCAAAATTTCGTATAATTTTTTAACTGTTGCCACAATATGGGCTGTAATGCTAACAAAAAGAATATGTGCTCCAAAAAAACCTTAAGAATTAGCAAATGGGTTGTAAATTATTAGAAATAATGGCAAATGGGTTGTATGCTGTTTTCCACAGATTTGAGGCTTTCCTAAAAAAAGGTTGACCCACAAGCACTGACTGTTGGATGTCCATCCAACGGCCGTCGTGCTTCTTCAATCTCTGTTCTTCCTGCTCTAGCCGCTCAAACAAGCGCCAGCGGGACTGCCTGCTCCCCCCTCCTCGCGGCCGGCTGTGCTGCCGCGCAGGCCTCACCGCCCGACCGTACTCCCATCGCTGGCCTAGCCATCCCTCTACTCACCCACACCTGTTGTTATTCTCCGGCGACGGCAGACGAACCAGTAAACGCTCGTACAGTCGTACTCCCCTCTGCGTGGGAAACAACTGCCGAGTCTTCCCTGCCTCCGTGTCGTCCCCTTCCTAGGCCTCGCCGTCGTCCACCGCCCTGGTGCTCTCGGCGCGGCCTAGTCAACATGGTCAACGACCGACATGCATCTGAAGTGGACTTTACGTGGAGAGGCCGACAGTTGGGTCCACGGCCGCACGCAAGGAAATGCCTCCTTATTACGCGCAAAATAATGATTCATCCACCTGACATCAGGGACCCACCGAAAGGGCCTCTGTATTTCACGAAAAAAACGTTACCGCCGCTGACAGCTCGGACCCACCAGCTATCACTACAAAAAAAGACACATTTGTGACATTTTGGGCCGAACGAATTTTTTTCTATCATACATATGACACTTCTATGACGATAATTGTGACAAAACCCAGTATCATCATATATGTGGTGGGCTCCTACTTCTATGAGAAAAAATCATGACAGAAAATGGGCTTTTCGTCCTGGGCAGGCCGGAGACGCAGCTGCATGACATTCTTTGGGCCGTCCATGACGGAAAAAACCATGGTAGAAGCGAGGGGGAGGAAAATTTCGGGGAGTTCCCGGTTACGGTGGGAGGTCGGGGGCCGAGCGATGCGCGTTTCTCTCGTACACGTACGCGCGTGTGTGCGAGGCGTTGGCTCTAACTGAACCCGAGCGATTGCACTGCAGGCTACGCGTTACTGAACCCGAGCGATCGATCGATGGCTGTTAACTGAACCCGATTGAGCGATTCCTTCGCTACTGCTGCTAATTGAAGCCGATCGATGGGATGAACAGTGAGTG
>NC_041382.1:575639837-575658696 GCF_002162155.2 Triticum dicoccoides
GGAGGGGTGCCCATGGAGGGGTGGATGAACAGGACCCCGTGGTGTGGAGGGCTGGATGAACAGTATACGGTGGAGGGGTGGTTGAACAGGACCCCGTGGTGTGGAGGGCTTGATGAATAGTAGACGGTGGAGGGGTGCCCATGGAGGGGTGGTTGAACAGGACCCCGTGGTATGGAGGGCTGGATGAACAATAGACGGTGGAGGGGTGGTTGAATAGTAGCCGGTGGAGTAGCGCGCGGTGGAGGCTGGATGAACAGGAGCCCGTGGAGGCTGGAGGAGGTTGACGGTGGAGATGAACAATATTCCGTGGAGTCCCGTTTTGTGGTACGCCACACCCCTCCCGATGAACAGGACCCCCGTTTCGACTGTAGCGCTCCAACACAAGTCTGTTTCCTCTGTTTTGCAGTACGCCACACCCCTCTCGATCAACAGGACCCCCGTTTCGACCGTAGGAGGTCCGTTTCCTCCGTTTTGCGGTACGCCAGACCCCTCCCAATGAACAGGATCCCGTTTCAAATGTGGTCGGTCCAACACAAGGCCGTTTCCTCCGTTCTGCGGCACGCCAGGCCTCGTTTCCATCGCATGTTCCGTCCAAGCCCTCCCGATGAACACGGCGCATTCCGTTGCATCCCCATGAACACAACGCATTCCGTTGCCTCCCCATGAACAGGACGACGACGCTGTTTCTCCGTTCCGACCCAGCCATGTACACGAGCCCTGGCCGTATGTATGCGCGAGTAGGCGTTTGAGACCCCGCCCGTATGTACACATACGTGGCCGTATTTTCTTTCTTGCACCCTGGCCGCTGTACGTACGTGTAAATGCTACGTGCGCGCCTCTACTATGACCCGTGAGCGCCTCTACATCGACCAGTATGTACGTACACGTTCGCGACCAGAATGACAACACTACGTACGCTTCGACCAGGTGGGTCCCGACTGTCAGGCACTTCCTTGCCTGCGAAGATGTAGCTGGTCGGTCCCAGCAGTCAGGGGGCAAATTGTTTTTTTGCCCGGACGCACTTCCTTGCGTGCGAAGATGTAGCTGGTGGGTCCCAGCAGTCAGGGGGTAACGTTTTTTTCGCGAAATACAGTGGCCGGTCTGGTGGGTCCCAGCTGTCAGGTGGAGGAATCATTATTTTCCGCGTAATAAGGAGGCACTTCCTTGGTGCGGCCATGGACCCAGCTGTCAGCCTCTCCACGTACAGTCCACGTCCGATGGAAGTTGTTCCTTGACCACATTAACTAGGCCACGCCGAGAGCACCAGGGCGGTGGACGACGGCGAGGCCTAGGAAGGGGACGACACGGAAGCAGGGAAGACTCGGCAGTTGTTTCCCACGCAGAGGGGAGTACGACTGTACGAGGGTTTACTGGTTCGTCTGCCGTCGCCGGAGAATAACAACAGGTGTGTGTGAGTAGAGGGATGGCTAGGCCAGCGATGGGAGTACGGTCGGGCGGTGAGGCCTGCACGGCAGCACAGCCGGCCGCGAGGAGGGGGGAGCAGGCAGTTCCGCCGGCGCTTGTTTGAGCGGCTGGAGCAGGAAGAATAGAGATTGAAGCAGCACGACGGCCATTGGATGGACATCCAACAGTCAGTGCTTGTGGGTCAACCTTTTTTTAGGAAAGCCTCAAATCTGTGGAAAACAGCATACAACCCATCTGCCATTATTTCTAATAATTTACAACCCATTTGCTAATTCTTAAGGTTTTTTTGGAGCACATATTCTTTTTGTTAGCATTACAGCCCATATTGTGACAACGGTTAAAAAATTATACGAAATTTTGCATATTACGGTGCGGTCCGAGCTGTTTTTAATCCCGAAATTTTGACTCACATTCAAACTGATTTTAAAAATAAATGTATATCAATATAAAATGCAACAAATTCTGCACACATAAAAATTAATGTAATTTAAAATCTTGAAATGAAAAAAATATTTGAAACTAATTGCAGGCTTGATGTGTTTTAAAAATGTACAACCCATTTCTCATTACTGATGGGCCATTTTCTCGGCCAACCGAATAAAAACTCTCCTCGTCTTGAAAGATTTGCAGCCCAACAGGCCTGAGAAAGCGACTTACTTGGAAAATCACAAAAAACGGGGCTGTGGCCGTGGACCCAGCTGTCAGCCTCTCCACGTACAGTACTCTTCTGATGGAAGTCGTTCCTTGACCACGTTGACCACGCCGCGCGGAGAGCAGCACGGCGGTGGACGACGGCGAGGCCTAGGAAGGGGACGATGCGGCAGTGGAAGCCCGCGCGAAGAGGACTACGAGGGTTCACTGGTTCGGCTGTGGTGTGAGGCTGCCGTCGCCGCAGGGCCTGGCCAGTGGTGGGAATAGTAGGGGGCGGTGAGGCCTCTGCGGTAGCATAGCCGGCCACGGGAGGCAGGAGCATGCAGTACGACCGGCGCTGCTTTGGGCGGCTGGAGCAAGAAGACCAGAGGTTGAAGAAGCACTACCGCCGTTGGATGGACATCGTACAGTCACTGGAGCTAGAATCGTTCAATTTGACTAATTTGACAAAGCCCTTCGTCCCCGTCAACTTAGTAGGCCCACAAGTCAGCCTCCCAGCAAGGTGGGTCCCAGCTAGCCGGGGGAGTATTCATTTTTTGTGCGTAATAAGGAGGCACTTCCGGTGGGTCCGAGCTGACAGCGGGGGTGACGTTTTTTTCGCGAAATACGGTGGCCCGTCCGGTGGGTCCCAGCAGTCAGGGGGAAATGATTTTTTTCGCAAAATACGGGTGGCCCGTCCGATGGGTCCCCGCTGTCAGGTGGAGGAATAATTATTTTCCGCGTAATAAGGAGGCACTTCCTTGCGGCTGCCATGGACCCAGCTGTCAGCCTCTTCATGTACAGTACTCTTCCGATGGAAGTCGGTCATTGACCACGTTGACCACGCCGCGTCGAGAGCACCAGGGTGGTGGACGACGGCGAGGACTAGGAAGGGGACGACTCAGAGCCGGGGAAGATGCAGCAGTGGATGCCCATGCGAAGTGGAGTACAAGGGTTCACTGGTTCGGCTACGGTATGAGGCTGCTGTCACCGCAGAATAACAGGGGGTGTGGGTGAGTAGAGGGATGGCCTGGCCAGCGGTGGGAGTAGTAGGGGACGGTGAGGCCTCCACGGCATCACAGCCGGCCACGGGAGGCAGGAGCACGCGGCACGACCAGCACTGGTTTGGGCGGCTTGAGCAAGAAGACCAGAGGTTGAAGAAGCACTACGGCCGTTGGATGAACATCGTACGGTAACAGGAGCTAGAATCGTTCATATTGACTAAGTTGACAAAGATCTCCATCCCCGTCAACTTGGTAGGCCCACAAGTGAGCCTCCCACTATGCTGGGTTCCAGCTGGCAGGGGAATATTCATTTTTTTGTGCGTAATGAGGAGGCACTTCCTTGCGTGCGAAGATAGCTGGTGGGTCCGACATGTCAGCGGGGGGCACTTTATTTCGCGAAATACAGAGGCCCTTTCGGTGGGTCCCAGATGTCAGGTGGAGGAATCATTATTTTGCATGTAATAAGGAGGCATTTCCTTGTGTGTGGACGTGGACCCAGCTGTCAGCCTATCCACGCACAGTCTACTTCCGATGGTGTCATTCGTTGACCATGCCGAGCCGAGCGCATCCAAGGTGGTGGACAACGGCAAGGCCCCGTACAGCAATGAGCCGGAGATGGGAAGATGCGGGAGTAGAGTCGCAGACAAAGAGGTGTACGAGGGTTAACTGGCTCTAGTGCAGTGTGGTTCGGCAGTTGGTGGAGAAGAACAGGAGGTGTGGAGGGGTGGAGGGATGGCCAGGCCAACGGTGGAGTAGTGCTTCATAGCGAAGCGTGCTAAGCAGAGCTGCTAGCAGTAGGAGGTGGGAGGTGGTCCCGGCGGTCCTGGAGGAAGAAGACGAGAGATTGAAGATGGATGCCGGTCGTTGGATGTAAATCCAACGGCTAACATGTCAGAATCATTTGTTGACTAAATTGACAATGACTTGCATTGGCTTCGACCTATTGGCCCACATTTCAGGCTCGAAAAAAGTGGCACGTATTCAACCCATTTTTTAGAATTTACAGTCTTTTTTGCGCGGTAGAATTTACAGTCAATTTGATCTTTTTTTTGAATTATAGCCATTAGCTGGGCTGGGTGAACAAATAATGTAGCATCCATGCGGCCCGTTTATTTTATTTCCTAAAAAATTACAGCCCATTTGCACTTTCTCGAAATACACGATTTTGTTGGGCTGATTCTAATTATAATGTTGGGTTGGGCCAGCAATGTTATCAAAAAATAAAAAGGGGCTGAGCATTTTGTTATAAATATATTTAAATAATAAGTGATATTATTACATCCGTCCTTAAATCTTACCAAGCTTTTGTACACAATCACTAGGATTTTCGTGTCAAAACAATCCAGGATTTTATTTGTTATAAGAAATTATTTTTATAAGTTAATAAGATGTGGGATATTGTTTTCTTACATATGTAAGTATCTGTTAAATATATGATGACAATAAAAATAATATATAATAACATATAATTTTTTTTAGAAAAACAGGGAGCATCTCCCCGGTTCCATTGCTGAGAATGAAACCACAACATATTCTGATACATCAGCTCAAAGAGCAGTTCGAAAGCAAAGGTAGAAAAGCTACAAACTAGGGGGTGGATGAACAGGTTCTCTGAATAACACAAATCACCCGAGCGGTGCCAAAGGCAGAGCGGATAGAGCACTCAAATGACACAAGGAGGGTCCAGCGAAGCCTTCATGGTCTTCAGCCGAGGGGCCGTGTCAGCCTGCGGCGACCAGTAAGCAAGTGGAGACACCAGGCTGGAAGGCGTAGCATGGTGGATGTCCCTCTTTTTTGATGCCAGGTGCCCATCATCTTCATTAGAGATCTTGAGACGAGCCCACAGGTCCAGCCCCAGAGCAGGTCGAGCCTTGTTCAGCCACAAGTGATCGCCAACGGTTTCTGGAGGGATCTTGTTAGGGTTTCCATGAAGCTCATCAACTTGTCCTTGTCCGATCCGGAGGAGAGAATCGCCCAGTTCCTCACCATGTTCCTGATCAACCTCAAGACCTGCGGAATGGAAATCCAGGAGGTGTTACTGAAAATCATAACATTTCTATATTTCCAGAGGCACCAAAGGACAGCTGAGCTAACAGTGTTTAAAACTGAGCACTTTTTTGTAGCAATCCAGAATCTGGCGACAGATTTGAAGGATGAGCCAATCTGACTAGAGAAATATTCCTCAATGTGGGCCTAGAGATGTTTAGCAACTATACATTCAAAAAATAGGTGAGAACAAGACTCTTATTCCAAGCAGTAAACACAATCATGGGGTTTGATGATGTGTCTCTTCCTAAGGTTATCCCTAGTCATCAATTTGTTTTTGGAGAGAAGCCAGAGAAATACATGAATTTTAAGGGGAACTCACAATTTCCAGACTACGGGGATAAACATGGGTTGAACCCCTCTAAAGTTGATAACATGATAGAGGGAGCTAGAGGAATACTTCCCCTTATTGTCCAGCTGCCAAATCAGGGCATCTGGCTCGGCAGTAATGGTAATGCTTTTGGCAATTTCCTCCAACTGGAACCATTGTTCCATGAGACTATCACTAAAGTTCCTTCTAAAAGAGAGTTTTAGGCATTGACCGTCCCAAACTTCATTGACACTTTTGTTAAGCTCATTGCGGATAGAGTAAATAGGCCAAAATTGGAGTATCTTCCCAGAACCTGGTTCTGCTCCCATCCCATATGTTCCATCTGTAGCCAAATTTCACAGCATGCATAATAGATTTTAATCCTTTCCAGAATCTAGAGGTCTTAGGGTTTGAGGAAGGGACAAAAATATTAGGTTTATTTCCTAGGTATTTATGGGCAATAAGAAGCTTCCAGGGTTTCAGGTCTTCCTCATAGAATCTTTTAATCCAAGACCCTAGAAGACAGATGTTAATTTCTTGGAGGTTAGGTATGCCTAGGCCTCCAAAATCTTTTTTTATAGAGACTAGCGCCCAATTAGCAAGGTGTAGCTTCCTATTTTCCTCAAAATCATTCCACAAGCAATGAGACATCTGATAATTGATGAGGTTCACTGCCCATTTAGGGAACTTGAAGAAGGAGAGGAGATACACTGGAATGCTAGCCAAACAAGCTTGTATGAGGATCAATCTACCTCTGTAAGAGAGAAGTTTGCCCCTCCACCCAGCAATCCTTTTAATGATTTTATCCAGAAGGGGTTGGATATCCTCTCTCCTCAGTTTATCATAGTGGAGAGGGATACCTAGGTACTTAATGGGGAAGTTACCTTTATTACAGACTAGAATAGAGAGGAAGTCAGCTAACTCCTGATCATCCATGTTGATAGGGATGAGTTCACTTTTAGAGTGGTTGATTCTCATGCCTGAGACTTGTTCAAACCAGGTTAGAAGAATTTTCAGGTTGCTAGCATGTGTGGAGTCATTGTCTAAGAAAAGGATGGTATCATCTACATATTGAAGGCAGATGATGCCACCAGGGCAGACCTCAGGACAGAGCCCTGCAATCAGACTATGATCAGCAACTTTGCTTAGCATTTTAGTAAGAACGTCCACTAATAAATTAAACAAAAGTGGGGAGATGGGGTCATGTTGTCTAATGCCTTTACCAGCAAGGAAAAAAAATCACTTTCACAGTTATTTAACTTGACCCCAACAAACCCCCCATGAGTAAGTTGCTGGATCCAACTCTCCTCTATGAAAGGCTTGGAAAAGATCTAAGAGATCATTTTTCACCAAGTCCCAAAAATGCTGGTAAAACAAGAAGGAAATCCCATCAGGACCAGGAGCCCCATCAGGATAAGAGCTAAAAATGGCTTCCTTCACCTCTGTCTCTGAAAAAGGGGTTTCTAGCAGCTCATTTTTAGCAGGAGAGACTTTTTCAGAAGTAGAGAAAAAATTGTTTTGTAGAGAGAACCCAGAAGGGTTTTCTTTCTTAAACAGGTCTTTGTAGAAGTCACTAGCCACTTTCGGCATCTCATCTACCTCAGTAACAGGGCCATTAGGGCCATCAAGGGAGTGAATAAGGGTTTTCCTCCTCCTCTGGTTAGCTATTACATGGAAGTAAGCAGTATTTCTATCACCCTCCTTAATGTTCCAATCTCTAGACCTCTGTTTGGCTTTGATTTCTTCTTGAAGCCAAATTTTCTTGAGCTCTCCATGGAGAAAGTTTAATCTATTAGTCTCAGCCTCAGAGAGGTCAGTGGTTTCTGCCTTAAAATCTAGATAATCAAACTCAAGGAGGAGAAGCCTTTTGTATCTTCTAAGATTAGCTTCCTCATTGGAGTTCCACCATTTGGTAGTTCTTCTAAATCTCCTGATTTTGATCTACCAATTTTCTATGGGGCAGCTGCTCCCAGTAGGCTCATTCCAGATTTTCCTGACTAGCTCAGTAAAATCTTCTCTAAGCAACCACCACTTTTCAAATTTAAAACTATTGCTCTTTGGAGTTTGGTTAAGACTAGAGTCCCATAGCAAAGGAGTGTGGTCACTACCACATCTGGGCAGAGCTCTACATCTAGAAAGGGGAAAAACAATCTAATTTTGTGTCACGGAAAATTCTGTCAATGGTGGACATAATCCTGGAGCAGCACTTCCAACATATCTAGCAGAACTATGGGTTTTCCTTCTGACAGGGCAATTCTCAACTTTATGGGTAACCATTTTGCAGATAAAACAACTATTGGGCTTGACACATTTATCCAAATGATGCCCTGGTTCCCCACAGTTGTAGCAGATCACCTCAAAGTATGCCATAAGGCCCGAAGCAGGGGCAGGAGCAGTTTTCTTGATGTCCTATCTCTTCTTTTGCTGATTCTTCCCTTGAGATTTCCCACTAATCTGAGAGTCAGAACCACCAGCAGATTGTTCTTGGGCAATTACAGGAGCCTGCCAGATTGTGCCCCCATTTGGGGCGGAGGTGGGTCATACCACTGCCCAACCGGCGTCGCCCCCATTGTGATAGGGGAAATTCATCAGAGTTCCTAGTTCCTTCTCATCCTCCAGCCAGATGTTGTCTCTCAGGAAGCAGAAATAACCACCAGACGGCTCAATTGAAGCAGATTGCAAGCCTAATTTCAATCTTCTGCAGGTTTGGGGGAGAGGTAAGGTAGGGGATCCACCTGCTCCGGCTCCGGTAGCGTGCTGGTGGGCAGGAGTCCAGTCAAGCATTCCCATCTCGCAGCACGGCGTGGATCTCCTGAATTCACTTCTCCTTTCGCCCATCGAACGAACACAATCAACGGCTCACTGGGGTGGGGCATCCTGTGCTTCTCCGAGAAATCTCCTTCGAAGTAGATCCGCAGGGCTAGATTCAGCAGCTCCCAATCCACATGATCCTTGCACATCCGAGCATACCTGCGCGAGTGAGAGAACGGATTCGGTCCCTCCTTGGCTTCCTCCCTCGCAGCTTCCTCCTCTGCTTCCCTCCATTCGCGCGTGCACTGGGTCTAGGAGAGAGCGTCATCGCGAATCCGCATCGCCCGCTCCCTCCATCTCCTCCCTCGAGTCTCCCGCAGCACCGCCGACGCGACGGAGTCGAGCGGCTGGAGCATCCGTGGGAAGGCTTTGTAGACATGTGGGAGATGCATCTTGTACATCTGCCTGTCTTCCAGCCATTCCCCCGTGGATATGGCCGGCGACTCCATGGGGTGCGCGAGCGGACTTGCTGAGGGGGGGCAGCCGCGCCTGGAGTTAGGAGGCGGGGGGTGGCGGCGAGATCTATGGCGGCGGCGAGGGTGGAGGTAGTGGCGGGGGCGGTGGCGAGGGTGGAGGTGGTGGCGGGGGCAAAGGGGATCGCGAGAGCGGTCATCTATTTGCTAATAATGTGAACTAAATAGTCAACATATAAAATAATTTAAATATATATAATATAGTTAGAAGGGAAACATAAGTTGGTCCTGGCATTCCTATTCTTATATAGAAAAATAGAACAGACCTCTGCGTTTTCTTCAAAAAAATACATAAATTGGGCTACCAAAAATAAAATCTTGGATGGGAGGTCCATAGGCCGGTCGATGGACCTCCCATCCGAGGACGTGGGCTGCGCATGTTAAAAATGAAAGCCTAGATGGGGCAGTCCAAAACCACGTCCAACACTTGCCAAAACTTCGTCCCTCATTTTCTCTGTGTTTTGCACACTCGACATTGTGTGGGCATTTTGACTGTGCATCATATGAAGATGTACTATGCATGAATGTTGATCAGCATGATGTTAACTGGTTGGTAGTTCCATTTTCGACCATGAATAAAACTTCCAACATGATGTTAACCCTATTTGAAAAGGCCGTGTTAATATAAATGCTCTGCCTGTGAAAGTTGCAGTTTCTTATCTGAAACTGAACTTGCAGTTTCTTATCTGAAATTGAAACTTGTAGTTTCTTCTCTGAGAATCACATTGTCTGCACTTTTATACTCCTATGAAACTACATTTTTAAGTGCTAAAAATAGATATCTAGAATTCATAAAATACTTCATATGCTCAATACTGCAAATCTGAAATTCAAAAGACATTCATATCTGAAAGTACTCTCAAAATACACAACGCAAAACACAATTCACAACCTGCAAATACTGACAACCCTAAGCTCCTCCTGGCAATTCACAACCTGCCCGACTATTGGGCTGGGGGGGCAGCCCCCTCCTATTCCTCGACGGCAGATAGCCGCCCCGTGAGACGATGTGAATGGCGAGGGAGACGATGGCGGGAAAGCATCATCGGGCCAACTACTTTTCTCCTCTTGCAGTTGGGTTCGGTCGAAGAAGACTCCACCAGCTCGCTCTGGCAGGACACCCTCACAAACGGCACCTTGTAGATGCTCGATCCTTCAATCTCTGGTGGATGCTTCATCTGGGATCGATACTGCCACCACTGCTCCCTCACGATCGGATTCGGAGAATATGTTTGCTCCATGGCCTAGAGGAGCAGCTCTATGTACTCCGGCGCGACTCCCTCCAGGAGTATCGCCGCCTTTTCGCTCTGTTGCAGATATTTGGCCATGGATGTCGCCGTCGCCGCTAGTTGGTCATTGTTGTCAAACCAAGACTGTATCTCCAACATCCTAGCTAGCTTCACAGGGTCGCCGTCTGCGATCCTCACATATCGGTTGTACTCCTCCATTGATCTACTTCTCCATAGCACCTTCACTCGCCGGTGGTGGTTTTTGAATGGAAGAGGAGAGGAGCAGCGCTGGTTTTGGATTAGAATGGGAGAGGAGCGATGCTGGTTTTGGACTGGAACAGGAGAGGAGGGGCGGTGGTTTTGAAATGGAAGAGGAGAGGAGCGGCGCTGCATTTAGATTGGAACAGGAGAGGAGCGGCGGTGGTTTAAGAGGAGAAGAGCGGAAGAGCGGCGCTGGTCTTGGAAGTATTTTTTTTGTTGTTTCGCGTATTTTGGGTCAAAGTTTGACCATGTAGTGTATTTGACAAGCAAAATGTGAATGCATGTCACCAAAAAGTGTATCGTTTGGTTCATATCTGAATGTACTTTCAAATTATACTCCCTCCATTTTTGTATACAAGGCCACAAACTCATATTACAGGTACCAAGGTAAAAATCAATGCTATGTTTAAGTCAATGTTGCAAGGTAGTTTGACACCTTGATTGTCGTGTTAATTAATCTGGTTTTTCTCTCCCAAGCACAACAAGCCAACCCTCTTACTCCTCATTGGTTGATTAATGTTGGGAATGCAAGCTAACCTTCTCACTCCCGCATGCACACAAGGGATATTAATGTCCTCGGGTGCTAGTACGAGGCAAACACCATCAATTTTGCCTTGATTAATGTTAGTGGCCTTGTATAGTTACAAATTGTAATTTTGATAGTGGCCTTGTATAGTTACAAATTGTAATTTTGATAGTGGCCTTGTATACAATGTATAACATATATTTTATGTGCGAAAATCATGGTCAATTATGACCCAGAATAAAAGGGAGACTAGTTAATGTGGGGTCACTTTGTTAATTGAAGGGTAAATTGATTTTGATTTTGAACCAGTCAGAGCGCGCTGGCCCTCTCGTCCAATCCTAAATCGCTGCCGCACGCTCCTCTCACTCTTCTCCATTGCAAAACCACCTCCTATCCTCTCCATCATCTCCATTCCAAAACCACCGTCTCGCCTCTCCCTCTTCTCTATTGCAAGACCACCGTCACTCCTCCGTTTTCTAGAAGCTTTGCTCCATGGCGCGGGCGCAATCCATGGATACAAAATTAGTATACTGTATACTATTTAAAAGACGAGGGCGGGGCTTTTCCTGCGCGGTAGGCAGCGGGGCAGTTCCGCCTAGTCGGTTCGATAGAGACGCGAGAAGACGAGGGAGTAGGCTGCTGCAAATGTAGGGCTGTGTGATTTGACAGCGAGTTACTGCTGGACAGGTGGGGCCTTGTGATTTGACTTGCCATTATCATTTTAACTGGGGCGCTATGACCGGCGTGAGTCTCCTAGATTCCTGACCACCTCCATACAGGTGCCTCTCCCAATGCTCCACCATGTAGTAGAGGCTGGCTCTTGCATGAGAGCCCACTTCTCCACTTTTTCCTTGCCTCTCTTTCCTCCACATATGCAAAAATGCCATGTAAAGCGCACTATTATACTTACTTTTACTTGGTCCTACAGGTTCTTAAGCTTGCCACATAAGCATAAAGTCTGATGTGGCAAGTTAATCAAGAAGAGAGAGACTAGTTTGGTGACCCAAGGAAGAAACGGTGCTAAGCGCGTGTACCTAGGTGAAAAGACAATTTTGAGTCTATAGCTAATTAAATGAAGCAAACTTAGCAACACCATTTCATTGGAAGAGGTCACTCCTTGGCAAATACAATAAATACACGCGCTTAGCACCGTTTCTTCCTTGAGTACGAAGAAAGAGATAGAGAGGAGTAAAAAAATTCACTTATAGCCAACCTTGTTGTAGTATGAGTGACTAAGTGATGACTATGTATGACATGCCAACATCAGATAGCCTAACGCACCATGTTAAATCTCCAAGGGCACGACTGCGCGAGCAAGTTGATCACCAAACATACATCAAGTGGATGACGTGAATAACCCAATGTCACCACAGATAAGCACATGCAAGACATACATCAAGTGTGCTTGATGTCTACTACACAACCTTCTTCTTGTAGACGTTGTTGGGCCTCCAAGTGCAGAGGTTTGTAGGACAGTAGCAAATTTCCCTCAAGTGGATGACCTAAGGTTTATCAATCTGTGGGAGGCATAGGATGAAGATGGTCTCTCTCAAACACCCCGGCAACCAAAATAACAAAGAGTCTCTTGTGTCCCCAACACACCCAATACAATGGTAAATTGTATAGGTGCACTAGTTTGGCGAAGAGATGGTGATACAATTGCAATATGGATGGTAGATATAGGTTTTTGTAATCTGAAAATATAAAAACAGCAATGTAACTAATGATAAAAGTGAGCACAAACGGTCTTGAAATGCGTTGAAACAAGGCCTAGGGTTCATACTTTCACTAGTGCAAGTTCCCTCAACAATAATAACATAATTGGATCATATAACTATCCCTCAACATGCAACAAAGTGTCACTCCAAAGTCACTAATACCGGAGAACAAACGACGAGATTATGGTAGAGTACAAAACCACCTCAAAGCTATCCTTTGTGATCAATCTATTCAAGAGTCCGTAGTAAAATAACATGAAGCTATTTTTCCGTTCAATCTATCATAGAGTTCATACTAGAATAACACCTTAAGACACAAATCAACCAAAACCCTAATGTCTCCTAGATACTCCAATGTCGCCTCAAGTATCCGTGGGTATGATTATACGGTATGCATCGCACAATCTTAGATTCATCTATTCTACCAACACAAAGAACTTCAAAGAGTGCCCCAAAGTTTCTACCGGAGAGTCAAGAAGAAAATGTGTGCCAACCCATATGCATAAGTTCACGAGGTCACGGAACTCACAAGTTGATCACCAAGACATACATCAAGTGGATCACGTGATATCCCATTGTCACCACAGATAAGCACATGCAAGACATACATCAAGTGTTCTCAAATCCTTAAAGACTCAATCCGATAAGATAACTTTAAAGGGAAAACTCAATTCATCACAAGAGAGTAGAGGGGGAGAATCATCATAAGATCCAACTATAATAGCAAAGCTCGTGATACATCAATATCATGCCACCTCAAGAACACGAGAGAGAGAGAGAGAGAGATCAAACACATAGCTACTAGTATATACCCTCAGCCCCGAGGGTGGACTACTCCCTCCTCGTCATGGAGAGCGCCGGGATGATGAAGATAGCCACCGGAGAGGGAATCCCCCCTCCGGCAGGGTGCCAGAACGGGTCTAGATTGGTTTTCGGTGGCTACGGAGGCTTCTGGCAGCAGAACTCCCGATCTATTCTGCTCTTCGATGTTTGGGGGGTATATCGATATATATATATATATAGGAGGAAGGAGTACGTCAGTGGAGCAACGGGGGTCCCACGAGGGTGGAGGGCGCGCCCAGGGGGTGGGCGTGCCCCCTGCCTCGTGGCTGCCTCGTTGATTGCCTAACATATACTCCAAGTCTCCTGGATTGCTTCCATTCTAAAAATAACTCTCCCAAAGGTTTCATTCCATTTGGAATCCGTTTGATATTCCTTTTCTTTGAAACACTGAAATAGGCAAGAAAACAACAATTTGGGTTGGGCCTCCGGTTACTAGGTTAGTCCCAAAAATAATATAAAAGTGTATAATAAAGCCCATAAACATCCAAAACAGATAATATAATAGCATGGAGCAATCAAAAATTGTAGATACCTTGGAGACGTATCAAGCATCCCCAAGCTTAATTCATGCTCGTCCTCGAGTAGGTGAATGATAAAAACAGAATTTTTGATTGGAATGCTACCTAACATATTTATCAATGTAATCTTCTCTATTGTGGCCAGAATATTCAGATCCATAAGGTTTAAGACAAAATTTTAATATTGACATAAAAATAATAATACTTCAAGCATACTAATAAAGCAATCATGTCTCCTCAAAATAACATGGCCAAAGCAAGCTATCCCTACAAAATCATATAGTCTGGCTATGCTCCATCTTCACCACACGAAGTATTTAAATCATGCACAACCCCGATAACAAGCCAAGAAATTGTTTCATTCTTTTGATGTTCTCAAACTTTTTCAATCTTCACGTGATACATGAGCACGACCCATGGACATAGCACTATAGGTGGAATAGAATGGTGGTTGTGGAGAAGACAAAAAGGAGAAGATAGTCTCACATCAACTAGGCGTATCAACGGGCTATGGAGATGCCCATCAATAGATATCAATGTGAGTGAGTAGGGATTGCCATGCAACGGATGCACTAGAGCTATAAGTGTATGAAAGCTCAAAAAAATAATTAAGTGGGTGTGCATCCAACTTGCTTGCTCATGAAGACCTAGGGCAATTTTGAGGAAGCCCATCATTGGAATATACAAGCCAAGTTCTATAATGTAAAATTCCCACTAGTATATGAAAGTGATATCATAGGAGACTCTCTATCATCAAGATCATGGTGCTATTTTGAAGCACAAGTGTGGAAAAGGATAGTAGCATTGTCCCTTCTCTCTTTTTCTCTCATTTTTTTTGCCTTCTCCTTTTTTATGGCCTTTCTTGTTTTTCTTTTTTTTTCTTTTTTTCGTCCGGAGTCTCATCCCGACTTGTTGGGGAATCATAGTATCCATCATCCTTTCCTCACTTGGGACAATGCTCTAATAATGATGATCATCACACTTTATTTACTTACAACTCAAGAATTACAACTTGATACTTAGAACAAAATATGACTCTATGTGGATGCCTCCGATGGTGTACCGGGATGCAATGAATCAAGGGTGACATGTATGAAAGAATTATGAATGGCGGCTTTGCCACAAATACAATGTCAACTACATGATCATGCAAAGCAATATGACAATGATGGAGTGTGTCATAATAAACGGAACGGTGGAAAGTTGCATGGCAAAATATATCGGAATGGCTATGGAAATGCCATAATAGGTAGGTATGGTGGCTGTTTTGAGGAAGGTATATGGTGGGTGTATGATACCGGCGTAAGGTGCGCGATATTAGAGAGGCTAGCAATGGTGGAAGGATGAGAGTCCGTATAATCCATGGACTCAACATTAGTCATAAAGAACTCACATACTTATTGCAAAAATCTATTATTCATCGAAACAAAGTACTACGCGCATGCTCCTAGGGGGATAGATTGGTAGGAAAAGACCATCGCTCGTCCCCGATCGCCACTCATAAGGAAGACAATCAATAAATAAATCATGCTCCAACTTCGTCACATAATGGTTCACCATACGTGCATGCTACGGGAATCACAAACTTCAACACAAGTATTTCTCAAATTCACAACTACTCAACTAGCATGACTCTAATATCACCATCTCCATATCTCAAAATAATCATCAAGTATCAAACTTCTCTTAGTATTCAATGCACTTGTATGAAAGTTTTTATTATTGCCATGTTGTTCTAAAGGACTCTCAAAATAATATTTGCGAAGCATGAGAAATCAATTATTTATATAAAATAAAACCACCACCATGCCCTAAAAAGATATAAGTGAAGCACTAGAGGAAAAGACAAACTACTCCGAAAGATATAAGTGAAGATCAATGAGTAGTCGAATAATTATGCAACTATGTAAAGACTCTCAAACATTTAATAATTTCAGATCTTGGTATTTTATTCAAACAGCAAGCAAGACTAAATAAAATAAAATGATGCTCCAAGCAAAACACATATCATGTGGTGAATAAAAATATAGCTCCAAGTAAAGTTACCGATGAACGAAGACGAAAGAGGGATGCCTTCCGGGGCATCCCCAAGCTCAAGCTCTTGGTTGTCCTTGAATATTACCTTCGGGTGCCTTGGGCATCCCCAAGCTTAGGCTCTTGCCACTCCTTATTCCATAGTCCATCGAATCTTCACCCAAAACTTGAAAATTTCACAACACAAAACTTAACAGAAAACTCGTAAGCTCCGTTAGTATAAGAAAATAAATCACCAATTAGGTACTGTTGTGAACTCATTATAAATTCATATTGGTGTAATATCTACTGTATCCCAACTTATCTATGGTTTATACCCTCCGATACTACTCATTGATTCATCAAAATAAGCAAACAACACATAGAAAACAGAATATGTCAAAAACAGAACAGTCTGTAGTAATATGGATCAAATGTATACTTATAGAACCCCAAAAATTCGAAAATAAATTTATGGACGTGAGGAATTTATCTATTAATAATCTGAAAAAAGAATTAACTAAATATCACTCTACGGTAAAAAAAATGGCAGCAAATCTCATGAGCGCTAAAGTTTCTGTTTTTTACAGCAAGATCGCAAAGACTTTCCCCAAGTCTCCCCAAAGGTTCTACTTGCACGAACACTAATTAAAACATAAAAAACACAATAATATCAGAGGATAGACGATTAATTTATTAATAAACAGGAACAAAAAGCATGGAGCTAAAATAAAATTGGGTTGCCTCCCAACAAGCGCTATTGTTTAACGCCCCTAGCTAGGCATGATGATTTCAATGATGCTCACATAAAAGATAACAATTGAAACATAAAGAGGGCATCATGAAGAATATGGTTAGCACATTTAAGTCTAACCCACTTCCTATGCATAGGGACTTTGTGAACAAACAACTTATGGGAACAAGAATCAACTTGCATAAGAAGGTAAAACAAGCATAACTTCAAAACTTTAAGCACATAGAGAGGAAACTTGATATTATTGCAATTCCTACAAGCATATATTCCTCCCTCATAATAATTTTCAGTAGCTTCATGAATGAATTCAACAATATAACCATCACATAAAGCATTCTTTTCATGATATACAAGCATAGAAAATTTACTACTCTCCACATAAGCAAAATTCTTCTCATTCGGAATACTAGTGGGAGCAAACTCAACAAAATAATTATCATGTGAGGCATAATCCAATTGAAAACTAAAATCATGATGACAAGTTTAATGGTTATCATTATTTTTAACATCATACAAGTCATCACAATAATCATCATAGATAGCAACTTTGTTCTCATAATCAATTGGAACCTCTTCCGAAATAGTGGAATCATTACTAAATAAAGTCATGACCTCTCCAAATCCACTTTCATGATTGTCAAAATAAGATTCAACATCCTCCAAAATAGTGGGATCATCATTACTTCCTAAAGTTGACACTCTTCCAAACCCACTTTCATCAATATAACCATCATAAATAGGAGGCATTCTATCATCATAATAAATTTGCTCATCAAAACTTGGGGGACAAAAATTATCATCTTCATCAAACATAGCATCCCCAATCTTGTGGATTTTCATATCATTAGCATCATAGATATTCAAGGAATTCATACTAACAACATTGCAATCATGCTCATCATTCAAAGATTTAGTGCTAAACATTCTAATGCATTCTTCCTTTAGCACTTGAGCACAATTATCGGAATCCTTTTTTTCATGATAGATATTAAAAAGATGAAGCATATGAGGTACTCTTAGTTCCATTTTTTGTAATTTTCTTTTTGTAAACTAAACTAGTGATATAACAAGAAACTAGAAGATTCGATTGCAAGATCTAAAGATATACCTTCAAGCGCTAACCTCCCTGGCAACAGCGCCAGAAAACAGCTTCATGTCTACTACACAAACTTCTTCTTGTAGATGTTGTCGGGCCTCCAAATGCAGAGGTTTGTAGGACAGTAACAAATTTCCCTCAAGTGGATGACCTAAGGTTTATCAATCTGTGGGAGGCATAGGATGAAGATGGTCTCTCTCAAACAACCCTGCAACCAAATAACAAAGAGTCTCTTGTGTCCCCAACACACCCAATACAATGGTAAATTGTATAGGTGCACTAGTTCGGCAAAGAGATGGTGATACAAGTGCAATATGGATGGTAGATATAGGTTTTTGTAATATGAAAATATAAAAACAGCAATGTAACTAATGATAAAAGTGAGCACAAACGGTATTACAATGCGTTGAAACAAGGCCTAGGGTTCATACTTTCACTAGTGCAAGTTCCCTCAACAATAATAACATAATTGGATCATATAACTATCCCTCAACATGCAACAAAGAGTCACTCCAAAGTCACTAATAGGAGAGAACAAACGAAGAGATTATGGTAGGCTACGAAACCACCTCAAAGCTATCTTTTCTGATCAATCTATTCAAGATCCCGTAGTAAATAACATGAAGCTATTCTTTTCATTCAATCTATCATAGAGCTTGTACTAGAATAACACCTTAAGACACAAATCAACCAAAACCCTAATGTCACCTAGATACTCCAATGTCACCTCAAGTATCCGTGGGTATGATTATACGATATGCATCACACAATCTCAGATTTATCTATTCAACCAACACAAAGAACATCAAAGAGTGCCCCAAAGTTTCTACCAGAGAGTCAAGACGAAAACGTGTGCCAACCCCTATGCATAAGTTCACGAGGTCACGAAACTCGCAAGTTGATCACCAAAACATACATCAAGTGGATCGTGTGATATCCCATTGTCACCACAGATAAGCACATGCAAGACATACATCAAGTGTTCTCAAATCCTTAAAGACTCAATCCGATAAGATAACTTCAAAGGGAAAACTCATTTCATCACAAGAGAGTAGAGGGGGAGAAACATTGTAAGACCCAACTATAATAGCAAAGCTCGCGATACATCAAGATCATGCCACCTCAAGAACACGAGAGAGAGATAGAGATCAAACACATAGCTACCGGTACATACCGTCAGCCCCGAGGGTGGACTACTCCCT
>NC_041382.1:575659200-575668725 GCF_002162155.2 Triticum dicoccoides
AGGGTGCCGGAACGGGTCTAGATTGGTTTTCGGTGGCTACGGAGGCTTCTAGCGACGGAACTCCCAATCTATTCTGCTCTTCGATGTTTGGGGGGTATACAGATATATATATATATAGGAGGAAGAAGTACATCGGTGGAGCAACAAGGGGCCCATGAGGGTGGAGGGCGCGCCCAGGGGGGTGGGCGCGCCCCTTGCCTCGTGGCTGCCTTGTTGATTGCCTGATGTATACTCCAAGTCTCCTGGATTGCTTCCTTCCAAAAATAACTCTCCCGAAGGTTCCATTCCATTTGGACTCCGTTTGATATTCCTTTTCTTCAAAACACTGAAATAGGAAAGAAAACAACAATTTGGGTTGGGCCTCCAGTTAATAGGTTAATCCCAAAAATAATATAAAAGTGTATAATAAATCCCATAAACATCCAAAACAGATAATATAGTAGCATGGAGCAATCAAAAATTATAGATACGTTGGAGACGTAGCAAGCATCCCCAAGCTTAATTCATGCTCGTCCTCGAGTAGGTAAATGATAAAAACAGAATTTTTGATGTGGAATGCTACCTAACATATTTATCAATGTAATCTTCTCTATTGTGGCCAGAATATTAAGATCCATAAGATTCAAGACAAATTTTAATATTGACATAAAAATAATAATACTTCAAGCATACTAATAAAGCAATCATGTGTCCTCAAAATAACATGGCCAAAGCAAGCTATCCCTACAAAATCATATAGTCTAGCTATGCTCCATCTTCACCACACAAAGTATTTAAATCATTCACAACTCCGATGACAAGCCAAGCAATTGTTTCATACTTTTGATATTCTCAAACTTTTTCAATCTTCACGCAATACATGAGCGCGATCCATGGACATAGCACTATAGGTGGAATAGAATGGTGGTTGTGGAGAAGACAAAAAGGAGAAGATAGTATCACACCAACTAGGCGTATCAACGGGCTATGGAGATGCCCATCAATAGATATCAATGTGAGTGAGTAGGGATTACCATGCAACGGATGCACTAGAGCTATAAGTGTATGAAAGCTCAACAAAAGAACTAAGTGGGTGTGCATCCAACTTGCTTGCTCATGAAGACCTAGGGCAATTTTGAGGAAGCCCATCATTGGAATATACAAGCCAAGTTCTATAATGTAAAATTCCCACTAGTATATGAAAGTGATATCATAGGAGACTCTCTATCATGAAGATCATGGTGCTACTTTGAAGCACAAGTGTGGAAAAGGATAGTAGCATTGTCCCTTCTCTCATTTTTTGCCTTCTCCTTTTTTATGGCCTTTCTTGTTTTTCTTTTTTTTTTCTTTTTTTCATCCGGAGTCTCGTCCCGACTTGTGGGGGAATCATAGTATCCATCATCCTTCCCTCAATTGGGACAATGCTCTAATAATGATGATCATCACACTTTATTTACTTACAACTCAAGAATTACAACTCGATACTTAGAACAAAATATGAATCTATGTGTATGCCTCCGGCAGTGTACTGGGATGCAATGAATCAAGGGTGACATGTACGAAAGAATTATGAACGGTGGCTTTGCCACAAATACAATGTCAACTACATGATCATGCAAAGCAATATGACAATGATGGAGCGTGTCATAATAAACGGAACGGTGGAAAGTTGCATGGCAATATATCTCGGAATGGCTATGGAAATGCCATAATATGTAGGTATGGTGGATGTTTTGAGGAATGTATATGGTGGGTGTATGATACCGGCGAAAGGTGCGCGATATTAGAGAGGCTAGCAATGGTGGAAGGATGAGAGTCTGTATAATCCATGGACTCAAGATTAGTCATAAAGAACTCACATACTTATTGGAAAAATCTATTAGTCATCGAAACAAAGTACTACGCGCATGCTCCTAGGGGGATAGATTGGTAGGAAAAGACCATCGCTCGTCCCCGATCGCCACTCATAAGGAAGACAATCAATAAATAAATCATGCTCCACCTTCGTCACATAATGGTTCACCATACGTGCATGCTACGGGAATCACAAACTTCAACAAAAGTATTTCTCAAATTAACAACTACTCAACTAGCATGACTCTAATATCACCATCTCCATATCTCAAAACAATCATCAAGTTCCAAACTTCTCTTAGTATTCAATGCACTTGTATGAAAGTTTTTATTATTGCCATGTTGTTCTAAAGGACTCTCAAAATAATATATGTGAAGCATGAGAGATCAATTATTTATATAAAATAAAACCACCACCATGCTGTAAAAAGATGTAAGTGAAGCACTAGAGCAAAAGACAAACTACTCCGAAAGATATAAGTGAAGATCAATGAGTAGTCGAAAAATTATGCAACTATGTAAAGACTCTCAAACATTTAATAATTTCAGATCTTGGTATTTTGTTCAAACATCAAGCAATACTAAATAAAATAAAATGACGATCCAAGCAAAACACATATCATGTGGTGAATAAAAATATAGCTCCAAGTAAAGTTACCGACGAACGAAGACGAAAGAGGGGATGCCTTCCGGGGCATCCCCAAGCTCAGTATCTTGGTTGTCCTTGAATATTACCTTGGGTGCCTTGGGAATCCCCAAGCTTAGGATCTTGCCACTCCTTATTACATAGTCCATCGAATCTTCACCCAAAACTTGAAAACTTCACAACACAAAACTTAACAGAAAACTCGTAAGCTCCGTTAGTATAAGAAAATAAATCACCACTTAGGTACTGTTGTGAACTCATTTTAAATCCATATTGGTGTAATATATACTGTATTCCAACTTCTCTATGGTTCATACCCTCCGATACTACTCATAGATTCATCAAAATAAGCAAACAACACATAGAAAACAGAATCTGTCAAAAACAGAACAGTCTGTAGTAATATGGATCAAACGTATACTTCTGGAACCCCAAAAATTCTAAAATAAATATCTGGACGTGAGGAATTTATTTATTAATCATCTGCAAAAATAATTAACTAAATATCACTCTCCAGTAAAAAAAAATGGCAGCAAATCTCGTGAGCGCTAAAGTTTCTGTTTTTTACAGCAAGATCGCAAAGACTTTCCCCAAGTCTTCCCAAAGGTTCTACTTGGCAAAAACACTAATTAAAACATGAAAAACACAATCATAACAGAGGATATATGATTAATTTATTACTAAACAGGAACAAAAATCAAGGAGCTAAAATAAAATTGGGTTGCCTCCCAACAAGTGCTATCATTTAACGCCCCTAGCTAGGCATGATGATTTCAATGATGCTCACATAAAAGATAACAATTGAAACATAAAGAGGGCATCATGAAGAATATGACTAGAACATTTAAGTCTAACCCACTTCCTATGCATAGTATTTTGTGAGCAAACAACTTATGGGAACAAGAATCAACTTGCATAAGAAGGTAAAACAAGCATAACTTCAAAACTTTAAGCACATAGAGAGGAAACTTGATATTATTGTAATTCCTACAAGCATATATTCCTCCCTCATAATAATTTTCAGTAGCTTCATGAATGAACTCAACAATATAACCATCACATAAAGCATTATTTTCATGATCTACAAGCATAGAAAATGTACTACTCTCCACATAAGCAAAATTGTTCTCATTCAGAATACTAGTGGGAGCAAACTCAACAAAATAATTATCATGTGAGGCATAATCCAATTGAAAACTAAAATCATGATGACAAGTCTCATGGTTATCATTATTTTTAATAGCATACAAGTCATCACAATAATCATCATAGGTATAAACTTTGTTCTCATAATCAATTGGAACCTCTTCCAAAATAGTGGAATCATTACTAAATAAAGTCATGACCTCTCCAAATGCACTTTCATAATTGTCAAAATAAGATTCAACATCCTCCAAAATAGTGGGATCTTTATTTCCTAAAGTTGACGCTCTTCCAAACCCACTTTCATCAATATAACCATCATAAATAGGAGGCATGCTATCATCATAATAAATTTGCTCATCAAAAGTTGGGGGACAAAAAATATCATCTTCATCAAACATAGCATCCCCAAGCTTGTGGCTTTCCATATCATTAGCATCATAGATATTCAAGGAATTCATACTAACAACATAGCAATCATGCTCATCATTCAAAGATTTAGTGCCAAACATTCTAATGCATTCTTTCTTTAGCACTTGAGCACAATTATCAGAATCCTTATTTTCATGATAGATATTAAAAATATGAAGCATATGAGGTACCCTTAGTTCCATATTTTTTTGTAATTTTCTTTTATAAACTAAACTAGTGATAAAACAAGAAACTAAAAGATTCGATTGCAAGATCTAAAGATATACTTTCAAGCACTAACCTCCCCGGCAACGGCGCCAGAAAACAACTTCATGTCTACTACACAACCTTCTTATAGTAGACGTTGTAGGGCCTCCAAGTGCAGAGGTTTGTAGGACAGTAGCAAATTTCCCTCAAGTGGATGACCTAACGTTTATCAATCCGTGGGAGGCGTAGGATGAAGATGGTCTCTCTCAAACAACCCTGCAACCAAAGAACAAAGAGTCTCTTGTGTCCCCAACACACCCAATACAATGGTAAATTGTATAAGTGCACTAGTTCGGCAAAGAGATGGTGATACAAGTGCAATATGGATGGTAGATATAGGTTTTTGTAATCTGAAAATATAAAAACAGCAATGTAACTAATGATAAAAGTGATCACAAATGGTATTGCAATGCGTTGAAACAAGGCCTAGGGTTCATACTTTCACTAGTGCAATTTCCCTCAACAATATTAACATAATTGGATCATATAACTAAGCCTCAACATGCAACAAAGAGTCACTCCAAAGTCACTAATAGCAGAGAACAAACAAAGAGATTATAGTAGGCTACGAAACCACCTCAAAGCTATCCTTTCTGATCATTCTATTCAAGAGTCCATAGTAAATAACACGAAGCTATTCTTTTCATTGAATCTATCATAAAGTTTGTACTAGAATAACACCTTAAGACACAAATCAACCAAAACCCTAATGTCACCTAGATACTCCAATGTCACCTCAAGTATCCATGGGTATGATTATACGATATGCATCACACAATCTCAGATTCATCTATTCAACCAACACAAAGAACTTCAAAGAGTGCCCCAAATTTTCTACTGGAGAGCCAAGACGAAAACATGTGCCAACCCCTATGCATAAGTTCACGAGGTCACGGAACTCGCAAGTTGATCACCAAAACATACATCAAGTGGATCACATGATATCCCATTGTCACCACAGATAAGCAGATGCAAGACATACATCAAGTGTTCTCAAATCCTTAAATACTAAATCCGATAAGATAACTTGAAAGGGAAAACTCAATTCATCACAAGAGACTAGAGGGCGAGAAACATCATAAGATCCAACTATAATAGCAAAGCTCGCGATACATCAAGATCATGCCACCTCAAGAACACGAGAGAGAGAGAGAGAGAGAGAGATCAAACACATAGCTACTGGTACATACCCTCAGCCCTGAGGGTGGACTACTCCCTCCTTGTCATGGAGAGCGTTGGGATGATGAAGATAGCCACCGGAGAGGGATTCCCCCCTCCGGCAGGGTGCCGGAACGGGTCTAGATTGGTTTTCAGTGGCTACGGAGGCTTCTGGCAGCGGAACTCCCGATCTATTCTGATCTTCGATGTTTGGGGGCTATATGGATATATATAGGAGGAAGAAGTACGTCGGTGGAGCAACGAGGGGCCCACGAGGGTGGAGGGCGCGCCCAGGAGGGTGGGCGCCCCCCCTGCCTCGTGGCTGCCTCGTTGATTGCCTGACGTATACTCCAAGTCTCCTGGATTGCTTCCGTTCCAAAAATAACTCTCCCAAAGGTTTCATCCCGTTTGGACTCCGTTTGATATTCCATTTCTTCGAAACACTGAAATAGGTAAGAAAACAGCAATTTGGGTTGGGCCTCCGGTTAATAGGTTAGTCCCAAAAATAATATAAAAGTGTATAATAAAGCCCATAAACATCCAAAACAGATAATATAATAGCATGGAGCAATCAAAAATTATAGATACGTTGGAGACGTATCAGTTCTCAAATCCTTAAAGGCTCAACCCGATAAGATCACTTCAAAGGGAAAACTCAATCCATTTCAAGAGAGTAGAGGGGGACAAACATCATAAGATCCAACTATAATAGCAAAGCTCGCGATACATCAAGATCGTACCACCTCAAGAACACGAGAGATAGAGAAAGATCAAACACATAGTTACTGGTACATACCCTCAGCCCCGAGGGTGGACTACTCCCTCCTCGTCGTGGAGAGCGCTGGGATGATGAAGATGGCCACCGGAGAGGGATCCCCCCTCCGGCAGGGTGCTGGAATGGGTCTAGATTGGTTTTCGGTGGCTACGGAGGCTTCTGGCAGCGGAACTCCCGATCTGTTTTATTCCTTGATGTTTTTAGTATATATGGACATATATAGGCAAAAAAAGTCGGTCGGGGGAGCCACGAGGGGCCCATGAGGGTGGGGGCACGCCCAGGGGGGTAGGGCGCGCCTTCCTATCTCGTGGCTTCCTCGAAGCTTCCCTGACGTCTACTCCAAATCTCTTGGATTGCTTCCATTCCAAAAATAACTCTCCCGAAGGTTTCATTCCGTTTGCACTCCGTTTGATATTCCTTTTCTTCGAAACACTGAAATAGGCAAGAAAACAACAATTTGGGCTGGGCCTCCGGTTAATAGGTTAGTCCCAAAAAAAATATAAAAGTGCTTAATAAAGCCCATTAACATCAAAAATAGATAACATAATATCGTGGAGCAATCAAAAATTATAGATACGTTGGAGACGTATCATGGGACTAACCCGTGTAGGTATTGAAAGTGCAACTTGATACGTCTCCAATGTATCTATAATTTTTTATTGTTCCATGCTATTATATTATCTGTTTTGGATGCAAATTGGCTTTATTTTACACTTTTGTATTATTTTTGGGACTAACCTATTAACCCAAGGTCCAGTGCAAATTGTTTTTTTGCCTATTTTAGTGTTTTGCAGAAAAGGAATATCAAACGGAATCCAAACGGAATGAAACCTTCGGGAACGTGACTTTTGGAACAAACATGATCCAGAGGACTTGGAGTGGACGTCAAGAAACGGACGAGGAGTCTACGAGGCAGGGGGCACGCCCTCCCCCTCGTGGGCCCCTCGTGGCTCAACCGACCTACTTCTTCCTCCTATTTCCACGAAACCCTGAAAGCATCGAGGAGCACCACGAAACCCTATTTCCACCACCGCAACCTTCTGTACCCAAGAGATCCATCTTGGGGCCTTTTTTGGAGCTCCGCCGGAGGGGGCAACGATCATGGAGGGCCTCTACATCAACTCCATGGCACCTCCGATGATGTGTGAGTAGTTTACTTCAGACCTTTGGGTCCATAGTTATTAGCTAGATGGCTTCTTCTCTCTCTTTGAATCTCAATACAAAGTTCTCCTCGATCTTCTTGGATATCTATTCGATGTAACTCTTTTTGCGGTGTGTTCGTCGAGATCCGATGAATCGTAGGCCCCCCTTAGCGCCACGCGGAACAAGGTGTCCCCCGGAGGTAGGCCCTCTGCCGGGGAGGTGCTCCACAGCCTACCCCCGGCAGAGGACCCATGGTCGCCGCTGGCGTGCCCTTGGCCCTCGTTGGTGCCGTCCTGGTCTCCGGTCGTCCCGACGGTGGTAGGGGGCGGTGCAAGGCGGGGACCTCATCTGGCGATATGAAGTAAGGCTCACGCCTGTGAAGATCGCCGCCCGTGACACTCTCACATAATAACGAGTGGGGTTGTGCATGCCCCGGAGTCTCAGGAGTGCCTCCCTCGGGCCCCGGGGGCTCCCTCCCACGCCCTAGTGGTAGCACTTAGCTTTGCACTGGTGAGAAGACTTGAAGACAAGAAGACTAGACTAGGGTCCGGACGCGGCCATTTGCTTTGGATCCCTTTTTGTAGCCTTGCCTTCCGGATTTGGATTTGAGTTGAAGTTGAATTTTCATTGATGTGCACGGGGGGTGCCTTTTCTCGTTTGAGCGATTTTTTGCTGTCTGGTTCTTGCCTTATTTCAGAGTTCGCGCATGTTGCTTCCCCCTCGCGTGCCCCTCGCAAGCGGGGCTGAGCAAGACGCACATGCGCCACGTGCAGGCCGCGCCCTGGCTAGCGCTCGCTTATCACGCGGCCCCCTCGGGCGTCTCGGCGAGTTCCTCCGGAGCTTCCAACCTCACGAGCCGGTTTAGGCTCGCCCAGGCTAAGGTAAACCGCAACAACAACTTCGCCCCAGGACACGTGAGTCCACGAAGATACATATTCAACTCGACCTAACAAGATAAAGGCAGTAGCAAATTTACAAGAGGGGCTTCCCCTCCAAAAATGCTCTTACAACTTCAAGGGCTACGCCCGAGCTTCCGTGTGTAGGACAAATAGCTGGGAAGCATGGGATTAGTCTGACATGTCGCTCGTCGCGTCCCCTGGATCGCCCTTAGATGCGTCACTGGCATCGCCACCGTCGCTGGCATCACCGCCACCGTCGCTGGCATCGCCGCCACCATCGATGGCATCACCATCACCCCCACCAGCGCCGCCATCAAAGTCGAAGTTGGGGTCGTCATTCTGAAGATGGTTGAAGACTTGGGAGAACGCACGGCCGAGCAGGCCGTGGCTCCTCTCTGCGACATGTTGGCGAGCCCTCTCAGAATGGCTCTCCAGACGCGTCACCATGTCGGCGAAGAAGAGAAGGTGGCTGGCGTAGTCGTTCACATGGGGATGAGGAGCATTCTCATCGCAG
Source organism: Triticum dicoccoides (assembly GCF_002162155.2). NCBI lineage: Eukaryota > Viridiplantae > Streptophyta > Magnoliopsida > Poales > Poaceae > Triticum > Triticum dicoccoides. The sequence continues at coordinate 575,667,990 of NC_041382.1, forward strand.
ATATGGCCTAGGGAGGTGTTGGCCCTGTTCCTGAGGTCCTGGAGCATGGGGGGTGCACACGCTCCAACGTCCGCCGCTGAAGCACTTCTTCCTTGTTCTGCCGCACGACGGACTCGGCGTCGGAGACCCGGTACCGAAGAGGGAGCAGCTCGGTGCGGGCGGAAGCCAGCTCAGCCTGTGCCGAGGCCAGGGCGGTTGCAGCGGCCTCCTTGCGCCGCTCCACTTCGACCAACCTGGACATGAGGGCAGCAGTCCTACCAGCGGCCCCAGCTTCCACGAGCTTCAGCTTCAGGTCGTACCTGCTCTCGAGACCCGCGCGAGCCTCGGCCACCCGGCGATCGACCTCCTCCTGGGCCCTGGCCTCGCGCGCGCCGATGGCATCCTCCGCCTGGGCAACCTGATGCTCCCTCGTCTCCAGTCGTTCGAGCTCAAGGCTATGCTCCACGGCTTCCAGCGCCAGTGCCTCCTCGCGCTTCCGGATCTCTTCCTCCTCGGCGGGCGTCCCCTCGGCGGGCCTTCGCATTATCAAGCTCACGCTGGTGGCGCCCGGGTTTGACGGCCACCTTCATCTTATGCCGCTCCTCCAGCAGCCAAAGACCCTCGGCCATGAGGCGCGCGTCCACATCCACGAGCTCTTCACCAACCTGTTCATCGTGCCCATCGCCTCCTGAAAGAGCTCGTGGAGAACGACACTCCTTTCTTGCGCCGACTCAAGCATGCTGTTGACTTCATCCTC
>NC_041382.1:575669235-575751281 GCF_002162155.2 Triticum dicoccoides
GGGGGGCAAAGCGGCTCACCCCCTTTCAGCAGGGGCCGGGGGCTGGCATCCACCCATTTGTGGGACGGGCCTTGCGAGGGGCCCGAACGAGTGAAGGCCCATTGCTTGAAGAAGACCCCAGGATTGAAGCCAACTAGTTGTCGTCTACGACTAGGGGAGGAATCCTTGGCACGCTTGCTGTGCTCCGAGCAAGGCCCCGAAGAAAAGACGACGAAGGCGCGAGCTTGAGACACCTTGTCGACGGGCCGGCTTCCCTAGTTGACTCCACACCATGAGCAGAGTGCGGGCTTGAAGTGCTCGAGCCCAGCAGGAGAAGCGAGGCGAGAGGAGGCTACTCCTCAAGAGATCTTGCGGCCTTGGCGGAAGGAATCCTGAAGACATATCGCCAGGAAGGGAAGCAGTACGCAGAGAATCACCAAGACAAGGTACTTACTCATCAATGGCGATGTACTTTCTCTGCTTTAATGGCCTGAAGGTGCCTCTTCTTGGGGACCCCTTCCTCTTGCGGAGCTCTTCGAAGTCCACGCAGAGCCGACCAACGCGCTGGACATGGCGGCCAACACAAGGTGCAACAGGAGAAGCGCTCGAAGGGGCAGTCTCAGGAGCGCCAAGATGAGGGGAGCCATTAGGCCCTGCCTCACAGCGACCTGTCGAGGTCTCGGGAGCCCCGGCCTCGGGAGACGTGGGCTGCGTCTCCTCCTCAACCACCACCCTAGGGAAAGAGTCGCGAGTTCCTGAGGACGATGCCTCAGGAGCCCTAGGCGGCATCAGCATCTTGGCACCTTCGCCATCAGCCCCCAGTGGTGCTCGCCCACCTGCATCCACACTTGGGGCGAGCTTGGCGCCAGCAGCATGAAGAGGAACCACGATGATGGGGTTCTCACGAGGCCCCACAAGGCCGACTGGATGCAACCCCCACTCATCAAAGGAGGGCATCTGCTCCGTGAATGTCGCCTTGTTCAAGCAGCGGTACAGAAGGCAGCTCTTCCTCAGCATGTCATCAGGCAGCGGGACACCCATCAGGACCTCGAGCACCGTTCACCACGCCTCGAGAGGGATCCCGGACTCCTGAAGTCTCATGTGGTCCTTGCTATGGTGCAAGGCCCACATCGGTTGAGAGTGGCGCTAAATTGGGGCGATCCAGTGTCGGAAGAACTCCTTCACCACCATAGACTTAGTCACGTCATGGTCCTTGAGCCACCTCAGCCTGAGACACATAGGGGCAAGGCGTGAATCGGTAAGCCTTTGGTGGCACCAACCAGAGCTGGGAATAGCGAGCGCTGACGGAGGAGAGAGCAGGGGGTTGAGCACTCCGACATCAACAAATACCCATCGTGTCCGAAACCCGCTCGTGGATGGTGGGAGCTCAAAGTCAATCCCCGCGCCGGCCGTCGCCACCATGGCCTGAAAGCTCAGGCATCCTGAGCTCTGTTGGGGATCAATCAGGTGCAGCAAAAAGAAGTGGTGGAGAAGGGACACTGAAGGGGCAATGCCTATCATGCCCTCGCAAACAAAGCGAAGATGGCGAGAAGGGTCACTGATTGAGGATCAAGGTGCAGCATATGGATCTTATAATGCGCAAGCACATCGTTGAAGAAGGCGGAGAAAGGAGGGACCAGGCCGGCCCAAAGGGCGTCGATGAAGAATGGGACCTCGGTGGTCGCCCGGTCAATGCGAGCACTAGACGTAGGCCAAGCCGCCATCTTTCCCCACTCATTGAGGCTGGAGGCGAGCATGGGACACACCTTGCCCATGGCCTCATCGTTGAGCACCAGCGATCGGCCAATTGCGGGCTCGGCGTCTGGGGGCGCACTAGCCGAAGACAGAGGCTTCTTCACCTTATCTGCTTGCGTCGGCGCCATGGCGATGGAGTGAGCAGAGCTCAGGTCAGATTGGAAAGAGGAGTAGAGTTCAGGGGAAGCAGAGGAATTGGAGGAGTATGGCGCAAGCGATGGAAGAATAACTGTGTAGGTTGCGGTGGCCGCATAGCCAGGCGGATTCCAAGGCAGCGTGCGGAAGCAGAGACACCCACGTCCAATCAACCGCCACGCGTCGACCGAGGCCGCAGGCTATTGGGGCCCACAGCGCTCCACACTTGTCCCTTGGCTTCGCCTCGAAGCCAAGCCCGAGCACGCCTTGGGCCCGGGGGCTACTGTCGGCGTTTTGGGCACGGGGGTCCCCAGAGTTGCCTGCCTGTGGCCCACGGCGTGGCTCTGCGAGCAGGCCCGTATGAACCATCTTCACCAGCAAGGACTCAAGACCCTCGCGAGGGGCCAAGCCTCGTGAGGCAGACGACACAAGACCTCCTCAGGAGCGGCCCCACCAGGTCAGCTCATGAGGGGTGGAGATATCAAGGTCAGGCAAGCCTCATGAGCTTCCGATGACGTGAGCCATGACGATCGAGATTATGCGGGCGTTAGGTGGGCGCCAGCACGCATAGTGTCCTTGTTTCCTCTTTGGTGCTAAGGAAGCAGGCGCAGGCACGGAGTACTGAGGCGTCAAGCAAAGGTTTCCATATCAGTGCAATGAGACCAAGACCAGCAGGACGGCAAGATGGAGGTCACCGTGGAGCCCAAGACGGCGTCCCCACCAGAGCCTTTGGCAGGCGAAGACCACTTTTGTCAGGATAAGCTATACTAGCTGTCCCCTTTCGATTGGCCGTTGTTGGCTCCCTTCCCGCTCAATATTTGGGGAGAGGACCAGGGCCTCTACAAATAGGACTAGCCACCACCAGAGGGAGGGGAGAGATCGATCGGTTGGATTGAGAGAGAGGAGAACCACCACAAGTTCACCGAGCACAAGAACACCTCTCCTCGGGAGGCTGTTCTTCCCCTTGTACTGTTCATCCTCAGCCCAAGAGGAAATCCACCACCACACACTTGAGTAGGGTATTACACCACAAGGGTGGCCCGAACCAGTATAAATCTTGTGTCCTTTGTGTTGCGAGTTCGTCGAGTTAGCCCGTAAGATCTTAGCAAAGCTAGGACGTGGATCGGTAGGGGGAGATCTTCGCACGCACCCCAGTGTTCGAACCTTGAGGGTGTTTCCGGAACCCGTGATCCGACAGTCACACCGAGTTGCAGTAACCGCTTGTGGTTCTGCATCTCGGTGCCACCGAGTTGTTCCACTCGGTCACACCGACAGGGTCAGGATATATATACCCACGGGTGAGACTTTGGAAATTTCTTCAAACTCCTCAGCCCGCGCGTGTGTCCTGCTCTGCCTCCTCGGGTCTATGGATCATCTCCTCACCGCCAGCGACCTCCCGCCGCTAGTCTCCGTCGCCGTCAACGGAAATCTACTCCGCCTTTGTCGCCGTCGCGAACTCCCGCCGAATTAGGGTATGGGTTCGACCCTTGTGCTATTATTTTACCTATGATTCATAGCACATTGTTTTGCCATGATCCTTACCACATATGAAAACACTCTATCCACTGAAAACATCCTTTAGGTTAGATTTGATTTGAAAATTTAGGGTTAGGTCTCCGTCGAACTCATCTCGGACCGACCGAGTTGTAGAAATTGGTCTCACCGATTTGGCTTGGGCCATAGCACTTGCAATTTTTGGTCTGACCGAAAACTGCAAACTGGTGTGACTGAGTTCAATTCTCTATGAAACCCTAGCAGTCTCGGTGCCACCAAACTGTGACTCGGTCTAACCGAGTTCACTAGTTTAAGTTCCAAAAGCTGCTTCGGTATCACCGAGTTTACAAATCGGTAGCTCCAAAATGCTTTCTGTGGAGAACTAAAACTAAGTTTTTAAGTCATTTGTTTTGCAAAAACTCTGCACTTTGTGATGCTCATCCACTCTATCTCATCTACATCTATTCACAGGGTCTGCTGTCAGTGGGTTTGCAGAGATGTCTGATCAGAGTGATTGTCAGAACAGGTCTGAGGAACATGTGCAGCTGAGTGAGGGTTCAGATCCCTCAAGCACTTCTGATGATGGCAGCAGGAGCACTCCCAGCAACTTGCCAAAGGCAGCCACCAGATCTAGGAAAAAGAGAACCTCAGAATCTGAGGATGAGGATTATGTTGCCACTGAGGAGGAAGTAAGCTCCAAGAAGAAGGTGTTGAAAAAGGAGTATGGCACAGCTGCTACAGTTAAGCCAGGAATGAATAAGAAGGCTCCAGCAAAGAGAATTCCTATGTCTAAGGCCAGAGCCTCTACTCAAGAAACAATGGAGTTCACTCTTGAACCCAAAGAAGCTAGAGAGGGAAAGAAGAGAAAGGAAAGAGTCAAGAAGACCATTGCGTGAGTCATTGGCAAGCCCTCCATGATGAAAGATCCCTCTGAAGATGAAGAAGAGGAAGAGGATGCTACACCAGCACCCAAAGCTCAGAAGCTTATGGGAGATGCTATAAAGTCAGGGGCTGCAACATCAAAGCCCAAAGCTGCCCCCAAAGCTCAAGATTAGAAGCCTCCTAAGCCCAAGAGGAACACCAGAAGTATACCTGCTGAAGAAAAGAACAAGGCCCCAGTGCCTGAAGCTGAAGAAGAAGATTATGAGTCTCTTATTTTGAGAAAATTGAAGCCCAAGGTTCCAGACCACAATGATACTCATCCAGTAGCTGAAAACATGCACATCAGAAAAGATGCTGGACTGAGATTGTGGAGAAAGTCTGATCCTTATGTTGTGAGGAGAAGGACTGCAGTTGACTACTGGTTACACACACAAAAACAGCAAGACTTTTATGAAACTATCCTGCTTGGCAAGAAGCCCATTATGAGTGACATGAAATGGGTCGATTGGGAATTCATCCAAGAGAATGAAGATCACTTCCCAGGAGCTTATGACAGCTTCAAAGCATGTGGAGTAGATGAGTTTGTTGGACAGAAGCTCACAAAATGGAATGATGAGCTGATCATGCAGTTTTACTCCACTGCTCACTTTTACCCAGATGGGAAGATCACATGGATGTTAGAAGGTACTAGGTACCAATCCACAGTTGAAGAATGGGCAAAATTGATAAATGCCCCGGAAGAACATGGGGATGACTTGGATGTGTATGCCAAGAAGAAGAAAGACCACAACTCCATGGCAAACATGTACAAATAGATCCATGATAAAGCTTTGGAGACTCACAAGCTTGGATCTGTACATTTCTTGTTGTCTGGTCTGCCTACTATCAACTGGATCTTAAGGCACACTCTTCTACCCAAGTCAGGGGATCACAATATGATCAAAGGGCACTCTATCAACCTGTTACAGCTTTTTGATGTCCCTCATAAGTTCAGGGTCATTAGTCTGATAGTAGAGACAATCAAGAGGACTACTGCTGACTAGAAGAGAAGTTGTAGGTATGCTCCACACATTTAGGAGCTCATCAACTCCAAGATGGGCACAGCAACATATATGTTGGATAAGGAGCATCTACCCCTACATCCTAAATTTGAAGACAACACAATTGTGATGAATGAGGAGGAACCATCTTCAATACAAGCACAAGAGAAGAGAGCCAAAGCAAAGGCTGAGAAATCTGCCAATATGCCAAGTGTTGAAGAGGCATCTCAGGTTTTCCTGAAGAGCAAGCAAGATCAACTTGCATATTTGATCCAATCTACACTGAGGATTGAGAAGGGCTTGGCCACCCTGACTCAAAACCAGGAGAGCTTGGAGAGGATCATAGAAACTAAATTCTACGATCTTGACCTCAAGGTAACTGAGATACAGACTACCGTTGAGCAGCTTCAGGAGGAAGCAGAAGAGAAGAGAGGCAAGGCAACCACAGATGCATTTCAGCGAGTGCCAAGGAGTCAAAGGTCTGATGCCGTGCGAGTGACAGATTCTAGAGCTACAGCATTAGCACCAACAGCTACAGCTCCAGTGCCACCTCCAGCAGCCACTTCACTAGCTCCAACTACATCGACAGATGCCTTCGTCCTTGGAGTTCTCTCTACACCACCTCCCAAAGACCAAGCCTGAGAGACGCATAGCACTATGCATATTTGAACTTTTTGGTAACTTGTTGCCAAAGGGGGAGAAATATGTATAGATCATAGGCTTCGAGAGAGTGTTTTGCGTCTTTGCCTTTGGTTGATCCTTTTATTGTGTGAGATACTTGTGTGATCATGTGATTGATCATTTGCTACCTTAATGCTTGTTTAGATGATACTATCTTTTATATCCATATATGATCATTCACTTGCTTGGTGATGAGTGCATGCTTTTAATTTCTATCATTTTGAGCGCTCCACCAAGATGTATGTGACATGGAAGACTAACCTATGATCCTAATCGATTGTGCATTTGCATTCAAAAGAAAATTTTAAATAATGCACAAATTTAGGGGGAGCTCTTGCTTATCACATACTTCTCAAAGTGACGATGTTTTTCAATCTTATTATCATCTGTCAAAGCTTTGATCTATATGTTGTCATCAATTACCAAAAAGGGGGAGATTGAAAGTGCAACTATCCCTAGGTGGTTTTGGTAATTCCTAACAACATATAGCCCATTGAGCTAATGCTATTTCAAGATAAATATTTCAGGAAAGCTCAATGTTTGGCATGGCATGGATTAGAAAGTGGACCCCTCAAAATACTAAGAACACATGTTGGCTCAAGCTCAAGACTCTACATTTTACTTTTAGTGATCCAAGATCACATTGAGTCCATAGGAAAAGCCAATACTATTAAAAGGGGATGAGGTGTTGCTTAATGAGTTACTTGCTCAAAATGCTTAGTGATATGCTCCAAAACCCTCAACTACCTTCTCATATCCACATATGTCCCAAACCAAAAGTCAAACTCGGCCCCACCGAAATTTCCAACCCGGCGCCACCGAGTTCACTTGACATAGCCACTGCCACAAACCCTAGTCATTTCGGTCTCACCAATAGGGATCTCGGTATCACCGAGATGGGATTGCAAACTCTCTGTTTCCCTTCGTAACGTTTTGGTCTAACCGAGATGATCGATCGGTCCCACCGAGTTCGCAATGCAAACTCTCTATTTCCCCTTCCTAACATTTCGGTCTAACCGAGATGAGCGAATCGGTCCCACCGAGTTTGCCTGACCAACTCTCTGTTTGCCTGTTACCAAAATCGGTCCCACCGAGTTTGTGTAATCGGTCTCACCGAGATTACCTTATGCCCTAACCCTAATGGGATCGGTCCCACCGAGTTGACATGTCGGTCCGACCGAAAATCCTAACGTTCACATTTTGAACTAAATCGGTCTGACCGAGTTTCATGATTCGGTCCCACCGAGTTTGGTGATTTGTGTGTAACGGTTAGATTTTGTGTGGAGGCTATTTATACCCCTCCACCCACTCTTCATTCATGGAGACAGCCATCAGAACATGCCCACACTTCCAACATACATTTTCTGAGAGAGAACCACCTACACTTGTGTTGAGGTTAAGATATTCCATTCCAACCACATAAATCTTGATCACTATCCTTCCCCAAGTTGCTTTCCACTCAAACCCTCTTTGCACCAAATCCAATCCTATGAGAGAGAGATGAGTGTTGGGGAGACTATCATTTGAAGCACAAGAGCAAGGAGTTCAGCATCAACACACCATCTATTACCTTTTGGAGAGTGGTGTCTCCTAGATTGGTTAGGTGTCACTTGGGAGCCTCCGTCAAGATTGTGGAGTTGAACCAAGGAGTTTGTACGGGCAAGGAGATCGCCTACTTCATGAAGATCTACCCTAGCGAGGCAAGTCCTTCGTGGGCGATGGCCTTGGTGGTATAGACAAGGTTGCTTCTTCGTGCACCCTTCGCGGGTGGAGCCCTCCGTGGACTCGCGCAACCGTTACCCTTCGTGGGTTGAAGTCTCCATCAACGCGGATGTACGATAGCACCACCTATCGGAACCGTGCCAAAAATCTCCATGTCTACATTGCGTTTGCTCCCTCAAACTCCTCCCCTTACCTTCGTATGCAATTGTTTTACATTCCACTGCTATACTCTTAGAATTGCATGTGTAGGTTGATTACTTGACTTGTGCTAAGTTGTTAAAATCTGCCAAGACTTAAATTGGGAAAAGGCTAGATTTTTATTTGGTCAAGTAGTCTAATCACCCCACCTCTAGACATACTTTCGATCCTACAACACGCCCGCTCTTTTTCTACCACGACTGAAGCACCTCAAGCTCGTCGTTGTCCGCATCCCAAAGGATGACATGGAGCGCCTGCTCCACGGCTATACTGCACTTGAGTTCCTTCGTCTTCAGGCGATGAATTGGTCGAGTACCTTGCACATCACCTCCAGGATTTTCCGCACTATTTATGTGTGTTGCTGATGCTGCACCGAGAGATCACAAAAGGTGGACCACAATATGGTCATCCAGACACACCTTCACTTGAGAGATTACTTGTAGTTGATCAACAAGGTCCAACAAGAATCAATGTCATTTCTATGCTGAAATTTAAAGTGGTGGGCTACTCGTCTGTCAAATACTACAACTTTCAGGTACAACAGTAGCCCTATATACCTCTCCTTCTTGATATCAACATTATTTCTAGTTTTGAAGATGTATGTTCGTCTTTCATCCAGCGAAGCTTCACCCAGACTCTAGGCACAGTGAAGGTCTTGGCACTAGAATCTGTCGTCCCCAACCTGTACCAAGTTTTTAGTTGCCTGAGATGCTTTTCGTGCCTGAAGAAGTTGTATATCGAGGTGATGTTCCTTTCCTGTTAAATGTTAACCATAAGGGATTTCAATTTTTTGCACCTTTTCCCAAGTTTACAATGACTATGTACTATGATTTCTCAAGGAATTTTGGAGGATTTTAGGACATACACCCCCACCCCATATTGGTTGCTTCATTCATATGGTTACAATCATCCTTAAGCATTTCTCCTATGGATTCATCTGTACTAGTTTTCTTAGGGGATTTTTCATCCAATCCAACCTCTTGTGAAGAAGGCTCCATGTTTCTAGATTGTAATCAAATTAATGCCCATGTTAAGCATGACAGATCGAAGATGGCACATTGGTGCATTTTACAAATGCTGTAAACCAAATGGGCGTGTAGCAGTGTTCAAAACTGCATGTAGGCACTAACACGTTCTCTCTTTTGCAGTGCATATTAGGCCCGGCAGAAGATGTTGATAATGACAATCACATCGAATGCTTGGATCTGCATCTCTCAAATATTACTTTGAACTCCTACCGAGGGATCCCACCGGAGATTACACTCGCCATGTTCTTTCTTGCCAGAGCAAAGGTGCTAAGGGTACTGAGGTTGAACACGCATTTAATTAGGAAAGATCAATGGTATGATTATCAGAGGCGGCTGGTACTGTGGAATGGAAATGCCTCCAAAAATGCCAAACTTCGTATTGGAAGAGCATATGGCAAAGCAATTGGAAGTTATTGTGTCAAACCCATACATTACTTGTCAGCGGCTGATCCCTTTTCAGAAATTACACGGTTTACAATGTTTGCATTTGGGCGTTGTAATCTTTGAATTTGAACCCTGCAATATTTATGGTATTTGTTATATTGAACCGTTTATGTTCTCTTATCTCAATGCAAACAGTTCATCCAGGTGAACCGCATGTCATACATCGCACACACCTTGATCTGGCTGATCGTTTCTTTTGTGTTTCCTAATCACAAACAGTGCATCCGAGTGAACTGTATGTTGTACATCACACACACCTTGATCTGGCTAACCGTTACTTTTGTGTTGCCTAATCACAAACAGTTCATCCGAGTGAACGGTATGTTGTACATCGCACACGCCTTCATCAGGTTGCCCGTTTCTTTTCCGCCGCCTCATCGCAAACAGTTCATTGGACTGAACCGTATGCCCTGGATCACACACGCAACTAAAATCTGAACTGTGTTTGATGCATCCTCCATTGAAAACATTTTGCACCTTTTTTGACGGATTTTTTACATCCATGTTTGTGATTAATTCATCGCACACAGTTTTGTGAAAGGGTCTCTAATCGTAGTGTCGCGTGATACGTCTCCAATGTATCTATAATTTTTGATTGTTCAATGCTATTATATTATCAACCTTGGATGTTTTATATGCATTCATATGCTATTTTATATGATTTTTGGGACTAACCTATTAACCTAGAGCCCAGTGCCAGTTTCTATTTTTTCCTTGTTTTAGAGTATCGCAGAAAAGAAAAATCAAACGGAGTCCAATTGACCTGAAACTTCACGAAACTTATTTTTGGAAGGAAAGCAACCCAGGAGACTTGGAGTCCACATAAGGGAAGCAACGAGAAAGCCATGAGGCAGGGGGCGCGCCCACCACTAGGCGCGCCTTCCACCCTCATGGGCCCCTCGTGGCTCCCCTAACGTACTTCTTTCACCTATATATCTCCATATACCCTAAAACGATCGGGGAGCACAATAGATCGAGAGTTCCGCCGCCAGAAGCCTCCGTAGTCACCGAAAGCCAATCTAGACCCGTTCCGGCACCCTGTCGGTGGGGGAATCCCTCTCCAGTGGCCATCTTCATCATCCCGGTGCTCTCCATGACGAGGAGGGAGTAGTTCTCCCTCGGGGTTGAGGGTATGTACCAGTAGCTATGTGTTTGATCTCTCTCTCTCTCTCTCTCTCTCTCTCTCTCTCGTGTTCTTGAGGTGATACGATCTTGATGTATCATCAGCTTTGCTATTCTATTTGGATCCTATGATGTTTCTTCCCCCTCTAGTCCCTTGTAATGGATTGAGTTTTTCCTTTAAAGTTATCTTATCGGATTGAGTCTTTAAAGATTTGAGAACACTTGATGTATGTCTTGCCGTGCGTATCTGTGGTGACAATGGGATATCACATGATTCACTTGATGTATGTTTTGGTGACCAACTTGCGGGTTCCGCCCATGAACCTATGCATAGGGGTTGGCACATGTTTTCGTCATGATTCTCCGGTAGAAACTTTGGGGCACTCTTTGAGGTTCTATGTGTTGGTTGAATAGATGAATCTGAGATTGTGTGATGCATATCGTATAATCATACCCACGGATACTTGAGGTGACATTGGAGTATCTAGGTGACATTAGGGTTTTGGTTGATTTGTGTCTTAAGGTGTTATTCTAGTACGAACTCTAGGGCTGTTTGTGACACCTATAAGAATAGCCCAACGGATTGATTGGAAAGAATAACTTTGAGGTGGTTTCGTACCCTACCATAATCTCTTCGTTCGTTCTCCTCTATTAGTGACTTTGGAGTGACTCTTTGTTGCATGTTGAGGGATAGTTATGTGATCCAATTATGTTATTATTGTTGAGAGGACTTGCACTAGTGAAAGTATGAACCCTAGGCCTTGTTTCAATGCATTGCAATACCGTTTACGCTCACTTTTATCATTAGTTACCTTGCTGTTTTTATATTTCCAGATTACAAAAACTATTATCTACTATCCATATACCACTTGTATCACCATCTCTTCGCCGAACTACTGCACCTATACAATTTACCATTGTATTGGGTGTGTTGGGGACACAAGAGACTCTTTGTTATTTGGTTGCAGGGTTGCTTGAGAGAGACCATTTTCATCCTATGCCTCCTACGGATTGATAAACCTTAGGTCATCCACTTGAGGGAACTTTTCTACTGTCCTACAAACCTCTGCACTTGGAGGCCCAACAACGTCTACAAGAAGAAGGTTTTGTAGTGGACATCAAGCTCTTTTCTGGCGCCGTTGCCGGGGAGGTTAGCGCTTGAAGGTATATCTTTAGATCTTGCAATCGAGTCTTTTAGTTTCTTGTTTTATCACCAGTTTAGTTTATAAAAGAAAATCATAAAAAAATGGAATTAAGTTTGCCTCATACGCTTCATCTTTTTAATATCTTTCGTGAGTATGATGGAAAGGAAATTTTTGCCAAAGTGTTAGAAGAAGAATGCATTAAAATGTTTGGCACTAAATATTTGAATGATGAGCATGATTGTAATGTTGTTAGTATGAATTCCTTGAATATCCATGATGCTAATGATATGCAAAGCCACAAGCTTGGGGAAGCTATGTTTGATGAAGATGATATTTTTAGTCTCCCAAGTTTTGGTATGCAAATTTATAATGATGATAGCATGCCTCCTACCTATGATGATTATTGTGATGATACTTATGCTATAAAAAGTAGTGATTATATTTATAAAACTTGTCATGATTATGATTACCCCTTTTCTGAACATTACTCTTTTAATGTGGAAACAATTTATAGTATTCGAGTCTCTTATGATACTCCCACTATTCCGAATGAGAAGAATTTTGCTTATGTGGAGAGTAATAAAAATTCTATGCTTATGCATCATGAAAATAATGCTTTAGGTGCTGGTTATATTGCTGAATTCATTCATGATGCTACTGAAAATTATTATGAGGGAGGAACATATGCTTGTAGGAATTGCAATAATATCAAGTTTCCTCTGTATGCGCTTAAAATCTTGAAGTTATGCTTGTTTTGCTTTCCTATGCTAGTTGATTATTGTTCCCATAAATTGTTTGCTCAAAAAATAACTATTCATAGGAAGTGGGTTAGACTTAAATGTGCTAGTCATATTCTTCATGATGCTCTCTTTATATTTCAATTCTTATCTTTTATGTGAGCATCATTGAAATCATCATGCCTAACTAGGGGCGTTAAACGATAGCGCTTGTTGGGAGGCAACCCAACTTTGTTTTTGTTCCTTGCTTTTTGTTCCTGTGTAGTAATAAATATTTCATCTAGCCTCTGTTATGATCGAGTTTTTTTGTTTTACTTAGTGTTTGTGCCAAGTAGAACCTTTGGGAAGACTTGGGGAAAGTCTTTGCGATCTTGCTGTAAAAAACAGAAACTTTAGCGCTCACAAGAGTTGCTGCCATTTTTATTTGGAGAGTGCTATTTAGTTAGTTATTTTTCAGACGATTAATAGATAAATTCCTCAGGTCCAGCAATTTATTTTAGAATTTTTGGGGTTGCAGAAGTATACGTTTGATCCAGATTACTTCAGACTGTTCTGTTTTGACAGATTCTGTTTTCGATGTGTTGTTGGCTTATTTTGATGAATCTATGAGTAGTATCAGAAGGTATGAACCATAGATAAGTTGGAATACAGTAGATATTACACCAATATGAATTTAGAATGAGTTCACAACAGTACCTAAGTGGTGATTTATTTTCTTATACTAACGTAGCTTACGAGTTTTCTGTTAAGTTTTGTGTTGTGAAGTTTTCAAGTTTTGGGTAAAGATTCGATGGATTATGGAATAAGGAGTGGCAAGAGCCTAAGCTTGGGGATGCCCAAGGCACCCCAAGGTAATATTCAGGGACAACCAAGATCCTAAGCTTGGGGATGCCCCGGAAGGCATCCCCTCCTTCGTCTTCGTTCATCGGTAACTTTACTTGGAGCTATATTTTTATTCGCCACATGATATGTGTTTTGCTTGGAGCGTCATTTTATTTTCTTTTGTTTTGCTTGCTGTTTGAATAAAATACCAAGATCTGAAATTATTAAATGTTAGAGAGTCTTCACATAGTTGCATAATTATTCGACTACTCATTGATCTTCACTTATATCTTTCGGAGTAGTTTCTCATTTGCTCTAGTGCTTCACTTATATCTCTTTAGAGCACGGTGGTGGTCTTATTTTGAAGAAATAGATGAACTCTCATGCTTCACTTACATTATTTTGAGAGTCTTAAATAGCATGATAATTTGCTTAAATAATCCTAATATGCTAGGTATTCAAGATTAGTAAAAAAATCTTATGAGTGTTTTGTATACTAAGGGAAGTTTCATGCTTGATGATTGTTTTGAGATATGGAGGTAATAATATCAAAGTCGTGCTAGTTGAGTAGTTGTGAATTTGAGAAATGGTTGTGTTGAAGTTTGCAAGTCATGTAGCATGCACGTCTGGTAAACGTTATGTAACAAATTTGAAACATGAGGTGTTATTTGATTGTCTTCCTTATGAGTAGCGGTCGGGGATGAGCGATGGCCTTTTCCTACCAATCTATCCCCCTAGGAGCATGCGCATAGTGCCGAGGTTTTTGATGACTTGTATATATTTGCAATAAGTATGTGAGTTCTTTATGACTAATGTTGAGTCCATGGATTATACACACTCTCACCCTTCCATCATTGCTAGCCTTTGCGGTACCGTGCATTGCCCTTTCTCACATTGAGAGTTGGTGCAAACTTCGCCGGTGCATCCAAACCCCGTGATATGATACGCTCTTTCACACATAAACCTCCTTATATCTTCCTCAAAACAGCCACCATACCTACCTATTATGGCATTTCCATAGCCATTCCGAGATATATTGCCATGCAACTTTCCACCATTCTGTTTATCATGACACATTCATCATTGTCATATTGCTTAGCATGATCATGTAGTGGACATAGTATTTGTGGAAAAGCCACCGTTCATAATTCTTTCATACATGTCACTCTTGGTTCATTGCATATCCCGGTACACCGTCGGAGGCATTCATATAGAGTCATCTTTTGTTCTAGTATCGAGTTGTAATCATTGAGTTGTAAATAAATAGAAGTGCGATGATCATCATTTTCTAGAGCATTGTCCCAAGTGAGGAAATAAAAAAAGAGAAAGGCCATAAAAAGATGAGGCCCAAAAAAAAGAAAAAGAAAAGAGAAAGGCCATAAAAAAGAGAAGGCCCAAAAATAAAAAAAATAAAAATGAGAGAAAAACAGAGAAGGGACAATGCTACTATCCTTTGCCACACTTGTGCTTCAAAGTAGCACCATAATCCTCATGATAGAGAGTCTCTTGTTTTATCACTTTCATACACTAGTGGGAATTTTTCATTATAGAACTTGGCTTGTATATTCCAACAATGGGCCTCCTCAAGTGCCCTAGGTCTTCATGAGCAAGCAAGTTGGATGCACACCCACTTAATTTCTTTTGTTGAGCTTTCATACATTTATAGCTCTAGTGCATCCGTTGCATGGCAATCCCTACTCCTTGCATTAACATTAATCGATGGGCATCTCCATAGCTCATTGATTAGCCTCGTTGATGTGAGACTTTCTCCTTTTTTGTCTTCTCCACATAACCCCCATCATCATATTCTATTCCACCCATAGTGCTATGTCCATGGCTCGCACTCATGTATTGCATGAAGGTTTATGAGTTTGAGATTACTAAAGTATGAAATAATTGCTCGGCTTGTCATCGGGGTTGTGCATGATGAGAGCATTCTTGCTTGACCAAAATAGAGCATGACTAAACTATATGATTTTGTAGGGATGAACTTTCTTTGGCCATGTTATTTTGAGAAGACATGATTGCTTAGTTAGTATGCTTGAAGTATTATTGTTTCTATGTCAATATTAAACTTTTGTCTTGAATCTTATGGATCTGAACATTTTTGCCAAAATAAAGAAGAATTACTTAGAGAAATATGTTAGGTAGCATTCCACATCAAAAATTATGTTTTTATCATTTACCTACTCGAGGACAAGCAGGAATTAAGCTTGGGGATGCTGATACGTCTCCAACGTATCTATAATTTTTTATTGTTCCATGCTATTATATTATCAACCTTGGATGTTTTATATGCATTCATATGCTATTTTATATGATTTCTGGGACTAACCTATTAACCTTGAGCCCAGTGCCAGTTATTGTTTTGCCTTGTTTTAGAGTATCGCAGAAAAGGAAAATCAAACGGAGCCCAATTGACCTGAAATTTCACAGAACTTATTTTTGGATGGAAAGCAACCCGGGAGACTTAGAGTCCACATAAGGGAAGCAATGAGGAGGCCACGAGGCAGGGGGCGCGCCCACCCCCCTAGGAGCACCCTCCACCCTCGTGGGCCCCTCGTGGCTCCCCTGACGTACTTCTTCCGCCTATATATCTCCATATACCCTAAAACGATCGGGGAGCACAATAGATCGGGAGTTCCACCGCCAGAAGCCTCCGTAGCCACCGAAAGACAATCTAGACCCGTTCCGGCACCCTGTCGGAGGGGGAATCCCTCTCCAGTGGCCATCTTCATCATCACGGTGCTCTCCATGACGAGGAGGGAGTAGTTCTCCCTCGGGGCTGAGGGTATGTACCAGTAGCTATGTGTTTGATCTCTCTCTCTCTCTCATGTTCTTGAGGTGATATGATCTTGATGTATCGCGAGCTTTGCTATTACATTTGGATCCTATGATGTTTCTTCCCCCCTCTACTCTCTTGTAATGGATTGAGTTTTCCCTTTGAAATTATCTTATCGGATTGAGTCTTTAAAGATTTGAGAACACTTGATGTATGTCTTGCCGTGCGTATCTGTGGTGACAATGGGATATCACGTGATTCACTTGATGTATGTTTTGGTGACCAACTTGCGGGTTCTGCCCATGAACCTATGCATAGGGGTTGGCACACGTTTTCGTCATGATTCTCCGGTAGAAACTTTGGGGCACTCTTTGAGGTTCTATGTGTTGGTCGAATAGATGAATCTGAGATTGTGTGATGCATATCGTATAATCATACCCACGGATACTTGAGGTGACATTGGAGTATCTAGGTGACATTAGGGTTTTGGTTGATGTAGCGACCAGACCTCAAACGGTCCAATCTCTGTGCTCCGGTGTCATCCCTGGATCAGTAATGTTGACACCACACGGTACTTGAAGGATTTATAGCAGAGTAGCAATCACACACTTATTACATCGAGTGTCTCAAAAGAGAACTTATTACAATAAATATGGCTTAAGGCCATCTAATAACGATAACAGCGGAAGGCTTGGAAGATAAGTGAGTCCATCAACTCCGACGGCATCACTGAGTATAGGACCACGACCTAAAACTCCTTAATCGTCGTCTGAAAAGTCTACAACATTAACGTTGCAGCCCGAAAACGGGTCAGCACATGGAAAATGCTGGCAATGTAACACATAGAGAGTAATGGAATGGAACAGCTATTCTATATGCATATTTGGCTGGTGGAAAGCTCTACGGTTACAGTTTTGCGTAAAGCCAATTTTTCCCTACTACGATTCTGGCCGTTGGTTGATGGGTTGGTGCGGTTCTGGCCGTTGCTTCCTCCTTTCCCATTACCATTCCTGGGGCCATTGTGATTGTGCGAGCTTCCTCCTCCATGGGTATGCTAAAAATGTCCTCCCGGCCTTGGGGTAAATCGTGGCTTCTGCTGAGCTCCTGAATTGTACTTTCCTTGTGCATACTTCCTCTTGAAATTCTTAATTTGCTATTGTTTCCCTTCAATCATAAGAGAACGATCTACCAACTCCTGGTAGTTGTTGAAGGCGCAACCATCAACTGCATGCTCAACACATCATTCAGTCCTTCCAGAAACTTCTCCTGCTTTGCTGCATCTGTAGCAACGTCATCTGGGGCATAACGTGCTAATTTACTAAAGTCCTCCACATACTGATCAACTGTCCGTCCTCCTTGGCGCAAGTTACGAAACTCTCGCTTCTTCATGGCCATAGCTCCTGCTGAAACATGGGCAGTACGAAAAGCCTGCTGAAACTGGTCCCATGTGATAGTATCGACAGGGAAAGTGGCTGTGAAATTCTCCCACCATGATGCTGCGGGTCCTTCAAGCTGATGTGCGGCAAACTTCACCTTCTCCGCATCCGTGCATCCTGCTGTGGTCAACTCTCTAGCTGTCTTGCGGAGCCAATCATCTGCTACTATCGGCTCGTTGCTACTGGAAAACACCAGCGGATTTAGCCTAAGAAAATGGGCTAAGTGATCAACAGATGGTGGTGGTGGTGGGTTGTTGTTGTTGTTCCCCTGGTTCTGATTCTGGACTAATAACTGCATCAATGTGTTCTGCTGCTGGATCAACTGAGTGAGCTCTGGTGGAAAGGTAAATCCGGGGTCACGTCTCGGAGGCATCTGAGGGTTTAGAAAAGATGAGATTTAAGAATAGAGGGGGTCTAAAGAGAAAACACTACCCATATGCACATGAGGCAAAAGCAAACAATTCACTTCATTCAATCAATCAAACAAGGGCATACAATCGATCTAACTATCGCAAAAGTGCTCGGACTACTATATTTACATGGTGGACTACTACTACTGTTGGGGTGGTCTACTAGAAATATTCTTCGGTTGCACACTCCATCATATCTGCTCTAGCTTCATCAACATAGTCATCATCGCTATCATCTGGATCCGAGTCGGTGTCGTCGATGATGATGTAGTCTTCCGGGCGAATCTCCTTGGGTTCTTCGTCTTCTTCTACTGGTGTAGGGCCTCCCATAAATATTCCAATCTTCTTGATCAGGTCGTCATTGTTCTCCAATAATACTTCAATTTCTTCTTCAAAATCTTTGTGTAGCCTTGAGTTCTTCCTCTAGTTCCTTGATTCTTGTCTTTGCCTTCTTCAGGTCTATCATGTCGGTGCACATCTGGTTCTCCTGACGTCGAATGTGCTGGTTTAACTCCTGGATAAAAGCTGCAATAGATCTATCCTTTCTGGTGCTGATCATATCCCAGTGCTCATCTCAGCGCCCACAAATCTGGTAGATAGTGTCCTTGAGATCATTGTGGTAGACTTCTCCAATGCGCCCCATGGTGATGTGAGCTGCCATGCTCTTTCCTAGATTCCAAGTTGGTGCATCGAAAGAAAACTCTATGGGCTCAGTGACTGGCATGAACGTCCTTCCTGGAACTTGAACTTGAATCATCCAGCGCTCCTCTTCAGGTAGAGTGGCGTTTTAGGTTCCGGTGAAGCTTGGTACTCCTATGTTCAGGTATCTAGTGACTTCCTTCAAGTGACGTCCAAAGGGTGTATCTTCATCCGCTTGAGTGAACTTGTTCCTTGCATCCGCCATCCTAAAAGAGTAGAAAAGATGAGAGGTCAGAAGAGAAGAGAGTGAGTAGTGATCTAGGTCTTTTAGCTTAGTGGTCGTGTCCTACAGTCAGCGTGTGCTCTGATACCATCTTGTAGCGACCAGACCTCAAATGGTCCAATCTCTGTGCTCCGGTGTCATCCCTGGATTAGTAATGCTAACACCACACAGTACTTGAAGGATTTATAGCAGAGTAGCAATCACACACTTATTACATCGAGTGTCTCAAAAGAGAACTTATTACAATAAATATGGCTTAAGGCCATCTAATAACGATAACAGCGGAAGGCTTGGAAGATAAGTGAGTCCATCAACTCCAACGGCATCACTGAGTATAGGACCATGACCTAAAACTCCTTAATCGTCGTCCGAAAAGTCTGCAACATTAACGTTGCAGCCCAAAAACGGGTCAGCACATGGAATATGCCGGCAATGTAACACATAGAGAGTAATGGAATGGAACAGCTATTCTATATGCATATTTGGCTGGTGGAAAGCTCTATGGTTACAGTTTTGCGTAAAGCCAATTTTTCCCTACTGCAAAGGAATAAATTTATTTAACTATCATGGTGGTTGTTAAACATTGAGAATGGTTGACAGCATTCTCAATCCCAATTAAACATCATCATTAAACAAACCCAGCAAAATTAATTTTTAGAGTAACATGTTGAGATTCACATGATAATCCAGGTACTAGATACTCAAGATGTCCATAACCGGGGACACGGCTAACCATGATTAGTTTATACACTCTGCAGAGGTTTTCGCACTTTTCCCCACAAGACTCGAACGCCTCCGTTTGGTTTCTCGCACTACAAGGTGTTTGAGAAGACGGATGACCGAGACATAGTCTTTCAGAAGGGCTAGCACCTTATGACGGGTAGACCATACCACCTACATCCCCTACATCTCTAGTCTACCACTGTAAGAGTTCGCACGACTTAGTCAACTATGCTAGAGCCCATAATAGCTTGTGGCTGCACACGGAAGTTTCTAGCATGAAAAATCTCATGATCCCTTTGAGCCTGGGTGGCGGTCCATAAAGAAAAATAGGCAATCCTGGAATACCCAGGTACCTCAATCCACCCAGATGTGTGTTTAAGTTTCCACCTTAAATAAACCATTAATCAACAATCTCACATCTGTCATGGATACACTCACCCAATCCATGTCTACTTGCATAGCATGGCATAATAAGCAAATGTAGAAGTGACTCCCAAAGGTTTGATAGTAAACAGGTAATAGGTACTACCTTAACTACTTCCCAACCCACAATTTAATTAGATCCTAATCATGCAATGTGTAAGGATTGATCTAATGCAATAAAACTGGGTAGTAGGAGGTATGATCAAAGTGTTACTTGCCTTGCTGATGATTCGGGAAACCTAGCGATTCGAAGTAACAAGCGGCGCACTCCGGGTACTCTATCACAAACAAACAAGCATACAATAAGTACTCAACTAATGCACGGGTAAAACTCAAATAAGAGATCTAACCAGAAAGTTCAATTTAAGAACTCCGGTTGGCAAAAAGAATCAAAACGAACGAAGCAACGAAAGACAAACGGCAAAAGAAACAGGCTTCGTTTACTATTCTGGATCTAAGGCAATTTTTATAGTGGCAAACTTGTTTAAGTTGGCTAACCGGAAAGAGGGTTTCGAGACGAAACTCCAAGCGCTTGAATCGCCTGATTCCGATAAACGAGCGAAAAGAAATACTAAAATGAAAATCGGATCAGAAATCGCGATCAGAAAAATCGCGGATTTAATCCGAAAAAAAGAAAAACGATGAACATTCGTTAAAACGAACGAACGGACGAACGCTCACTATTTAAATAAACCGGAAAACTGATCTATTTAAAAAACCGAAACTAAAAAACGACAAAAACGTCGGAAAACCGAACCGTTTTTCAAAAAAAAGGTTGCGGGATCGAGGTAAACCTCGGGCGGCGGGTCCGGCGGCGGCAGCGGGCGGCGGCGGCGCGGGGCGGCAGGGTGGCGCGGGGCAAAGGCGGCGGCGGCGCGGGGCTAGGGCGGTGCGGGGCGGCTAGGGTTTGGGGGGCTTTCGGCTGGGCCTCCCCGGCTTTTAAAGCCGGACGGGCCTTAGTGTCCGGGTCGGACACGGCCGGCAGGTCGGTTGCGTGTTTTTTTATAAATAGTTACGCTAAGAAAAAAATAAAAGGACTACTAAACGGACTATAAAAATCCCTAAATAAATTTCCCTGGCTTCTAAAATCAAGCCGCACATGATGAACATTTATTTGGGGCCTAAATGCAATTTTGAAAAACGCACATTTTTCCTATATTCAAATAAAATGGCAAATAAAACTCAATAAAATCTTATTTGATTTTTTTATTAAATCCTCAATATTTCTTTATTTTGGGAAAGTCATTTTATTCCCTCTCTCATAATTTTTATAATAGAAATAATTGAAGATAAAATAAATAAAATCAAATGATCCTATTTTCATAATTTGAGGCAACTCAAATATGAAAATAACGAAATCCCCAACTCTCTCCGAGGGTCCTTGAGTTGTGTGAAATTTCTAGGATCAACCAAAATGCAATAATTATGATATGCAATGATGATCTAGTGTATAACATTCCAAATTAAAAATTTGGGATGTTACAGTTGATTTGTGTCTTAAGGTGTTATTCTAGTACGAACTCTAGGGCTGTTTGTGACCCCTATAGGAATAGCCCAACGGATTGATTGGAAAGAATAACTTTGAGGTGGTTTCGTACCCTACCATAACCTCTCCGTTCGTTCTCCGCTATGTGACTTTGGAGTGACTCTTTGTTGCATGTTGAGGGATAGTTATGTGATCCAATTATGTTATTATTGTTGAGAGGACTTGCACTAGTGAAAGTATGAACCCTAGGCCTTGTTTCAACGCATTGCAATACCGTTTACGCTCAGTTTTATCATTAGTTACCTTGCTGTTTTTATATTTTCAGATTACAAAAACTATTATCTACTATCCATATAGCACTTGTATCACCATCTCTTCGCCGAACTAGTGCACCTATACAATTTACCATTGTATTGGGTGTGTTGGGGACACAAGAGACTCTTTGTTATTTGGTTGCAGGGTTGCTTGAGAGAGACCATCTTCATCCTACGCCTCCTACGGATTGATAAACGTTAGGTCATCCACTTGAGGGAAATTTGCTACTGTCCTACAAACCTCTGCACTTGGAGGCCCAACAACGTCTACAAGAAGAAGGTTGTGTAGTAGACATCATCGCGTTAGCAGCATCCTGCAGTAGTGCTAGCTCCAGTTCGTCAATATAATGTAGGCATGTATTCCGTAAGTAGTCATATGTTCTTATGGAAAGAACTTGCATGGCATCTTTTGTCCTACCCTCCCGTGGCAGTGGGGTCCATATTGGAAACTAAGGGATATTAAGTCCTCCTTTTAATAGAGAACCGGAACGAAGCATTAACACATGGTGAATACATGAACTCCTCAAACTACGGTCATCGCCGGGAGAAGTCCCGGTTTCTGTCACTCCGGGGTTGCCGGATCATAACACGTAGTAGGTGACTATAACTTGCAAGATCGGATCTAGAACATAGATATAATGGTGATAAGATACACGGTTTAGATCTAAAATCACGGCACCCGGGCCCAAAGTGACAAGCATTAAGCATGGCAAAGTCATAACAACATCAATCTTAGAACATAGTGGATACCAGGGATCAAGCCCTAACAAAACTAACTCAATTACATGATGAATCTCATCCAACTCCTCACTGACCAGCGAGCCTACGAAGGAATTACTCATTCCCGGTGGGGAGCATCATGGAATTGGCGACGGAGAAGGGTTGGTGATTACAAAGAACGAAGATCCCCCTCTCTGAAGCCCCAAACGGACTCCAGACCTGGGCTCCTCATGAAGAACAGGAGGTGACGGCGGCTCCGTCTCATGGATCGTGATAATTCTTTCTCCTTGATTTTTTTCTGGAAAAATAGGATTTTTTAGCGTCGGTTTCAGGGTCTGTAGGGCCACCAGGTGGGGACAACCTACCTGGGTGAACCAGGAGAGGGGGGCGTGCCCTGGTGGGTTGTGCCCACCCAGGTGCCCCTCTCCGGTAGGTCTTGGCTCTAGAAATTCTTATTTATTATATAAAAATTCCCCAGAAAGTTTTGTTCCATTCCGAGAACTTTTATTTCTGCACAAAAACAACACCATGGTAGTTCTGCTGAAAACAGCGTCAGTCCGGGGTTAGTTTCATTCAAATCATGCAAATTAGAGTCCAAAACAAGAGGGAAAGCGTTAGGAAAAGTAGATATATTGGAGACGTATCAACTCCCCCAAGCTCAAACCTTTGCTTGTCCTCAGGAAATTCAGTTGATAAACTGAAAGTGAAAAAGAAAAACGTTTACGAACTCTTTTGCTCTTGTTTGCATAAATAAGCTTAAACAGCACCCAGGTTTTCAGCCAACATTATAACTAACCATGTCGACAATAACTCTTAAAGACTATATTAACTCGTATCAATGACATAATCAGCTAGCGAGCAATAATAAGATATCTCAAAGGGCAACATGTTGTCAAAACAACCATGATATAACATGACAATAGTGGTATCTCGCTAGCCCTTTCCGAGACCGCAAAACATAAATGAAGAGCACCTCCAAAGTCCAAGCAGCGACTAAACATTGTAATTCCTGGTAGAAAAGATCCAGTAATGATGCACCCAACATTAGCTACACACAATGCATAAGTCATGACGGCTGTGCTCTCAGGTTCTAGCGCTTGTTTTAGAAGGTGATGACACAACATAAAAGTAAATAGATAGTCCCTTCGTAGAGGGAAGGAGTGATTTGTAGAGGTGCCAGAGCTCAAGTATTTAAAATAGACATAAATGATATTTTGAGACATGCACCCTTCTCATTTACTTCACGACTATCAGTTATCAATATCTTCCATGCTAAGCATGCTAGTGGCGGTTCCCAAGCAATAAAAGTAAAGGTTTTGACTCCATTGGGAGTTTTTGTTTGATTATTTGAGATATTAACTCTTTTTTTGTTTGTAGTTTGGGATTGGGCATCCCTATTACCGCCCTTCTCTCCTGCGATGGCGAGTGAATAAACATTCGACCTGAGAATAACCCGCTTAGCATGGACGATACCGACTGTGGGAGTCCTGGATTAGGGGGTCTCTGGACAGCCGGACTATCTCCATTGGCCGGACTGTTAGACTATGAAGATACAGGATTGAAGACTTCATCTCGTGTCCGGATGGGACTCTACTTGGCGTGGAAGAAAAGCTAGGAAATACGGATATGTGTATCTCCTCCTTTGTAACCGACCTTGTGTAACCCTAAATTCTCTGGTGTCTATATAAACCGGAGGGTTTTAGTCCGTAGGACAACATACAATCATACCATAGGCTAGCTTCTAGGGTTTAGCATCTCCGATCTCGTGGTAGATCTACTCTTGTACAACCCATATCATCAATATCAATCAAGCAGGACATAGGGTTTTACCTCCATCAAGTGGGCCCGAACATGGGTAAAACATTGTGTCCCCTGCCTCCTGCTACCATCCGCCTTAGACGCACAATTCGGGACCCCCTACCCGAGATCTGCCGGTTTTGACACCGACATTGGTGCTTTCATTGAGAGTTCCTCTGTGTCGTCGTCGTTAGGCTTGATGGCTCCTACTATCATCGATAGCGATGAAGTCTAGGGTGAGACTTTTCTTCCCGGACAGATCTTCATGCTCGGCGGCTTTGCACGGCGGGCCAATTCGCTTGGCCATCTGGAGCAGATTGAAAGTTATGCCCCTGGCCACCTGGTCAGGTTTGGAAGCTTAAACTATACGGCCGATATCCATGGAGACTTGATCTTTGACGGAGTCGAGCATCTGCCTTATGCGTCACGCTGTCACGATGAGTACGATTTAGCTCTACCATCGGACAGTGTTCAGGAGATCACACAGGCAGCCGCTCCGACCCTCAATTCGGAGCCAGTTGTGCCGTCCATGGACGGGTGGATGGACCCCGCCACGGAGGCCTTACCCTCAGTGGCGATCGAGCCAAACATCGACCTTACCTTGCACGAGAGCCGTGGTGTTAAACTGCCGGATCCTTCTCCGGCCATGGACTCCGAGCCGCCTGCGCCCGTTCCTATCGAATCCAATTGGGCGCCGATCATGGAGTTTACCTCCGCGGATATTTTTCAGCACTCGCCCTTTGGCGACATACTGAACTCATTAAGGTCTCTCTCCTTGTCAGGAGGATCCTGGCCTAACTATGTCCGGCAGGACTGGGATACGGACGACGGAGAAATTCGCGGCCCACCCACCACCCACTTAATAGCCACTATCGATGACTTAACCGACATGCTCGACTCCGACTCCAAATACATCGACGGCATGGATGACAATGCAGGAGACAAATAGGAACCACTGCCCCCAGGGCACTGGACGCCCACTTCACCACATGATGTATACATGGTGGACACACCAAAACAAAAACGACGGCGAGGAACGGAAGGATGCAACGAAGGGTTGTTCCCTCGAGAAACAGTCAAAACGGTGGCGTAAGCGCCGCCCCAAATCCCGCCTTGGCAGAAACAACGATCATATAGACCCAGCATTAGAGCAGGGCGAACCATCGCCGAATCACGGCAATACGGAGAATCAAACCGAACAACCTGACTCTGTCAAAGATAATAGTCTCGACGACCTCACACCGGACAGACACCCGGAGCAATAGAATGCCCGTCAAAGGCTTGTTGCCACCGCGAGGAGTCTAAAAAAGCAGACGTAAAGACTCAAGGCTTCACAAGACACACTCGGAATCAGATGGAGCAAAGTACTCAACGCAACAGCGAAGTACGGCGGCAATCACCCCACCAAGAGTTACCCGAAGCGGAAGTTGCTACCCAAATTCGATGAGGAGGCCTTAGATCCCCCGCAACCAAAAATCAAAATGGCCACCTGGCCGGATAGACGACCTCACGGCCAACATCGAGCGGCAAACAATGCCACATATAAGCCAATACGTGATCCACGCGAGGGCTCGCATCAAAAGGACGGCGCAACCAGATCCATCTATGGACCACACAAGCACTCTCCAGCATACGATGCAACACAACAAACATCCGAACAATGCGGTACACCCAGATACAGGGGTGCCGCACACCCCCTATGTTTCACCGATGAGGTGCTGGACCATGAATTTCCAGAGGGATTCAAACCCGTAAACATAGAGGCATACGACGGAACAATAGACCCTGGGGTCTGGATTGAGGACTATATCCTCCATATCCATATGGCTCGAGGAGATGATCTCCACGCCATCAACTATTTACCCCTCAAGCTAAAAAGGGCCAGCTCGGCACTAGCTTAAAAGCCTCCCCGAAAGCTCCATTGGAAGCTGGGAAGAGCTCGAAGACGCTTTTCGGGCAAATTTTCAAGGGACTTATGTCCGACCTCCGGACGCGGACGATTTGAGTCATATAACTCAACAGCCGGGAGAGTCAGCCCGAAAGCTTTGGAACAGGTTTCTTACTAAAAAGAACCAAATAGTCGACTGTTCGGACGCCGAAGCCTTAGCAGCTTTTAAGCATAGCGTCTGTGACGAATGGCTCGCCAGACACCTCGGCCAAGAAAAGCCGAGAACAAGGGAAGCATTAACAAGCCTCATGACCCGCTTTTGTGCGGGCGAGGATAGCTGGCTAGCCAGATGCAGCATCAGCGATCCTAGTACATCCGAAGTTAGAGATGGAAACGGGAAATCACGGCGCAACAACAATAACAAACGCCGGAATAAAGAAGACAGCACGAAGAGCACGCAGTAAACGCCGGATTCAAAAGCTCTCAGCCAAGTTAGCAAAAGCCGCCCCCTAAAGGCGCCAGAGATGAACTGTCCAGCCTAAACAAAATTCTGGACCAATTATGTCAGATCCATAGCACCCCTGATAACCCCGCTAATCATACCCATAGAGAATGTTGGGTCTTCAAGCAGTCCGGCAAGCTCAACGCCGTACACAAGGGGGAGGATACACCAAGCGAAGACGAGGATGAGACTCCCAAGCAAGACATTGGGGAACAAAAGAAGTTTCCACCAGAAGTCAAAACAGTCAACGTGTTACATGTGATCAAGGGGAGAAACAAAGCAGCACTCCTAGAAAAATATGCCCAAGGGCCTATCACCGCGGAGTACTGCCACTGGTTGTCTCAACCGATCACTTTTGACCATCGTGATTACTCAGCAAGTATCCGGCGTGCAGGATGGGCTGCCCTGGTATTAGACCCAATAATTGATGGATACCACTTTACACGAGTTCTGATGGACGGTGGCAGCAGTTTAAACCTGATATATCAGGATACAATCCCCAAAATGAGGATAGACCCAACGAAAATTTGCCACATCAATACTGCCCTTAAAGGAGTAACACCAGGCAAGCCCAGGGGCTCATTGTATGGGCTCCCTGCTACTAGAGGTTATATTCGGCTTCCCCGATAACTTCCGTAGTGAAAATTTAACATTCCACATTGCTCTGTTCCAAAGTGGCTATCAAGCACTACTTGGACGCGAAGCTTTTGCTCGCTTTAATGCAATACCGCATTATGCTTCCCTTACGCTTAAGATGCCTGGTCCACGCGGCATCATTACAGTGAATGAAAAATATTAAGCGATCCCTGCAAGCCGAAGAGAGTGCGACTGCCTTGGCAGCCACACACTAAAAATGGCCTCACCAGCCAAAGCATTTGATAGGTCATCAAGACCACGGACACGGTTAGACGAGTCCGGCGCAGCTATATGTAACAAACACAGGTTTGATAGGCCACACCCCTATTACAAATAGAAGGGACTCAACGCGCGCACACAAGTGGCAATTTTTACTCATCTTGAATTATACATGGTTTCTTTAAACCTACCTTTTTGCACGACAACTTTTCACCTAAGTTCCTCTCTTTTACAGATGACCATCGTGCTACACCCGTCCAGGATACGGCACAACGGATACACATACGCAGACGTGCAGCAGGGACCCGCTCCAAGGATTCTTTTTAGATTAAGACCCTGCGTAAACCTTTTTTACTGTCTCTTGTTGATACACATCCCTCAGATTCTCAAATACAATTGAGAAGGATGTTGACGTCTTGGCATGTGGCCACGTCATAATAAACGTCCGTACCTGGACATAAGGGGCTTCTTACAAAGGGCACTATTTAGCCCCGGTTTATACCATAAAGACCGAATACCTTAGGGAGGTTCGGCGTCACGAGTTTGGCCTTATATGCATCAGCTCCGAATCATGTCTTTGGTCAAATGTTGGGTTTGCCCGGCTCCTGTGTTTTGGTGCCTTATGTTCCATCCTATCGGCTAAGGCAGCACCAGGAGAACTACTGCAATTGTGCCCTGGTTCGTCCGACCGAGCGCCTCAGTAGAGAAAGCCGAAAACTGACTGTCATGATATAGCGCGAGACTGGTCAACCACTCGATGACCTATCGAAATGTTAGAATTCCTCCGGTTTAACAAAGGGTCGTTTCCCGGCCAGGCATATACGCTCCACGAGTTCGGGAGAGTGCGGAGCCACCAGGGGCTATATAGTAGCCCCACCGTCAAACTCCTATGGCTAAGTGAAAGTGTTAAAGCATCATAGTCCGGTTGCCTCGTTCGCTGCGCTATCACCTCCTTAATAGGACCAAGACATTGGGTTAAGTGTGAACACGTGTTTTTTGCGAACACCTCCGCATTATATGCATGGGGGTTGAAGCCGACGACTGCAACCTTTCAGGTTATATACATATATACATAAACGGCCGCATAGGAGGCATCATATTACTTTCCGGCAAAACTATAAATACGGCCTTACTACATTTCATAACAACATTGTGCTTACAATGCGAATACATGTCACTCAAACATAATATTGTTCGAGCACTGGGACTCTATCAAGCGAGCACCCTCAAGAACCTCCTCAAAAGAGTGCTCGGCAGCTACTCGACCTATGGCCGAACCTTGCGCCGCAACAGTGGTAGCATCCATCTCCGCCCAGTATGCCGTGACATGGGCAAAGGCCATCCGCGAGCCTTCTATGCATGCCGACCTCTTCATCGCATTAATGCGCGGCACCGCACCAAGGAACTGCTGCACTAAGCTGAAATAGTTGTTCGGCTTCGGCTTCTCCGGCCACAAATGATCTACGATGGACCTCATGGCAAGTCCGGACAACCTATTAAGTTTGGCCCATTCGGCTAGCTGATCAGTCAAGGGAAGCGGACGCTCTGGAACGTTAAATTGCGACCAGAACAACTTGTCCACTTCACAATCTGTCTGATCTCGGAAGTATTCGACCGCATCGACAACGCTTGCCGCCAAATCCATATATGCGTCTGCCGAACTCCACAGCCAATCCAGAGGGGCATATCGCGGATCTCCGAACTTCCTCTGCAGTAGAAAGGGCTTCCCAGCCGCAATATCCCCGGCTTCGCGCAGCTCCTCCTTCTTCGCCCTCATAGTAGAGCGAGTGTCTCTGGTCACCATCGTGGCCTTTTCAAGATCCGCTGCTTTCGCTCAGTTCTCCTTTTCAAGGAACTGGCAACGGTCGGCAGTGTCTTTTAATTCTACGGACATCTTGGCCATCTTCTCTTTGCTTTCGCAATGCGCGGCCTTCTCGGCTCTTAACTATTCGGCCGCCTTCAAAGCAGCCGCATTACTAACTCTTGCTTGTTCCTTGGCTCGGGCAAGTTCTGCCCGAAGGGTCTCCACGGTAGCAGCTCCGTCTGCAGTCACAACATATTAAAGATATTGGCATCATGCTGCTCTTACTATGTGTTGTTGACCGGAAAACATTACTTAACCTGTGCCTCGTCAAGCCGCTTGTTAACAAGCTCGATGTCGGCATCTGCCGCATCCAGTTGCCGCTTTAGTTCGGCAAACTCATTAGTCCGGCCAGCCACCGGAGCTCCCATCACCTGCACATAAAGCGGTATGATTATTACCTGGGACTACGATCCTCTGTTCGCCGCCGTTCTCGACGACGACCATAGTCTCAGGGGCTACTATCTACATAGGGCACACCTAAAATGTGTGGTACTATCAAAAACTATATCGTTTCACGTACCTCAAAGCCCGTCGGTAGACTCATAAAGGCTCCATGCAATCCGCTTTCGGCGGACGAAATTCTTTCCACCATTGTACCCATCAACGTACGGTGTTCTTCTGAGATGGCCGCTCGCTCCAACAGCTCCCTCAGTGTGTCCGACCGCATACCAGACGGTGCCGAACTCTTTTGTTTGCTCTCTTCAAGAGCCGGACGCTGGGGACTTTGGGCGACTATAGGATTATCTTCTGGCCTCACCAGATCCGAAGAGGCCCTCCACGATGACACTTCAAGGTCGCCCGCTTCTGGAGCTGGGGAGTCCGGGGGAGGCGTTTCGCTCTCCATCAGCTCCGGAAGAACATCCCCTGAAGATGAGCTCTGCTGAGAAGGGTTAAGATCCGAACTGCAAGATAAACGCTTCGGTTATTTTCCTCAGAGGTAAGGTAGTATATCTCCACTATTAAAGTACTTTCTGATTACTTACAGCTCATTGGAGGGCTGATCCTCGCGTGGACTTTGTGCGGCAAAAGCACCCTCCAAGGCAGGACCCTCTAGTGGAGATTTCTTCTCCTATTTGGAAACATCAGTTTCCGGATCTTCAGAGGCAGTCCTCTTCCTTCCTTGAAGCGAGAGAAGGTCGGATTCTTCTCCTTGGTTATCCTCCTTCACGAAGGTGCTCATTCCCTTGGTTGGAATTGGTAGCGATGGGGGCCCGCTTTCGACCTCATTATCCCCCCCCCCTTTATCTTCCTTTGAGGGCTCCGGGCAAGGTGCCAGCTCGAGCATCTTTTCTAGCACTGGATTCTCCAAACCCTCAGGAAGGGGGGCCGAACACCGAATCATCTTCTCCTTTGTTAGCCAGTCCTGGTCAAAGAGTGATTTCTCAGAATGACGTCATGGTAAATAAAAGACGGTGTGTTCGGCTAAAGGATTACTTACTTGGTCGGCGGTGGTTGCTTCTAAGGCCCACGTCCTCGGTAGTATTCGGACACTCTATTGGGGGTCAGAAGAATGATTTGTACATCTCCTTGTGCGTCAGGCTGAGGAAATTCTGAATAGTACGCGGCCCTTCTGGGTTGAACTCCCAGATGCGGAGGGGCCGGCGTTTGCAAGGCTGGACTCGACGAACCAGCATGACTTGCGCCACCATAACCAGACTGAAATCTCCTTCGAAGAGATCGCGAATGCGGCTCTGCAGTATAGGCACGTCCTTGGCTGGACCCCAGCTCAGTCCTCTGCTAATCCATGACATCAGTTGTGGTGGAGGGCCTGAGCGAAAAGCAGGGGCAGCCACCCACTTGGCACTTCTAGGAGCTGTGATGTAAAACCACTCATGTTGCCATAATCCGGACACCTCTAGAAAGGAACCTTTGGGCCACGGAGCTCCTGCTATCTTGCTTATTAATGTGCCTCCGCATGCTGCATACTGCCCCTCGACCATCTTCGGCTTCACGTCACAGGTCTTGAGCCACAGGCCGAAGTGAGGGGTAATGCGGAGGAAGGCCTCACACACGACAATGAATGTCGAGATGTGGAGAAAGGAGTCCGAGGCTGGATCATGGAAATCTAGCCCATAATAGAACATCAAACCCCTAACAAAGGGATCCAAGGTGATACCTAGACCTCGGAGGAAGTGGGAGATGAACACAACATTCTCGTTGGGTTCAGGAGTAGGGACGACCTGCCCTCGGGCAGGAAGCCGATGCAAAATCTCGGCGGTCAGGTATCTGGCCTCCCTCAACTTCTTGATATCCTCTTCCATAACGGAGGAGGGCATCCACCGGCCTTGAAGGCTAGATCCGGACATGATTGAAGGTCCGAAGCACCTGACCTGGGCTTTGGGTGTTAGAACTCGAGGCGGGGGAATGATTCGATTGAGCACGGGAGGGAAAAAGTAAAAGCCTTGTCCCTTTATAAAGAGGGTGAATATCAAGCGTCCTCTCCATAGCCGTTTGGGACTTGCCTATAATCTAGGAGTCCTAGACATGGTTGGGTTACCCATGACCGTATCGATGAGAATCCCGTAATTAGGGGGACATGATCTCTGCTTTGACAAGACGTGTCAAAAAACTGCCTCGCGTTATGTGCAGGGCTAGGAAACGGTTCGAATAATCACCGGGCCGTGACATAATGTCGTGTTGCCAAAACAAGTCAGCAAATTGGATTTGTGGAAATATTATTATCTCTACAGTGGTATGTGGAACTTATTTTGTAGGGTCGGACACTATCCTTATGTTCAGATTCTTCCGTGGTATATTCAGAGGAGGAACCCGCCTTGCAATGTCGAAGACAAATCTGCGCGCCGGACTCATCGTCATTGAAAGCCTGGTTCAGGGGTTACTGTGGGAGTCCTGGATTAGGGGGTCTCCGGACAGCCGGACTATCTCCATTGGCCGGACTGTTAGACTATGAAGATACATGATTGAAGACTTCATCGTGTGTCCTGATGGGACTCTACTTGGCGTGGAAGGCAAGCTAGGCAATACGGGTATGTGTATCTCCTCCTTTGTAACCGACCTTGTGTAACCCTAACTTCTCCGGTGTCTATATAAACCGGAGGGTTTTAGTCCGTAGGACAACATACAATCATACCATAGGCTAGCTTCTAGGGTTTAGCCTCTCCGATCTCGTGGTAGATCTACTCTTGTACTACCCATATCATCAATATCAATCAAGCATGACGTAGGGTTTTACCTCCATCAAGAGGGCCCGAACCTGGGTAAAACATTGTGTCCCCTGCCTCCTGTTACCATCCGCCTTAGACGCACAGTTCGGGACCCCCTACCCGAGATCCGCCGGTTTTGACACCGACACCGACCACCTCCTGTCGTTCCATGAATGATCCAAGCACACAAAAAGGATAATTTTTTAGAAGTTTTTAGAGGTGGCACATGCAAATTTACTTAGGACGGCAGGCTAATACCGCATATAGGTAGGTTTGGTGGACTCATCTGGAATAACTTTGGGTTCAAGGTTTTTGATGTACAAGCAGAATTCCCACTTAGTACAGGCGAAGGCTAGCAATTAGATTGAGAAGCGGCCAGCTAGAGAGCAACAACAATCATGAACATGCATTATGTATAAGTAACATTGGACACTAGCATGAGTAGGATATGAACACCATGAACATAAATATCATAGAGGCTATGTTGGTTTTGATTCAACTACATGCATGAACATGTGCCAAGTCAAGCCACTCGAAAATTCAGAGGAGGATACCATATCATCATACTACAACATAATCATTTTAACACAATGTTGATATCCAAGATAAATCATTATCCACTCCCAGCTACTTATGCATGGCATGAGACACTATAATCTCTAATTGTCATTGCAAACATGTTTAATCATAATGGGCTGAATCATGTATACTATGTTAAACATATTTACACAAACAAAACAAGTCGAGTTCATACCAGTTTCTCTCTGCCACGGCCAGTTCATTGAGTATCATCATTATTGCCTTTCACTTGCATGACCAAACGATGTGAAAATAATAATAGTGCAAGAGTGCCATGGACTAAGCTGGAATCTGCAAACATTTTATTCAACGGGAGAGGACAAGGTAAAATGGGCTCCTTATTAGATCAACAGTTATTCATATGAGAGCCACTCCACATTTTCATCGTGGTCTTCTCCTTGGTGCAACTCGAATAAAAAGAAAACAAATTTAGATAAACACACTGAAATATTTTTGGAGTTTTCGGTTTTCTTGAATAAGAAAATAAAAAGGGAAAAGCAAAAACGAGGAAAACTATTTACACGGGAAAGCCCCCAACAAGCAAAGAAGAACAAGGAAATCTTTGGGTTTTCTTTTTAATATTACTACTAAGAATGCATAGAAAGTAAATTAGCTACAACTATTTTTTTGGTTTTTCTAAAGTTTTTCAAACACACAAGAAGAAAGCAAGAAAAATAAAATTAAACATGGATGATACAATGAAAAAGTGTGAACACCGACAAATGAAAATAAGTGGACATGAATGTAATGTCGGTGAGAAACACGTACTCCCCCAAGCTTAGGCTTTTGGACTAACTTGGTAGTCGATCAGAAGCCTAGATGGTAGTAGGGGTACTGAGGAGCAGCCATCCAGTCATCCCACTGCTGAGGCTCCTCCGCTGCCTCTGCAGCAGACTGAGCGTTCCGGTAGGCGATGATGTCCGCAGGCATAATCCTATATCCGCCCCTGGGAACAGAATAAAACAAAGCAGGAGCAGGCAATGGAATAATATCATGGGTTTCAGTGCTAAAACCAGGTTATAAGGAATCGAAATGTTAGGAGACTCTTTATTAGTGAAGTGGTGGTGATCCATGGCTGTGCGGTCTAGGTAAACCTTGGTCAGAGGGTAATCATGATGGTGTATCTCAACATTAAAGTGAGACGCCAAACGAGTAGCAAAAATCCCATCATGTATTTTTCCTTTGGATTTATTAATGTGGAGGCGACGAGCCACAATAGCTCCCAAGCTATAAGTGTTGTCGCCCTCAAGTGCACGAGTAAAACAACAAGGTCTAGTGAACTGAGTGCGCCCACCTTCTCTCTAGCAAGCAAGCATTTTGCAATGAAAAGAGCAAAATAATGAATAGCATTAAAATGCAAGCCAGCGGCAGTGATAGCTGACAACCCTCTCTCATCTCCCACTGTCAAAGTGCGATAAAAGGCCTCAAACTCAGCCAACCTAGGATCGGCTAACCTCCCATCAGAAGGGATAATGCATATGTCACAAAATTCAGTAACTGGTATCTAATGGTTTTCAGCATATAAAGCATGGCAAAGTCATAGCAACATCAATTTCAGAACATAGTGGATACTAGGGATCAAGCCCTAACAAAACTAACTCAATTACATGATGAACCTCATCCAACTCCTCACCGACCAGCGAGCCTACGAAGGAATTACTCACTCCCGGTGGCGAGCATCATGGAATTGGCGATGGAGAAGGGTTGTTGATGACACAGAACGAAGATCCCCATCTCCGGAGCCCCAAACAGACTCCGGATCTGGCCTCCCGATGAAGAACATGAGGTGACGGCGGCTTCATCTCGTGGATCATGATAATTCTTTGTCGCTGATTTTTTCTGGAAAAATATGATTTCATAGCATCGGTTTCAGGGTCTGCAAGGCCACCAGGTGGGGACAACCCACCTGGGCGCCAGGAGAGGGTGGGGCCCTGGTGGGTTGTGCCCACCCAGGTGCCCCTCTCCGGTAGGTCTTGGCTCTAGAAATTCTTATTTATTATATAAAAATTCCCCGCAAAGTTCCGTTCCATTCCGAGAACTTCTATTTCTGCACAAAAACAACACCATGGTAGTTCTGCTAAAAACATCGTCAGTCCAGGGTTAGTTTCATTCAAATCATGCAAATTAGAGTCCAAAACAAGAGGAAACGGCTTAGGAAAAGTAGATACATTGGAGACGTATCAGATCACTACTGACTCGTGGAGTCGGATCGGGCCTCACATGTTCCTTCCCTTAATCACGCGACCCCTTAGGTTCTTGTTCACTTTGTCGTGAGTTAGATCACATCCGACTCGGCTAGTCAGTAGTGGCCTCTAGCAAAGCGTGCTGACTCCAAGTGTCCGATGAAGCTGGTTAGGCAAACCTGTACATCACACTTCTGTTCCCTTTGCCACACGATATATGTTGCCGGGCTCAAGGCGACTCTATCATCCTTGTGCTAGCCCGACCTCTTTCTCGTTCCAGTGATGCCGACCACAAACCAGATTGTCTCATAATCCTAATCGCATGGCCATGCTTATCTTTGTCGGATCACACGAGGGGTCCGGTGTATATCTCTCCTAATCGGAGGGGCAAATCCCATCTTGCTCGACCATGTCTCGCAACATGGGTCTGGACAAGCCCGAAAACTACCTTTTTAACTACCCAGTAACGGAGTAGCATTTGGTCGGCTCAAAGCAGGTCTGTCACCAATCCGAGTGTATGCACCAGCTCAAGTCTTAGGACATAGAACTTATGTTGTACTAGAGACTCACATATGACATATCACTGTGTCTCATAGTCGGGTCTGTCCGACTCGGACCTTATCTTGACTCAGATCCAACCAGATCCTTCCGAGTCCATATTATCCGATTAGCATCCAATGTCTAGTGAGACTGAGCCATCCACCGTGTCATATGTTAGTCTAGTCGGTTGCGCGTCCGCACAACCCTTTCGACTAGGGACCTTTTAGGACAGTCATCATACAATGTATAGTCCCACAAACAAGTCACGTACTTGCTGATACACATTATTGATAATGTCCAAGGAGTATCTTTATTCATAAACAGATAGGAAATATCATCATACATGATTGCCTCTAGGGCATACACTACTGCAGGATGGTCCAAACGTGACAGTCGAATCAGAGACCCTTCAACGAAACTGTGTGCGATGCGTCAATCACAAATGGTGATGTAATAAAACCGTCAAAAAAGATGCAAAACATTTGCGATGGCAGCGAGATCAAACATGGTTCATACTAGAGTTGCATGTGCGATGAGTGGCAAACGGTTAATCCAGAAGAATTGTTTGCGATGATGCAGAATAACATAAACGGGCATCTAGATGAGGGTGTGTGCGATATAAGGCATATAGTTCACTAGGATGAACCGTGTCTGATTAGGCAACACAATGGAAATGGTTCAACCGAACAAGACGTGTGTGATACGTGGCAAATAGGTCCGTAATCAGAAATGTGTGTGAAGACCAATAATAACAAAAACGATTGCTGCTAATAAGCCGTGTGATTTGCTCTGTCTAGAGAAGAATAACATGTATATATATAACTGAAATAAACATCCAATTACATAAGTGACTATACAGACCATTCACACAAATCTCAATAAACAATTGCATGCATTCTAAACTAGGAGAAACGGTCGTCTAGTCATCTACTTCTTGTGATGCTCCCGCCACTACTCTGTGGCTCGATCCCTCATATGTGGCAGGAAGAAGACACTCCCTGATGTCAGGGATCCGCATGTACATCTCGTAGCTTGTGTACGCGTCCTTGGCCTCGTACTTGACGTGTTGTTCATCCAGTCTCTCATGCCAGACACTATGCCAGGCATTCTTATCCTTCTTGCTCTCATCCTTCAACTTCATGTAGTAGGGCTTGATGATGGCCGAGGCAAGGTCAACCAAGGAGTTATGTTTGTTGTTGTCGCTGCCCCAGACCTTGTAGTGGTCCTGGATGTTGACAAGATTCTGACATTTCAAGCCCGAAACCTTGAGCGCTTTTAGATCGTTGGTGGTGTCCACTGTAGCAAAACTTTAGTCGGAGCTGTTGATAAACCTGGAGAAATGATCGCAAGGCCTTGTGGACAGGTGGTAGTGGTAGACGAGGACGTCATGTCGCATGCACAACTGGGCGATGACAACCTTCTGATTGTGCCCGGCACGACCGGTGGTGTACTCGAGGTCGAAGTCGACCACTTGGTACTTGTCCTCGGCAAGCAACTGCTCCATAGTTTGGATGGAGCTCTCCATCGAGACCGGATCGTTCGTGTACACCACCGAGAGGGCCTTCCCCCTCACATGGGTGTCCACTATGTGATGCGTGGTGAACTGCTCGCCGTTGTTGTCGTCGGCTGCTGGGAGCGCCATTCGAGCCACGGGGAGCGCCATTGGAACCACTGGATGTCCTCTCTGTATCTGTCATCGTGGATGTGCTTATTGTGTCGTGTGGAGCGAGAGATGAACGTAAATGGCCGCGGGAATAAATGGGGCCGGGCGGCCTGGATTCTCGGTGCATCCGCATGGCAGTTTTTGCAGCGGGTAACTGCATCTTGGCGCCGCGCTCGGCGCAACCGCATGCACACGAACGTGCGTGATCGTGCGCCGCCCCAAAGACTGGCAGCATGCATGGAGCGACGAGGGCAGAGCGCCCGGAGGGACGCGGGAGCAGAGAGCGCGCGGCGGGACGCGAGCAGAGCACGCCACGGCCGCCTCAACCGCAAGCAACCACATGCATAGAGGAGTTGAAGACACAGGAAATGGTCGCCTACAAGCCGACCGACAATTGCGTCGCTGCGTAGAGAGCGGCCGTGTGCTACTACCTTTGTCTTGGTCTATTAATCCCCTTTATATTCTGTGCCATCCTTTGCTCTTAAATTTAACCAACAAAATGTTAATGCATGTTATCAAAATTATATAATTGGAAACTATGTTCAAATACGAATCCAACTATATAATCTTTGGCGACATGCATTCCTATTTTATTAGTTAAATTCTACTTATAAACCAGGACGGGGTATAGTAGGTAATTAAATCTCAAATGTTTTTTTATTAACCGTATGTGTATGTGGTCTTTCGTCCTCCTCTCGCACGTCTTGTCACCCCGCTGCCGTAGACGGCTTACAGTGCAAGGTTGCGCTGCGCGCGGGGACGTTCTTTTGGCCAAACGGTGGCTCGACGTGGCGCCAATGAATCGTTGGTGAGCCTATTCCCACGCAACCTCGCAGGTTCCCGCGCAAGCTTCCTGCCAGACTCGCTGAAATCCCCCAAAATCCCAATGCCTACCGGCCTGCTATATAAACCCTCACGACTGGCGAGTCCTGCATTGCATTTTCCCTTCCCTCCCTATTGCTTATCTCGTCTGCTTCTCCCACAATCGCCAATGGCACTGGTTCATTGTCTTCGCTCAGCCACTCCATCGTCATCAGAGGACAACTCCAGCTGGGAGGCTACACCATGGCGGTGGGCAGTCCCCGTCGTAGTGTAATGCGCGTGGCGTCCCTGTTGGGTGTTCGCGGAACACCCACTACACGCTCCGCCGCCGCCCCCCGTCGGTAGCTGTTGCTAGCCGCCGTTGCCGCCACACCACCGTCCAAAGCCAGGGCCATCACCCGCTCCGCCGCCGCGGCCCGAAGGCGGGAGGTGGCCGTCATGGCCTCCACCCACTGCCGGCCACCGTGGCCATCACCCGCTCCGCCACCGTGGCCCAAAGGCGGGAGGTGATGGTCGTGGCCACCACCCCATCATCGGCTGCCGTGGCCACCAGCCCACGGTCGACCGTTGGGGTCATCACCCGCTCTGCCACCGCCGCCCGAAGGCGGGAGACGGAGGTGGAGGTCCGCACGTGCGTCAGCGACCTTGCGCGCTACACCGAGTTCCTACGGGAGGAAAAGGAGCGCCTGTCAAGCACGCAAAGAGTCTGACCACCACGGTGGCTGGGGCACACGCCGCCTCTGAGGCGAGGAATCACGAGATCTACAAGGAAACCACCGCTTCAAGAGGGGTCGTATGGAGCGATAGAGGGCGTTTGAGGTGAGTGTCACTGAAGGTGAAGCTGCGGCAGGCACCGTATTGCAGTTGTCCAGCTCATAGGTAGGCTCCTCCTCCTCCTGTGACTCTTACTGAGCGCGCTCGGCAGAGAAGAGGCTGCCTAAACTAGTACAAAGCCCCTCCGTAGTAGTAGTAATTAGGGGCTATTTTTTCAGTTCATCTGACTATAGATGTGGTGGAACTGTTCAACGTACTTAAAATTAGCTAGTATATATAGTTGAACTAGCTATTTGAGTACGTGGTTGGCAACAATTGGGGAAAAGTTTGGTCGGTTCAGCTGTCGAGTTGAACTGTTTGTATAAAGAACGACTGCTTAATCTATGAATGAAATCTATGCTTAATTACTGAATTTTAGTTGCAAAAATTAGATTGTGCTAGTGATTTTTAGCTGCATATTTTGACAAATCACAGAATTACAAGGTTGACAAATGGCAATGTTATTAGATTAACAAATGTCAATCTTTCAAGTTTGACAAATGGCAATATACCAAATATGACAAATGCAAATCTTACCAAATTGTCTGTGCGTGGTTGCACACGGGTCATCCAAAACAACCGTTTGCTTTGAAGGGATGTACAAATCCTGCTCGGCACATTTTCTCTTGGCTTAGCGCCGAAGTCTGGCTTTGTATACCGTATTCAATATGAACCGTTTTCATTGAAGAGATGCACAGATCCTGCCCTGCGAACTTTCCCTTGACTTAAGGGCGAACACCATAGCTCTCACTTTGCATACGGGTGTTCTATCTAAAACGTTTGCGATCAAGAGCTGCACAAATCCTGCTCGGCACATTTTCCCTTGGCTTCTTGGGGAAGCTGTCGGTTTGCATACGGGTGTTCTAACTAAAACGTTTGCGATGAGTGTTTTATATTTAAAAACCATTGACGTTTTCTCAAAAGAAAATTGTTTGAGCAGTCTGTACATTAAGAGAGACAAACGCAAGTTCATTCAAACCATATCTTTCATTCAGTCACACTGCGAATTTATATTCATATGATCGAGATAAAGTATTAAACCCCAAAAACTATTTTTGGTGGCGGTGGAGGCGGCATGTCACACCGTCGTTGTTGTTTTCATCCTCCAGGACACCGTTGTTGAAGTCTTCAAGGCAGCACAGAATGTTCTTCACTTGGAAATCAAACATCATGTCGTCACGCGATCGACAGGCGGGGCGCGGGAGGACGGCAACTAGCAGCGCTGAGAGGTAGCGGTCGACGGCGGCGTCCCATGCCGCTGAGGGGGCGCGAGCACAGGCATGGTGGGTGCACCCAAACGCATGGGGACCGGCGCTGCGGTGGGTGGAGGGCCACGCACGGGCACGGGCATGGGTGTTGGCGCTGGCATGTACACGAGCTCGTGCGGGTCCACGGAGACCTCACTGACGCCCGTGGCATCCAGCTCTACGATAGTGCTCAACGACCAGCCCGTCAATGCTACGGGGATGGTCGCTGGCGCGGGTGCGGGGATGGGAGCTGAGACGGGAGTGGGGGCAGCAACCGTTGTGGCCAGCTCATTTAGGGCCATGTCCATGAGACCCCATTCCTCCTTATTTACTATCTCCTCCGGCTCGGAGTCGACTTCACCAAACTGGAAGACTAGTGGCAGATGATCCTTCTGCGCCATGGCGTTGGTGGAGGTCTGCGGGAGGGAGGGGAATGGGAGGCGAACAATAAGGCCGCCCGTTTAAACAGCGGCTCGGGCGCCATTAATGGAGAGGATGCGAGCAAGGCGGGCGGCCATGGAAGTCAAAGGGCTCGCTTCCCAGTTAGCTGATACGTCTCTGCCGTATCTATAATTTTTGATTGTTCCGTGCCAATATTATACAACTTTCATATACTTTTAGCAACTTTTTATACTATTTTTGGGACTAACATATATTTTTCTTAAATTCGACTGGTGACTGTAGGGAAAACCCCCCATAGCATTAAGAATTTATTAATAAAGCAAATGATAGTACAAGGATTACAAGAGGTAATCTATACATAAAGAGAAAAAGACTACACTAAGAAACTGGAAAGAAGAACCTCATGGGGGCAAGAAAGAAATCCATCT
This sequence comes from Triticum dicoccoides, assembly GCF_002162155.2. NCBI lineage: Eukaryota > Viridiplantae > Streptophyta > Magnoliopsida > Poales > Poaceae > Triticum > Triticum dicoccoides. The sequence continues at coordinate 575,710,383 of NC_041382.1, forward strand.
AAGCAGCTCCTCCTTATATCTTTGCTTGACTCTATGTTGCATGAGTGTAATATCATGGATGAAGGCACATCTCCATCTATTAAAGCTTTGTCTCTCATGTCTGAAAACTATAGCATTTCTCATTATCCAAATATTCCAGCAAGCAACAAAGACAACCTCAGTAAAGAAAGGTTTAGCAAAATCTTGCTTAGCTTGCATGACAATTGTGGACATATCCTCTCCAGGTGGCCATGATATTTGAAGGTAATTCCATATTCTTACACTGAAATTACATTCAAAGAATAGGTGGTTTCTGGTCTCACGTGTCCCCAAAGGACAGAGAACACAGTTCACCCCATCCTCCAGATGCCAGTGCCTTCTTTCAACCATATCTTTGGTGTTCAGTCTATGCATGATCAACATCCAAGCAAACACCTTGATTTTCATTGTGCAGGCAGATCTCCAAATCCATAAAAGAAGAGGATTGAAAGACATGTGAGAATGCAAGAAGGAGTAGTACAGCTTGGGCTTAAAAGCTTGGCTAGATCCCTGCCAGAACCAGATGCCATTTGCTTCCACTTCCCTATTACAATTGGCCATCATGTTTTGCACAGTCATATACTCCTGGTAGGCCTGTGCAGATAGAGGTAAGTGAAACAACTCTGTGAAATTCTGTGCTTGGAAAGCCTCAGAGACAGTAATCCAGGGATCTTTGACATATGAAAAGAGCCTTGGGAATCTGGTTTGCAAGGTGATTACTGTTTCATCTATCTTCCACTTATCAGACCAAAACAAAGTTGAAGTCCCAGAGTTGATCTGAACCCAAGTTGTGCTCCTGAAATGATCCAGCAATTTACATATATCCTTCCACCAAAAAGAACCACCACTATCAGTCCCTTGTGGTACAGAAGAGTGGTAATATGTATCCCATATAAGTGAAACCCATGGCAAGTCCAACCTATTTAGGAATTTATGCAAATGTTTCAGCAAGAGAGCCATGTTCTGCACACCCAGATTTAAAATGCCCAGCCCTCCTTTGTTTTTGGGTCTACAAATTAGGTCCCAGGCTGCCAAGGATGGTGAGGGCTCATCTCTGTGTTTTCTCCACAAGCATTGTCTTTGTATTCTCTCTAATTGCTTTAAAATCCCTGCAGGAACAAGGAGGCTGCCAAGATAGAATATGGGCATGGAAGACAGTGCAGAATTTAAGAACTGTAGCCTTTCCCCTTGGTTTAAGAAAGAAGAACTAGCTGACATTCTTCTCTCCATGCAATCCACAAGGGGCATGAAATCCACCATTCTTGGTCTGGTAGTACCAACAGGAAGTCCTAGATATGTGAAGGGCATCTTGCCAACCTGGCAACCAAAGGCAGCAGCCAAAATGGTGGTAGTGTTCTCATCCACATTAATGGGAACCATGGAAGATTTGTGGTAGTTCACCAGTAGTCCTATAGAGGTGGAAAACACATGAAGCATGTCCTTGAGAGCCAAAATTTGAGCTTTGTCTGCTGGCAAGATGATTAGGGTATCATCAGCATACTGTACTATAGGATAGTCTTAGTCATGACATGGGATTGGCATCTTTAAGATTCCTCTTTTGAACATATCATTTACTACTGATTGCAAGAGGTCAGCAACAATTACAAAAAGCAAGGGTGAAAGACAGTCACCTTGCCTAACTCCCTTTTTACAAAGGAATTGCCTACCAGGTACTCCATTTAAGAGGACAGAGGAAGTTCCAGTTGATAGCAGTTGCTTGACCCAAGAAATCCATTTTTGATTAAATCCCTTGTTCTTGAGAATTAGCAGAATAGCTTCATGCTCTATGGAGTCAAAGGCTTTCTCAAAATCCAATTTAAGAATAACAATAGGTCTCTTTGACTGATGGCATTGGTGCAGATATTCAAGTGTCCAGCAAATACAATCATGAATTGTCCTGCTTTTAATAAAACCATATTGATTCTTATGTATACATTTCATAATGATCCTTTGAAAACTGTTAGCAGCCATTTTGGACAGGAATTTGAGACCCATCCCAGTCAAAGAGATTGGCCTATAATCTCCAACACCTTCAGGGGCCAATTTTTTGGGGATGAGTGTAATATAAGAACCATTTATATTCTCCAAGTTTGCAGTGCCATTATGGAAAGCTTCAGCCAGCTCATAAAAATCATGACAAATAGTGTGCCAACATTTCTTGAAAAATAACCCATTAAAACCATCTGGGCCAGGGGCCTTGTCAATGGGCATCTGCTTGACAGTGTCATACATTTCCTCTTTTGTAAATGGTTCAGTTAAGAAGTGTAGCCCCTCTATTGGCTTGAGCAAAGCATTCAGGTCAAAACCCATTACTATACCAGCAGAAACTCCCATTCTATTTTTGAAACAATTCCATATGATGCCCTCCATCTGAGCATGACTAGAGACCACAGTCCCATCAATATCTGTCAGACAAGCAATGGAATTTCTTCTATGCCTCTCAGTGGCCATAGCATGGAAGAACTTGGTGTTCTCCCCACCAAGTTTAATATACCTGATTGTACACTGCTTCTTCCAGTATACAAACTAAATATGCAAAAGTTTTTCCACATGCAGTTTGATCACCTTCCTGAAGTTAAATTCAGGTCTATATAAAGGTCTAACCTCTTCAAGGCCATTTAAACACAGAATGACCTCATTGCATTTTGAGATCAACACTTTTATCTTAGAGATACTCATCTGCCATCTCTTAAGGGCCCCTCTCAGGGTTTTAAACTTGTCTGCAATTCTAGCAGTGATATGAGATTTGTGGGATGGCTTCTGCCAAGCATGCTGCACACATTGCATAAACCCCTCAAGCTCAACCCAGTAGTTCTCAAACCTAAATATAGAAGATTTAGGAATAGAGGTCTTAATAGTGACCACACATGGCACATGGTCAGATGCAGTTCTAGCCAGGGGTAACACTTCAGTCATGGGATATGAAGAGATCCAATCAGCAGAAGTAAAAAACCAATCTAACTGCTCTAGCAAGGGATTATCCTGCATATTAGACCATGTATAAGATCTGCCCTTAAGAGGAAGCTCAAGCAACCCAAGATGTGCAATTATTTCATTAAAAATGAAAATATCATTCAGATCACCACCAGGTAAGTTTCTATTCTCCAGAGATCTCATGAAGTTAAAATCTCCCACTAAGAGCCAGTTATCACCCATTGGAATTTGCAGGTTATATAACCAGGATACAAAATTGTCCCTTGCTTCCCCTTGGCATGGACCATACACAGAAACAAGAGACCAGTGCTCATTATTTTGCTTGGAGGTAAACTGAATTACAACTGCAAACTGCTGAATTTCAACTACAGTGCCCCAGAAAACAGAGGAATTCCACACTATCAAAATGCCCCCAGAGGCACCCTCAGAAGAGGAGAAAGCAAAGCTATCAAATATTTTAGGACAAAAAGATCGAATAGATCTGAAATCAAAAGAATCACATTTGGTCTCTTGGAAGCAGGCAATAACACACTGACTTTCATCCAACTTTTGTCTGACAGCTCTTTGCCTAGCTTCAGAATTTAGACCCCTAACATTCCAACATAAAACACTCCAGTTCTTACAGGAATTACTCATTTAAACCAAAAGGAGCAGATAGAATAGTCTGATGACACCTAATGCCACCACCCTCAACAAGCACACATGTCCAGCATGATTCATTTAAATTATTACAGACAGGAACAAAAGGCAAGAACCATGATAAATAGAACATCTGCCACCCCCAACTAGCCATTTGAGAACTAAACATTTGCAGTACTGGTTGTTGGAGTAGAGGGATCAGCCATAAGCTGCTCCATAGTAATAAGATCATCAGCAATGCCCAGTTCCTGGCCAATCTGCTGCAGCTTGGATATGGGAGTAGGTGGTGGAAGATCTTCAACTTGCTCATCCTGCATGTTCTGTGACACTGTAGCTAAGAAGGGCTTGGCCTTGGGTTTCCTCCTTTTTGCCTGTATTGGAAGCTCCTGAAAAGTTGGCTTGAAGCCATCTCTCTGCAAAGATCCTCGAGTGCACCTTCTTACTGAGGTTTCCACAACTGGAGTGGGGGCCATAGTTTTCCTGGGCCTTCTAACCTTTCTCTGCTCAACTTTAGGTTGCTCAGGTGGCTCAGTAAACTGTACTTCCTCACCAATAGAAGATGACTAAGTCTAATGAGCAGGGAAAAGAGCCCTAGCCACAGGCGTATGCTCCATATTTGTGTTATCATAGGTCAGTCTTGGCACCTCAAAGGCCAAGTCCCAGCTTCTTTTAGAGAGCAGATCAGACTGCAAAGGCAACACCTGTATTGGCTTAGGGATTTCGTAGCAGATATCTGAATGCAAGATGGCCTCAAAATTCCTTCTGAAGATCATCTCAGGTGGCAACTCAGGCCCAAACATAACTTTAGCAGCAGTGACGACTGTAGCAGGCAGAAGAGGAGCAGCCATGACCATCTCTAACTTAGCAGATTCCTCCAAAGAAGTTTCAGGATGATGTGCAGGTGGCTGATAGACCACCAAAGCCCAATCTTCTGGATTATAAACTGGAGCAATATTGTTTTCCACAACTGGCTGCTCCAGTCCCACTGCTGGCTCCACAGGTTGATCCACATCATCAATAAGCACAAAATTTGGCTGAATATGTTGTTCCACTGACAGAGAATGATCTTCAGAGTTATCAAGTACCATAGACTCTTGCTCCACTTGCACATCATTCTGCTCCTGCTCATCTTCCCCCCAAACTGCATTACCCTAATTGTTGTCACCCATGTCAGGTTGCTCTGGAGGAGGTGGTGGCACCTCATTCCAACCTAAAGCAGGGTAATTAGGCAAGATAAACTGAGGAAGATCAGGAAAGGGCAACCCAGGAAGGGGGTGAGGATTTCCATTGATTGACATCCAATCCTCATCTTGCGGCATCTGTTCTGCCAAGTTGGCACCAAGAATGTATATGGGTGCTGTCCAAGACACTCTTGCCCCACCCCATGCAGCGTAGTCATTGAAGACAACATCACGAGGCACCAGAACATCCTCAGGAAAGGAGGCAAATACAAGGGATCTGACTAGATATGGATCTTCACTGTTCCAATGGTGAAATTTGCCAAAAGTATTCACTGCCGCTCTAATATTATCAGTATTGCGAAGATCCAGAGGGATGCCCAGCATCATAATCAAACCATGGCGAAAGCCCTGAGCTCCACGAAAACCCTCCCCCTCATCATGTTTCATAAAGCGGACAAACCGATCATTGCCAAGGTGTTGTGGGGGGAGTTGGAGAAGAGAGTAGCGCACTGCGGGATCCCTGACTCGAAACAGCCCAACAGCATTGATCCAGGGCTGAACAGAACGAACCTGGTATCCATGATCTTCCAGCCAATCAGCTACCTCCTCACGAGCAGCACCAATCTCATTGACAATAGGCACGGGCATGACTTCAGCCAGCATGTAGTCTTCATGAGGGCGCACGATAGGGACGTGCGGCGTGACAAAGGTACGCGACCATCTCGCATCCCCTGCATCGATGATGTGATGTCTAGTCGGGACATACTGCATTGGGTCAATGTGGAAGTTGGCCATGGCTGGCGGTGGCAAGAGTGGCTCAGAAGGCGGCGGTGATGGTGCTTGCGGAGAGCCTGGAGGCGTGCTTGGATCAGGATGAACAGAGTTGGTCGATGTGGACGGTGCAATCAAAACCGAGGAGTCCAAGTTAGGTGGAATTCCTGACAGAGAGATATTCTCGCTCCCTGTGGCTATTGCCTCGGAAACTGAATTGTTAGCGGGCTTGGGTTTCCAAACCAGACCCAATCTCTTAGCAAAACGGGCGCAATCGCGCCTAGTATGGCCAACCCGAGAACAACCCAAGCACTTTAAAGTTGACGTGCATGAAGAAGAGAAATGTCCACGCTGAAAACAGGTCTGGCATGTAACAATTTCATCGACCATATCATTTATCATTTGACCAAAAGAGGCCATAGCCTGAGATGAGGTCGGCACGGCAGTAGAGCTAGATGGGCCAGCCACCGAAGGGCCCAAAAGAGGCAAATTTTGAGATCCAGAAATCTAGCCCGAACCCGCCGGCACAAGATCCGAAGTAGTACCCCTTGATGCGATACGCAGTTGGATCTCCGACGAGCTCACCGTGCCAAAGACAATCGGTGGCGAAGCAACAGTCCAAATAAGAACATCAGATTGGGGCGGAGTAATGACCTGTCTCTCCCTCTCGGAAATCTCATAGCCAGCACTCACAGAGTCCACAATACATTCTGCCGTAGCATGATATCTATACCCTTTGCATGTATCATATTGTTGAAACGTAGCAAAAGATAACTTTTTCTGAACAGAAGACCTGGATTTAATGGCTGACTTTGATGGGGGATTGTGCATTGCAAGAAGGCCCAAGGTTGCCCTACGTTTAGACGGACTGACCAAGATCCACTCAGCATCACACTCTTTCTTCCAAATTTTGAATTCATGTAACCAATTTGGACCCCCATTTCCCCACAAATGAAAATAACATTTGAATTGAGGGCAAGAGTATGATCTAGTGTCCACAATATGAAAACCAACAGCCTTGCATGAAACATTGAAACTAAATACCTTATCAGCAGTGTATGAGACCCAGAGATCAATGGCTGATCCTCCCAACGCCGACTCCAGAGCGGCAGCCACAGAATCCTCATCAAGCCTAAATTCATGCCTGCTAAAGGAGACAACCAGGGTAAATGCCCCTCTGCCATCCATGGGATGGACAGTGAGGCCAGACGCCCTATAGATCTCATCAGCAAAAACTCTACCCCTGGAGAAATCCAGATCAAGGGTAGATCCCGAAGAAGAATCCATCACCGAAGACATAAGCAGAGAGATCTTGAGACGCTGAACAAGATGAGTGAATCAATCCACCAAATTAGTGGAGAGGAGTGGAGATCGCCGGTGGGCTAGGGTTTAGGTGTGGGTGGGAGGGTGGGGCGCTATGGTAGGACCATAGCGTTGTTGGACTAACATATTGATCTAGTGCCTAGTGCCAGTTCCTGTTTGTTGCATGTTTTTTGTTTCGCATAAAATCCATATCAAACGGATTCCAAATGGGATAAAAACATACGAAGATTTTTTGTAATATATGTGATTTTTGGGAAGAAGAATCAACGTGAGACGATGCCCGAGGGGGGCACAAGGCAAGGGGCGCGCCCCTGACCCTTGTGGCCACCCTGTAAGGCGGTTGGTGCCCTTCTTTCGCTGCAAGAAAGAAAATATCCGGATACAAATCATGTTAAAATTTCAGCCCAATCGGAGTTACGGATCACCGGGAATATAAGAAATGGTGAAAGGCTAGAATCTGGAACGCAGAAATAAAGAGAAACAGATAGACAGATCCAATCTCAGAGGGGCTTTCGCCCCTCCGCCGCCATGGAAGCAATGGACAAGGGGGTAAACCCTTCTCCCATCTAGGCAGAAGGTCAAGGAAGAAGAAGCAGAAGGGGGGCTCTCTCCCCCTCTCTCCCGGTGGCGCTGGAACGCCGCCAAGGCCATCATCGTCTGACGATGATCTACACCAACACCTCCGTCATCTTCAACATCTTCATCACCTTCCCCCATCTATCTACAATGGTCCACTCTCCCGCAACCCGTTGTACCCTCTACTTGAACATGGTGCTTTATGCTTCATATTATTATCCAATGATGTGTTGCCATCCTATGATGTTTGAGTAGATTTTCATTGTCCTATCGGTAATTGGTGAATTGCTATTATTGGTTTAATTTGCTTGTGGTTATATTGTTGTCCTTTGGTGCCCATCATATGAGCACGCGCGTGGATCACACTATAGGGTTAGTTGTATGTTGATAGGACTATGTATTGGAGGGCAAGAGTGACAGAAGCTTCAACCTAGCATAGAAATTGATGCATGCGGGATTGAAGGGGGACCAATATATCTTAATGATATGGTTGGGTTTTACCTTAATGAATGTTAGTAGTTGTGAATACTTCCTAATAGTTCCAATCATAAGTGCATAGAATTCCAAGTCAGGTATGACATGCTAGCAGTGGCCTCTCCCACATAAAACTTGCTATCGGTCTAGTAAAGTAGTCAATTGCTTAGGGACAATTTCGTAACTCCTACCACCACTTTTCCACACTCACTATACTAACTTTATTGCTTCTTTACCTAAAACAGCCCCTAGTTTTTATTTACGTGCTCATTATATTCTTGCAAACCTATCCCATTACACCTACAAAAGTACTTCTAGTTTTATACTTGTTCTAGGTAAAGCGAACATCAAGCGTGCGTAGAGTTGTATCAGTGGTCGATAAAACTTGAGGAAATATTTGTTCTACCTTTATCTCCTCGTTGGGTTCGACACTCTTACTTATCAAAAGAGGCTACAATTGATCCCCTATACTTGTGGGTTATCAAGATATTTTTCTTGCGCCGTTGTCGGGGAGTTATAGCGTGGGGTGAATATTCTCGTGTGTGCTTGTTTGCTTTATCACTAAGTAGTTTTTATTTTGTGCTCTGATACGTCCATTTTTCATCATGCTTTTATATCGATATTTATTGAATTATGGGTTGTTATTACACATTATGTCACAATACTTATGCCTATTATCTCTTATTTTACAAGGTTTACATAAAGAGGGAGAATGCTGGCAACTGGGATTCTGGGCTGGAAAAGGAGCAAATATTAGAGACCTATTTTGCACAGCTCCAAAAGTCCTGAAACTTCATGGAAGCTATTTTCAGAATATATAAAAAATACTGAGAGCAAGAAGTTCCAGAGGGGGCCCACACCCTGGCCACGAGGGTGGGGGCGTGCCCTACTCCCCTGGGCGCGCCCCCTGCCTCGTGGCCCTGGTGGCCCTCCGATGCCCATCTTCTGCTATATGGAGTCTTTCGTTTAGGAAAAAATCATAAGCAAGCTTTCGGGACGAGACTCTGCCGCCACGAGGTGGAACCTTGGCGGAACCAATCTAGGGCTCTGGCGGAGCTGTTCTGTCGAGGAAACTTCCCTCCGGGAGGGGGAAATCATCACCATCGTCATCACCAACGCTCCTCTCATCGGGAGGGGGCAATCTCCATCAACATCTTCACCAGCACCATCTCCTCTCAAACCCTAGTTCATTGCTACCTCTTTTAGCACCGCTTTGGTTTTCCCCAAAGAGGAAGGGATGATGCAGCAAAGTAGCGTAAGTATTCCCTTAGTTTTTGAGAACCAAGGTATCAATCCAGTAGGAGGCTACGCGCGAGTCCCTCATACCTGCACAAAACAAATAAATCCTCGCAACCAACGCAAATAGGGGTTGTCAATCCCTATAGGGCCACTTACGAGAATGAGATCTGATAGATATGATAAGATAATATTTTTGGTATTTTTATGATAAAGATGCAAAGTAAAATAAAGGCAAAGTAAATAACTAAGTAGTAGGAGATTGATATGATAAAGATAGACCCGGGGGCCATAGGTTTCACTAGTGGCTTCTCTCGAGAGCATAAGTATTCTACGGTGGGTGAACAAATTACTATTGAGCAATTGATAGAATTGAGCATAGTTATGAGAATATATAGGTATGATCATGTATATAGGAATCACGTCCGAGACAAGTAGACCGACTCCTGCCTGAATCTACTACTATTACTCCACTCATTGACCGCTATCCAACATGCATCTAGAGTATTAAGTTAAAAACAGAGTAACGCCTTAAGCAAGATGACATGATATAGAGGGATAGACTCATGCAATATGAAGAAAACCCCATCTTGTTATCCTCGATGGCAACAATACAATACGTGCCTTGCTGCCCTTACTGTCACCGGGAAAGGACACCGCAAGATTGAATCCAAAGCTAAGCACTTCTCCCATTGCAAGAAAGACCAATCTAGTAGGCCAAACCAAACTGATAATTCGAAGAGACTTGCAAAGATAACTAATCATACATAAAAGAATTCAGAGAAGATTCAAATATTATTCATAGATAGACTTGATCATAAACCCACAATTCATCGGTCTCAACAAACACACCGCAAAAAGAAGATTACATCGAATAGATCTCCACAAGAGAGGGGGAAAACATTGTATTGAGATCCAAAAGGAGAGAAGAAGCCATCTAGCTACTAACTATGGACCCGTAGGTCTGAAGTAAACTACCCACACTTCATCGGAGAGGCTATGGTATTGATGTAGAAGCCCTCCGTGATCGATGCCCCCTCCGGCGGAGCTCCGGAACAGGCCCCAAGATGGGATCTCATGGATACAGAAAGTTACAGCAGTGGAATTAGGGTTTTGGCTCTGTATCTGATCGTTTGGGGGTACGTGGGTATATATAGGAGGAAGAAGTATGTCGGTGTAGCAACAGGGGGCCCACAAGGGTGGAGGGCATGCCTGGGGGCAGGCGCGCCCCCCTACCTCGTGGCCTCCTGTTGATTGGCTTGACGTAGGGTCCAAGTCTCCTGATTTGTATTCGGTGAGAAAATCATGTTCCCGAAGGTTTCATTCCGTATGGACTCCATTTGATATTCCTTTTCTTCGAAACCCTAAACAGGCAAAAAACAACAAGTCTGGGCTGGGCCTTCGATTAATAGGTTAGTCCCAAAAATAATATAAAAGTGGATAATAAAGCCCAATAATGTCCAAAACAGTAGATAATATAGCATGGAGCAATCAAAAATTATAGATACGTTGGAGATGTATCAAGCATCCCCAAGCTTAATTCCTGCTCGTCCTCGAGTAGGTAAATGATAAAAACAGAATTTTTGATGCGGAGTGCTACTTGGCATAATTTTAATGTAAATCTTCTTAATTGTGGTATGAATATTCAGATCCGAAAAATTCAAGACAAAAGTTCATATTGACATAAAAATGATAATACTTCAAGCATACTAACTAAGCAATTATGTCTTCTCAAAATAACATAGCCAAAGAAAGTTCATCCCTACAAAATCATATGGTTTAGTCATGTTTCATTTTCGTCACACAAGAATGCTATCATCATGCACAACCCCGATGACAAGCCAAGCAATTGTTTCATACTTTAGTAATCTCAAACCTATAAACTTTCACGCAATATATGAGCATGAGCCATGGACATAGCACTATAGGTGGAATAGAATATAATGAGGGGGGTTATGTGGAGAAGACAAAAAGGAGAAAGTCTCACATCAACGAGGCTAATCAATGGGCTATGGAGATGCCCACCGATGGATGTTATTGCAAGGAGTAGGGATTGCCATGCAACGGATGCACTAGATCTATAAATGTATGAAACCTCAACAAAAGAAACTAGTGGGTATGCATCCAACTTGCTTGCTCACGAAGACCTAGGGAACTTGAGGAGGCCCATTGTTGGAATATACAAGCCAAGTTCTATAATGAAAAATTCCCACTAGTATATGAAAGTGATAACATGAGAGACTCTCTACTATGAAGATCATGGTGCTACTTTGAAGCACAAGTGTGGCAAAGGAGAGTAACATTGTCCCTTCTTTTTTTTTGCTCTCATTCTTTTTTTTCTTTGGGCCTTCTCCTTTTTTATGGCCTTTCTCTTTTTTGGGGCCTTCTCTTTTTTATGGCCTTTCTCTTTTTTTTATTCCTCACTTGGGACAATGCTCTAGAAAATGATGATCATCACACTTCTATTTATTTACAACTCAATGATTACAACTCGATACTAGAACAAAGATGACTCTATATAAATGCCTCCGGCGTGTACCGGGATATGCAATGACTCATGAGTGACATGTATGAAAGAATTATTAACGGTGGCTTTGCCACAAATACTATGTCAACTACATGATCATGCTAAGCAATATGACAATGATGGATGTGTCATGATGAACGGAATGATGGAAAGTTGCATGGCAATATATCTCGGAATGGCTATGGAAATGCCATAATAGGTAGGTATGGTGGCTGTTTTGAGGAAGATATAAGGAGGTTTATGTGTGAAAGAGCGTATCATATCACGGGGTTTGGATGCACCGGCAAAGTTTGCACTAACTCTCAATGTGAGAAAGGGCAATGCATGGTACCGAAGAGGCTAGCAAAGATGGAAGGGTGAGAGTGCGTATAATCCATGGACTCAACATTAGTCATAAAGAACTCACATACTTATTGCAAAAATCTACAAGTCATCAAAAACCTCGGTACTACGTGCATGCTCCTAGGGGGATAGATTGGTAGGAAAAGACCATCGCTCGTCCCCGACCGCCACTCATAAGGAAGACAATCAAATAACACCTCATGTTTCAAATTTGTTGCATAACGTTTACCATACGTGCATGCTACGGGACTTGCAAACCTCAACACAAGTATTTCTCAATTTCACAACTACTCAACTAGCACGACTTTGATATTATTACCTCCATATCTCAAAACAATCATCAAGCATCAAACTTCTCTTAGTATTCAACACACTCATAAGAAAGTTTTATTATTAATCTTGCATACCAAGCATATTAGGATTTTACGCAAATTACCATGATATTTAAGACTCTCAAAATAATCTAAGTGAAGCATGAGAGATCAATAGTTTCTATAAAACAAATCCACCACCGTGCTCTAAAGGATATAAGTGAAGCACTAGAGCAAAATTATATAACTCAAAAGATATAAGCGAAGCACATAGAGTACTCTAACAAATTCCAATTCATGTATGGCTCTCTCAAAAGGTGTGTACAGCAAGGATGATTGTGGTAAAATAACAAGCAAAGACTCAAATCATACAAGACGCTCCAAGTAAAACACACATCATGTGGTAAATAAAAATATAGCTCCAAGTAAAGTTACCGATAAAGTAGACGAAAGAGGGGATGCCTTCCGGGGCATCCCCAAGCTTTGGCTTTTAGGTGTCCTTATATTATCTTGGGGGTGCCATGTGCATCCCCAAGCTTAGGCTCTTTCCACTCCTTGTTCCATAATCCATCAAATCTTTACCCAAAACTTGGAAACTTCACAACACAAAACTTAAAGTAGAAAACTCATGAGCTCTGTTAGCGAAAGAAAACAAAAGACCACTTCAAGGTACTGTAATGAACTCATTATTTATTTATATGGGTGTTATACCTACTGTATTCCAACTTCTCTATGGTTCATAAACTATTTTACTAGCCATAGATTCACCAAAATAAGCAAACAACACACGAAAAACAGAATCTGTCAAAAACAGAACAGTCTGTAGTAATCTGTAGCTAGCGCAAGATCTGGAACCCCAAAAATTCTAAAATAAATTGCTGGCCGTGGGGAATTTATCTATTAATCATTGGCAAAAAGAATTAACTAAATAGCACTCTCCAAATAAAAACGGCAGTAGTTCTCGTGAGCGCTAAAGTTTCTGTTTTTTACAGCAAGTTCAACAAGACTTTCCCCAAGTCTTCCCAACGGTTCTACTCGGCACAAACACTAATTAAACACAAAAAAACACAACCAAAACACAGGCGGTCGGAGAAGAGTAGTTGGGCACGCCACCAGCGACCGAAGATGAAGGAGTGCTCGATCCCGACGATGTAGAGGCGCCCAGCTCAAGCTATTCGGTGTAGTCGAAGTAGAGGAGCGAGGCGGAGCTCGTGTGTCGGTGTACAAAAAGAGGGGTACACTTTTTGTACCCCTATAACTGTGCACGGGCAGTCTGAGCCACGGGCACCACCACACCAAGGAAGGCAAGGGAGGTAAGCCAGGGTAAGACCGAAGCTCAAGACAACTAGAACAACGCCAAGGCCAAGACCACGAAGAGCAAAGGGGACGAAGCGGACTCCCCCGGAAAGATCCTTGTCGGGAGACAGTTCTAGCAGCCCCGGCAAGACCCTTGCCGCGGCGAATCGTCCCGCGCCTACGGAGCAAACCACCCTTGAGTCCACTGCCCCCAAAGGGCAAGGATTCGGGAGACATCCCCGTGGCTGCATGCAGATCTTTCTGAAGACATTCAAGATCAGATACGCACTAAGGAGACGACAACCCTTGGCGGGATCCCAGCCGAGGAAGACCACAAGGCCCCTGGCAAGCGCCTTGCCGGGGATGACAGCAGGCGCCCCGGCAAGACCCTTGTTGGGGCCCCGGCAAGGCCCTTACCGAGGACACTTGCAGGGCCACCATCAGGCCCATGCCTACTAAACCTCCACCACCGCATGCATGAAGCTGCCGACCCGACCAGCTGGGCAGGCACCTGCGTGGCGGCATGCAGATCTTCGTAAAGACCCACCACTGCGCCACCTCAGCTGCCTGCCTACCTACGTGGCATCGCAGGCGTCGTTGGCCAGGGCGCGTGTCGACACAAGAAGGAGCGGCGACGGACGAGACAGGTTTCTCCCCCATCCCCGATAAAGTAAGGACACCTAAACAAGACGCATTAAATGCGCCTTGTCATGTAATGCAAGGGATAACCTCGCATCACTGTACCCTTTCCACCTCCTATGTGCCACTTTGGCAACCCCTTTTTCTATAAAAGGAGGCCTGAGGCGACCAAAGGAGAGATTCGGCTTTTTGGAGCTCCTCACGCCCCATAGCTAGCTCAAGAACACAGATATACAATCCACCAAAGCAGGAGTAGGGTTTTACGCATCCTCGCGGCCCGAACCTGGATAAACGAACCGTGTGCTATCTGTTTGATCCGCTCTTCTCGCGACCCCGCGCCCCGCTAACCACAGTAGGGATTCTTGTGATCCCATAGGTGTCGTTTCCCGCTGACATCTCTGGCGCGCCAGGTAGGGGGCGCAGTTGTGAGAATCGGCTCTAGCAATCAGCCCAGCACTCCTTCGTCTTCGTGGCTCTTGGAGAGGGAAGGAGGCCGGAAGATCAGCGCTCGAGCGACTACAAACAGAAGCGCCGGTGAAGAACGGGATGCCTAATCCTGGCGCTGGCCTTCCACCCTCTTGATTTCGTCGATGCTGCTGATGATGGGCTTGATGCGCTCCTTGAGCACCGTGAGGTCAATACCATCTGGCAAGCTATCCATCGCGGCATCGAAGTCGAGGTCGGGATTCCAGTACGCCATCTTGGTGAGGACCTTGGTCATGACCCCCCGGCAAAGTCGCCGGGCTTCCCCGGCCAACGTGGCCGCTCGGTTGGAGTGAAGATAAGCCAAGGCTCCAAGGACGCCCTCGAAGAACAGGGTCAGCTTGGTGTTGACGGTCCCGCTGCGCTCAGGGGCATACCTCACGTTTGGCATCCCCATGGTGGCCAACTGCGAGGTGACCCTGCCGGCAACGTCCTCCAGATGGCTGATCCATCTGTTCTCGCCCACCACATATTCCTGGTGGGAGGCGGCCTTGTTCGCCCGCAGCTGCTTCTCCTCCTCCAGACTCCTGGTCAAGGTCTCCTCCCGAGCCCTGCTCTCCGACAACATCTTCTCGAGATCCTCCAGCTTCAGCTTGAGATCTCTGACGGAGTTTTGCGCTTCAGAGAGCTCCCCAGCCCTGCTGATGACCACTCCTTGCACCTCCACCAAGACGCTGTTGAGCGTGCTCTTCTTGTTGGATAGCTTGAGGGCCTGCTCCTTCAGCTCGTCCTGCTCCACCTCCAACTCCCTTACTATGCCAGCATGGGCCAGAGCCTAGGCATCGAGTGCCTCCTTGTGCCTCTGCTCCAGCTCGCGAGTCCGCCGCGCGACAAGGGTGGTTGCTTGTCGCGCCCACCGGAGAGCACCTCAAGTAGGTGATCCAGATGCACTTCCCGAGGGAGGTGTTAACAAACAATACGGCTGAGTACAAAGGGCTGCTTGCCGGTCTTAGGATTGCGGCGGACCTCAGAATCAAGAAACTCGTCGTCAAAGGCGACTCGCAACTTATCGTCAAGCAAGTCAACAAGGATTACCAGAGCCCGTTGATGAAGGCCTACGTCGATAAAGTGAGAAAGCTAGAAGAGCGTTTTGACGGTATACAGGCAGAATACGTTCCCTGAGCGGAGAATGATATCGCCGATTACCTGTCAAAACGCGATGCCCTCAAGCTACCTGTGGAACTAGGTACCTTTGTGCTTCGGCTAACTCAGCCATCCGTTGATCCATCAATAGAGCAGAACAAGAGGAGAAAATCAGGGCCCGGCAAGTACTTTCCCGCTGAGCTCCCCGAAGCCGCCGACAAGGATGTTGCCGGAGACACTGATCCCGCCACAGGACGGCTGGCTCCGATAGAGCATCAAGCTCTTGCCGTCGAGACAGCCGCTCCTGTAGCGGAGGAAATGCCTTTAGTCCTCGCCGTCGAGCCCCAGGCTCCAGCGTGGGCACAGCATACCGTCAGATTCCTCCAAACAGGGGAACTTCCTGAGGAGCAGGAAGAAGCGGAAAAAGTAGCCCGTCGCTCTACTATGTACCAGTTCGTCGATGACGTCCTGTACAGAAAGAGGCCGAACGGCGTGAAATTGAAGTGTATCCCTCGAGAGGAAGGACTGGGGCTGTTGGCGGAGATACATGGAGGCATATGTGGATCCCACATCGGGTCAAGGGCCCTTGACGGCAAAGCTTTTCGGCAAGGTTTCTTCTGGCCCACCGCCCTCCAGGATGCGACGACACTAGTCACCAAGTGTGAAGCGTGTCAGTTCCATTCAAAGAAGCTTCATCAGCCAGCTCAAGCCCTTCAAACCATTCCTCTCTCCTGGCCTTTCTCGGTTTGGGGGCTCGACATACTGGGCCCTTTCCCCTACGCTGTCGGGGGCTTTGAGTACTTGTACGTTGCAATCGACAAGTTCACAAAGTGGCCGGAAGTGGAAGCAGTGAGGGAGGTCACAGCACAGTCAGCCGTCAAGTTCTTCAAAGGACTGGTGTGCCGTTTTGGTGTACCCAATAGGGTTATCACCGACAACGGCACGCAGTTCACAAGCCACACCTTCATGCAATATATTCAAGACCTCGGCAGCAAGTTCTGTTTCGCTTCCGTTGCTCACCCACGAAGCAATGGTCAAGCTGAGAGGGCAAATGTTGAAGTACTGCGAGGCCTGAGGATAAAGACCTTTGACAGACTGCGCAAGAGTGGAAGGCACTGGATTGATGAATTGCCGGCAGTTCTTTGGTCAATCAGAATGACACCAAATCGAGCCACCGGCCAGACACCCTTTGCCCTGGTATACGGGGCAGAAGCAGTTCTCCCCATGGAACTCATATACGGGTCACCTCGAGTACTCGCTTATGACGAGCAATTGCGGCAAGATGACGCGACGCTCCTTGAGGAAGCTCGTCTTCGGGCGGCTGTGAGAGCAGCGCGCTACCAGCAAGCCTTGTGCCGCTACCATAGCTGCAAGGTTCATGCCCGAAGCTTTGAGGAAGGCGACCTTGTTCTTCGGCGTGTTCAATCAGCCAAGAATTCCAACAAGTTGACGCCAAAGTGGGAAGGCCCTTATCGGGTAATACGAGTCACCAGGCCCGGCGTAGTCCGCCTGGAGACCGAAGATGCCGTTTCGATGAGTAACTGCTGGAACATTGAGCATCTTCACAAGTTTTACCCATGAGGCGCGGCTTGCCGGGCCCCCCGGCAAGCCACCTTTTGTACGAGCCTTGCCGATGACGCATGTAACCCTTTGTACAAAGCCAGGCGCAGACCCTGAGCATAAATAAATGAAGCGCTGGCGCCCTAAGTTATAGCATGCATGCTAGGTCGAGTCTCATCCTTGGTTAGGGTTGATAGTGCTTAGCGGCGACTAACCCCTAGCTTAGAGGTCGAGTGTGCGTCTCTTTGTCTTTCTTTTGTCTTCTTTGGTTCACAGGACACACAGATATCCGTGCCGAACCACTTGGGGAGAAAAAAAGAGGAATAGACTAGCATCTAGCCCCCGGCAAGCCAGTATTGTCGGGGGCTGCAAGAGCAAAGATTCACCCACGGCGAACCAGGGTTGCCGGGGACTGCAGCTTCAGATAAGTTCTTCATCCCTTATCATGCATTCCATTATGGACTGAGGTATGTGAAACCTTGTTTTCCCCTAAGCTACCGTGCTCCCATAACTCTAGGCCCTAGGGCTCGTTCCTGGGGCCAAGTTTGGTCGTAGTCGCGGCAGCGAAAGGATGAAATAAGGAGCCTGAACCCGCCTCATCCCTGCCTCTGCCAAAGGCATGAGGAAGGTTGAGAGAAGTGGGGAGACGGCAAGGCCTGTTGCCGGGCAAGGAAATGTTTATCTTGAAGATATCAAGGATTTACTCCTTGTTGTGGGTTCCACCCGCAAACAAATGACCCGGCAAGCATTCCTTTTTCATTAAAAAACATTCCACTCAGGTACAGTCCATAGGGAATGAAAAACATGAATGATGGGCTTACAAGTTTTAAATTCAACAAAGGCCCGAAGGCTTACAGACTAAAAAGAGATAAGGTGTCCGTAATCCCTTTCTTGTCCCTCTCCTCAGGAGGCATGTCAAGGAGGCGAAAGGGACAAAAGGAGCGCCTAGGCGAGCTACGGGTGGCAGAAGACAGCAAGAGAACATCTTGGTGGCCGTCCAAAGGCTGGATGGTGATGGAGGCGCCGGAAGCAGAGCTCGAAGACGAGGCGGCAGGACGTCAACACGCGTCGAAGGCGTCGGTGCCCGCGTACTCCGACTTGACGGCCTTGCCGCCCGCCCTCTTCCTCTTCCGCGGCCTCCCAACGCCAGCCGCCCAAGGATACGACCCCGAGAAGTTCAAGGAGCCGGCGACACGGATCGTGGGGTCGACGGTGCCGCACAGAGTGGCACCCGACACCTAGTCGGACCCGTCATCCTGCCGCCTACTACCCTCATTGTCACTGTTGCTGCCCTCCTCGTCACTCCCGCCCGAGGAGGAGTCTTCACTATCAGAAGAGCTCTCCACGCAGCACCTTGCATGGGTCCCAAAGCACCCGAAGACCATGACGGAGAGAAGGCCACCCTCCATCAGCTTAAAATGGAGAGTGAGCCCCTCCGTCAAGCGGTGGATATGAGCAAACGTCTTCCATCCTCGACAAAGATACATCACGTGAGGGGCGGGGAAGTCGACGCGGACCCGCGTGCCACTGATCCCGCAGCCCCTCATGTGCAGCCGCAACGATTCCGGCGGATCCAGCTCCATCTCCTGCGCAAATGGAGTCGGGAGATGAAGGCGACGGCGCGGCGGCCGGCGCAGCCTGACGAAGAACTCACAAGGGTCATCCCCAACATGGCCCTCCATTGGAGGAGGAGCTGCTGGCAGAGGCGAGGCCGGCGCGCCGCCCCGTCCCCCTCTTCCCCGAGCGCCCCGGCCTCGCCCACGGCCTCGCCCCCTCCCCCTTCGCCTCGCGGTTGGCTCTGCCATCGTAGGCGCAGGAGAAGGAGGGACGCGTTGTCGAGCGGCGACCCTCGCCGCCACTATTGAAGGACCGGGATTCCCTCTCTCCATGACGGATGGAAGGGAGGAGGAGAAGCTGAAGGAAGAAGGAGATGAAAGAATGTGGGACGCCATCCCCCCTCCCACTCTTTATAAAGGATCGGGGTTGGGGCTCGGCCGCCCCGCTCGGACAATCAAGATACGGAAGGCGCAGGGAGCCAGGACCGAACCGCCGCCCCAACCAGCGATGGCCCGGTTTCCCTCCTCCACCGTTTGCCACCCCAGGCGCATGGGAGACACGTGGCGGACGTGCAGAACTGAGGGGACGGGTGAGACGACCACTCCCCACCCCGTGATCGTGGCGAGTGGATGCCTTGAAGACCACGCCTCGGCCCCATTCAGTAAATGGGCCGCGCCTCCACGCCTCCCTCCGTTTATGGGGAAGGCGCGAACCGCCCCTTTACTACGATGTGACGCATGCCTGCGGGAACCAACCCACGCATGCCGCCCACGTCACACGCACCTCCCCACGCTGCGCCACGCGCGGGATTCGTGGGAAGCGCAGCGCGCGAAGAACCTTACCGCGGTAAAAACCGCCCCGCTTGCCCGCGCACCGTTTTTGGGCCTAGCCCAACAACGCGTTGTGTTATGTGTGGCCCAGGCCCGGGGGCTCCTGTCGGTGTACAAAAAGAGGGGTACACTTTTTGTACCCCTATAACTGTGCACGGGCAGTCTGAGCCACGGGCACCACCATGCCAAGCAAGGCAAGGGAGGTAAGCTAGGGTAAGACCGAAGCTCAAGAGAACTAGAACAACGCCAAGGCCAAGAAGGGGACGAAGCGGACTCCCCCGGCAAGATCCTTGCCGGGAGACAGTTCTAGTAGCCCCGGCAAGACCCTTGCCGCGGCAACTCGTCCCGCGCCTATGGAGCAAACCACCCTTGAGTCCACTGCCCCCAAAGGGCAAGGATTTGGGAGACATCCCCGTGGCGGCATGCAGATCTTTGTGAAGACATTCAAGATCAGATACGCACTAAGGATACGACAACCCTTGGCGGGATCCCAGCTGAGGAAGACCACAAGGCCCCCGGCAAGCGCCTTGCTGGGGATGACAGCAGGCGCCCCAGCAAGACCCTTGCCGGGGCCCCGGCAACGCCCTTACCAAGGACTCATGCAGGGCCACCATCAGGCCCACGCTGACTAAACCTCCACCACCGCATGCATGCAGCTGCCGACCCAACCAGCTGGGCAGGCACCTACGTGGCGGCAAGCAGATCTTCATAAAGACCCACCACTGCGCCACCTCAGCTGCCTGCCTACCTACATGGCATCGCAAGCGTCGTTGGCCAGGGCGCGTGTCGACACAAGAAGGAGCGGCGACGGACGAGACAGGTTCCTCCTCCGTCCCCAATAAAGTAAGGACACCTAAGCAAGACGCATTAAATGCGCCTTGTCATGTAATGCGAGGGATAACCTCGCATCACTATACCCTTTCCACCTCCTGTGTGCCACTGTGGCAACCCCTTTTTCTATAAAAGGAGGCCCGAGGCGACCAGAGGAGGGATTCGGCTTTTTGGAGCTCCTCACGCCCCATAGCTAGCTCAAGAACACAGATATACAATCCACCAAAGCAGGAGTAGGGTTTTACGCATCCTCGCGGCCCGAACCTGGATAAACGAACCGTGTGCTATCTGTTTGATCCGCTCTTCTCACGTCCCCGCGCCCCGCTAACCACAGTAGGGATTCTTGTGATCCCATAGGTGTCGTTCCCGCTGACATCATGAACATGGCGGGAGGATGTGGGCTGGCTAGTGGCCGCAAGATCGACGCGGTGACGGCGATGGAAGCGCTTGTCATCGAACAGAGGAGGAGATCGAGTGCGGCCTAGGGTTTGTCCAAGGGGAGTGCTCGTGGTCAAGTAGGACGCCGGGAGGGATCGGATGGCCGCCACGCAAGTGGTCACGACCGGCGGATGGCCGCCACGGCCATGCTGCCTCCCCTCTGTACAGTACAGAGGTAGGGGAGAGGCCGGTGGTGGGCTTGGACTGCACTGTTCATACAGCCCAAAGTACAGAGCAGCACTTCCTCATTTTCTTTTCTGTCAAATTTTGTGTCTCAGTTTTCCATTTATGTTGGGCACTAAATGATATTAGTTCTACAAGATACTACACCTATAATTCAAATACAACATTTTGGGTGTTACACACAAGGTTCCATTTTATTTGGGAAGGTTTATTCATTTGTTTATTTTGAAAAGGCCATTTAATTTACTGTTGGTCAGTTTGTTAAATTACTAGGAATTTATTTGTGAGCCAAATGAAGTTGGTTTCAACATGAGAATTGATCAGGGGAATTTATAGAATAATATGAACATTTTTTACTGATTAAAGAATTAATGATTTGACTTGCAATTTGATTTTGAATTGAAGTTTGATTTTTATCAAGGGGCAATTAAGCTTGGCAAACATGGTGACATGGCACCATTAGGTTGGAATTACTGTAGCGTGATTACCGGGGTGTTACAAATCTCGTCCACTACAAGAAATCTCGTCCCGAGATTTTAAGAGGTGGAGTAAGGGGAAAAGTTCTAGTTTCGAACTTCTAACGGATCTTCCCGTTTTTGGTTGCGCTTCTCGAAGAGGTTGATCGATAGCGTTGATGTCTTTATTCCTCTTCGTCAATGTGTCATGATGAAGTTGTCGTCCTTCCTTCAGGATCTTCACTGTACTTACGAAAGGATAAGAGGAGGGAAATTCTATGAGGATGGATTTTAACAAGATTGAGTATCGGACGGTTAACTCTAGGGAAGAAGCGTAAAGTATCTCTCGACTTGATTACAAGAAACACATCAAGAGCAGTATAAGAGGGTACAAAAGTTTCAAACGGGTAAGCAATCGTCCGATTCCTGAAGTAGAGTGTGAAGGGGGTTCAGAGCAATGGAATAAGCATTGCATCTAATACCATTATAGATAACTAGGAAGGTGGCCCATGATTTACATAAGCATGAGGAATAACTTTGGAAACATGGGTATACAGGAGAGTCAGGTTTCGATCCTATGGAACTGTGGGTTATGGGCCCACCATGTGGGTTAAAAGTAGGAAGGGTGCTGGAATCTTGCACGGTTATGATAGCAAGGCATGTCAGAGGGTAGCCTATCAGTTATGTCGGCAACAACGTTGGTACCAAGGGCGAGGGACGAAGAGAACCATTATCCTGCTTGTTGAACAAGGCGGGCCATTAGGCAAAGTTCTCGTCCATCGGTGGCTACCGGAATGTCATCAACAATAGTAACAAGGTCTTACTGACACAGAGATATAATGAGGTGTTGATATAAGCAGGGAAATATTACTGCTTATACAATATAGATCACAAGAAGGTTTAAACAAACCAATGGAAAGGAAAAGTGATTATTAGGTTTAAACAGAACAATGGAAAGGAAAATGTGTTTAAACACATATTTCAAGGGTATATTCTTCCCAAGGACAAGCAGAGCAAGATATCCATGACAGGATAGTAAGTAGATAACCAATTAGGTAAAGGGGAAAAATTTCATGACATTACCCATACAACGATGTTTGGACATATTTTATTTTTATCGACACCTCTATCTCTAAACATTTGGACTTATTTTTTGATTTCGGCTTTCGCTTGAGGACAAGCGAGGTCTAAGCTTGGGGGAGTTGATAGGTCCATTTTGCATCATGCTTTTATATCGATATTTATTGCATTATGGTCTGTTATTACACATTATGTCACAATACTTATGCCTATTCTCTCTTATTTTACAAGGTTTACATAAAGAGGGAGAATGCCAGCGGCTGGGATTCTGGGCTGGAAAAGGAGCAAATATTAGAGACCTATTCTGCACAGCTCCAAAAGTCCTGAAACTTCACGAAAGCTATTTTCAGAATATATAAAAAATACTGAGCGCAAGAAGTTCCAGAGGGGGCCCACACCCTGGCCACGAGGGTGGGGGTGCGCCCTACCCCCTGGGAGCGCCCCCTGCCTCGTGGATCCCCTGGTGGCCCTCCGATGCCCATCTTCTGCTATATGGAGTCTTTCGTTGAGGAAAAAATCATAAGCAAGCTTTCGGGATGAGACTCCACCGCCATGAGGCGGAACCTTGGCGGAACCAATCTAGGGCTCTGGCGGAGCTGTTCTACCGGGGAAACTTCCCTCCGGGACGGGGGAATCATCACCATCGTCATCACCAACGCTCCTCTCATCGGGAGGGGGCCAATCTCCATCAACATCTTCGCCAGCACCATCTCCTCTCAAACCCTAGTTCATCTCTTGTATCCAATTCTTGTCTCTAAGTTTGGGATTGGTACCTGTAGGTTGCTAGTAGCGTTGATTACTCCTTGTAGTTGATGCTAGACGGTTTATTTGGTGGAAGATCATATGTTCAGATCCTATATGCATATTAATACCCCTCTGATTATGAACATGAATATGCTTTGTGAGTTGTTACCTTTGTTCCTGACGACATGGGAGAAGTCTTGCTATTAGTAGTCATGTGAATTTGGTATTCATTCTATATTTTAGTGAGATGTATGTTGTCTCTCCTCTAGTGGTGTTATGTGAACGTCGACTACATGACACTTCACCATTATTTGGGCCTAGAGGAAGGCATTGGGAAGTAATAAGTAGATGATGGGTTGCTAGAGTGACAGAAGCTTAAACCCTAGTTTATGCGTTGCTTCGTAAGGGGCTGATTTGGATCCATATGTTTCATGCTATGGTTAGGTTTACCTTAATACTTCTGTTGTAGTTGTGCATGCTTGCAATGGGGGTTAATCATAAGTGGGATGCTTGTCCAACTAAGGGCAGCACCCAAGCACCGGTCCACCCACATATCAGATTATCAAAGTACCGAACATGAATCATATGAACGTGATGAAAACTAGCTTGATGATAATTCCCATGTGTCCTCGGGAGCGCTTTCCTTCATATAAGAGTCTGTCCAGGCTTGTCCTTTCCTACAAAAAGGATTGGGCCACCTTGCTGCACTTTATTTACTTTTGTTACTTGTTGCTTGTTACAAATTATCTTATCACAAAACTATCTATTACTTATAATTTCAGTGCTTGCAGAGAATACCTTGCTGAAAACCACTTATCATTTCCTTCTGTTCCTCGTTGGGTTCGACACTCTTACTTATCGAAAGGACTACGATAGATCCCCTATACTTGTGGGTCATCATGCTCTTGTTTTCTATCTTTAGTTATGGGTAGGAAACGCAAAATACCAAAAAAATTAGTGGTACCTACTGAACCAATGGTTGAAGAACCACTCAAAATCTATCACACTACTGAAGCTTTTTACTTGGATCATCTTCGATCCCTATGTGCTCGGGTTGAAACCCCAACTAGCTTAGTTGAGGGAAAATATTTAGATGAGCATGCTTATTATGTGCGACACCACATATCTGAAAAAGGGAAACATTTACTGGATCAAATTCATCGTTTGCAGTGCTATGCTTGGAATTTATGTGAAATATATGATTGTAGTTGTTGTTCTAAAGACCCTAAGAAACACCTTCCTTACCAATGTGAGTTTAGTTATAATGTAATCGTATCTTCGTATACTAAGGGTGCTTATAATTACTATGATGTTCAACAAATTTAAGAATTTGTTGCTTTCAGGGGTACTTGTGAAATTGCTTCTTTTATTGAAGAGTGTGATACTACTCTCTAAAAATCTAAAAATTTGGTCATACTTAAATATTGCTATGATAATTATGCTTCTAATCCTTATATCAAACCATATATTTGAGGACTCCTCTGCTGTCCAATAAGAGACTAATAATTTGCAGGAGTCTATGGAAGAAGAAATTAATGACATTATGAGCTCATTGGATGAAAAAGATGACGAGGAGAGAGAAGAACAAAAGGAGGAAGAGAGGATTTATCACCCGTTCCCACCATCTAATGAGAGTAACTCTTTATCCCATACATTTTTTAATTTCCCTTCAAATTTACCGAAGGATGAATTCTATGATGATTGTTATGATCCCGTTGATTCTTTTGAAATATCCCTTTTTGATGATGCTTGCTATGCTTGTGACCAAGATGCCAATATGAATTATGCTTATGGAGATGAACTTGCTATAGTTCCTTATGTTAAACATGAAATTGTTGCTATTGCACCCACGCATGATAGTCCTATTATCTTTTTGAATTCTCCTGACTACACTATATCGGAGAAGTTTGCCCTTATTAAAGATTATATTGATGGGTTGCGTTTTACTACTACACATGATGATTTTGATAGATATAATATGCATGTGCTTGCTGCTCCTACTTGCAGTTATTATGAGAGAGGAACTACATCTCCTCCTCTCCATGTGTTCCAATATGATAAAATTGCAAGAAACTGTTTATACTATGCATTGGCCTTTACTATGTGTGCATGAATTGTTCTTTTATGGCATGCCGGTGCATAGGAAGAGAGTTAGACTTGGTTGTTGCATGATACTCCCTCCGTCCGGAAATACTTGTCCTCAAAATGGATAAAAGGGGGTGTATCTAGAACTAAAATACATCTAGATACATCTCCTTTTATTCATCTTGATGACAAGTATTTCCGGATGGAGGGAGTATATGTTCCTTTGTGCTCACTACTAAATCACAAATCATTGTTACTTAAAATTGGCTTTGATATCCGGGTGGATCCATTACTTGAGCACTATATGCCTAGCTTAATGGCTTTAAAGAAAGCGCTGCCAGGGACAACCTGGAAGTTTTAGAGAGTCATTTATTTCTGTTGTGTGCTTTTATAAAGTTTAAAAACAAAAAAATAAAGAGGGTAACCAAAAACTCTTTCAAAAAGAAAAGCGAAAGTGAGAAAGATGAGCATTGTTAAAGTGGGGGCTCCTTCAACTTTGTTCATGCTCACGGAAACTTTGTGATTCTTGATTACCGAAACTTTTCAACAAAAATAATTATCGCCTTGTAAAATTTCATTGTATTATAAAAATAATGTGCCAAGATTTGCCTTTAGGATGTTTACATTGCTTATTGGTTTGTGCGGTGCAAAACAGAAACTTTGGATGTAGTGCGCGATTTTACATTTTTTACTGGAACGTCAAATGGTTCTGAAACTTTTTGCACTGTCTTTCTATACAAATTGTTTATTTTTCCTAATTTTGGAGTAACAAAAGTATGGTGAATGTTCAGATTAATACAGATTGTCCTGTTTAAGACAGATTCTATTTTTGATGCATTGTTTGCTTGTTTTGATGAAACTATTGATTTCTATCAGTGGATTAAGCCATGGAAAAGTTATATTACAATAGCTACAATGAAAATACAAAATATCATTTGGTTTGCAATAGTACTTAGAGTAGTGATTTTCTTTATTATACTAATGAATCTTACTGGGCTTTCTGTTGAGTTTTGTGTGGATGAAGTGATCAAAGATTCAGCAGGTCTCGATATGAGGAGAAGGAGGAGAGGCAAGAGCTCAAGCTTGGGGATGCCCAAGTCACCCCAAGTAAATACTTAAGGAGACTCAAGCGTCTAAGCTTGGGGATGCCCCGGAAGGCATCCCATCTTGCTTCAACAAGTATGGGTATGTTTTCGTCTTCGTTTCGTTCATGTGATATGTGCAAATCTTGGAGCATCTTTGGCATTTAGTTTTCACTTTTCTTTGATACACCATACTGGTATGAGATAGTCCATGGTTGATTTATAGAATGCTCTTTGCACTTCACTTATATCTTTTGAGTATGGCTTTATAGAATGCTTCATGTGCTTCGCTTATATCATTTGAAGTTTGGATTGCCTGTTTCCCTACACATAGAAAACCGCCATTTGTAGAATGCTCTTTTGCTTCACTTATATTTGTTAGAGTGTGGGCATATCATTTGTAGAAAGAATTAAAACTCTCTTGCTTCACTTATATCTATTTAGAGAGATGACATGAATTGGTCATTCACATGCTTAGTCATTAAATCCTACATAAAACTTGTAGATCACTAAATATGATATGTTTGATTCCTTGCAATAGTTTTGCGACATAAAGGTGGTGATATTAGAGTCATGCTAGTGGTAGTTGTGGATTGTCGAAATACTTATGTTGAAGTTTGTGATTCCCGTAGCATGCACGTATGGTGAACTGTTATATCACCACCTTTATTGATTGTCTTCCTTATGAGTGGCGGTCAGCGACGAGCGATGGTATTTTCCTACCAATCTATCCCCCTAGGAGCATGCATGTAGTACTTTGTTTTGATAGCTTCTAGACTTTTGCAATAAGTATGAGAGTTCTTTATGACTAATGTTGAGTCCATGGATTATATGCACTCTCACCCTTCCATCATTGCTAGCCTCTTCGGTACCGTGCATTGCCCTTTCTCACCTTGAGAGTTGGTGCAAACTTCGTCGGTGCATCCAAACCCCGTGATATGATATGCTCAATCACACATAAGCCTCCTTATATATTCTTCAAAACAAATACCATACCTACCTATCATGGCATTTCCATAGTTATTCCGAGATATATTGCCATGCAACTTCCATCATCTTCATATACATGACGTGAGCATCATAGTCATATTGCTTTGCATGATCGTAAGATAGCTAGCATGATGTTATCATGGCTTGTACTTTTTTGATGTCATTGCTATGCTAGATCATTGCACATCCCGGTACACTGCCGGAGGCATTCATATAGAGTCATATCTTTGTTCTAGATATCGAGTTGTAAGTAAATAAAAGTGTGATTGTAACACCCTCGATGCGACTATAGCTCTCACGTGTCGAGGCACGACTTAGAGACATAATCACATTGAAGGCATATGTCGCAAGTTAGGCAATCTTCACAACATCCCATGTAATATGATAAAATAAAAGGGAGATAACATAGTTGGCTTACACTCGCCACGTCAATCAAGTACATAAATAACATTACATCATCCAAACACTCATGGCCCGACTACGGTGCCAAAATAAAGAGAACCCAACATGCGACAACGGTCCCAATCAACCCCAACTAGGCACCACTACTGATCATCGGGAAAGGAAACGTAGTATCGTTGAGAGTCTTCGTCGAACTCCCACTTGAGCTCGTACTCGTCACCTGGAGCGGAATCACCTGGACCTGCATCTGGAGTTATAGTATCTGTGAGCCACAGGGACTCAGCAATCTCGCACCCTCGCGATCAAGACTATTTAAGCTTATAGGAAGGGTAAGGCAATATATATGTGGAGCTGCAGCAAGCGACTAGCATATGTGGTGGCTAACTTATACGCAAAAGAGAGCGAGAAGAGGAGGCAAAGCGTGAGCGAGAATCTAGAGGGCAACCTGCGCAAACATTACTCCAACACCGTGTCCACTTCCCGGACCCCGCCGAGAAGAGGCCATCACGATAACACACTCAGTTGATTCATTTTAGTTAAGTTAAGGTTCAAGTTATCTACAACCGGACATTAACAAATTCCCATCTGCCCATAACCGCGGGCACGGCTTTCGAAAGTTCAATCCCTGCAGGGGAGTCCCAACTTAGCCCATGACAAGCTCTCACGGTCAACGAAGGAATAGACCTCCTCCCAAGACATTCCGATCAGACTCGGTATCTCGGTAACTCAAGACACTTCGACAGGTTAAAACAAGACCAGCAACACCGCCGAATGTGCCGACAAATCCCGATAGGAGCTGCACATATCTCTTTCTCAGGGCACACTCAAATGAGCAAGACGTCGGGTAGGCCAGCCCAGAGTTGCCCCTGGTAGCCCCGGACATCGCTCGGTTGGACCAACACTCAGAGGAGCACTGGCCCGGGGGGGTTAAAATAAGATGACCCTTGAGTCTGCAGAACCCAAGGGAAAGAAAAGGCTAGGTGGTGAATGGTAAGACCAATGTTGGGCATTGCTGGAAAAGCTTTAATCAAGGCGAACTATCAAGGGGTTCCCATTATAACCCAACCGCGTAAGGAACGCAAAATCCGGGAACATAACACCGATATGACGGAAACTAGGGCGGCAAGAGTGGAACAAAACACTAGGCGAGAGGCCGAGCCTTCCACCCTTAACCAAGTATATAGATGCATTAAGATAACATGGCAATATAATGATATCCCAACAAGTAAATAAATGTTCCAACAAGGAACGGCCTCCAATCTTCAACTGCAACTAGCAAGGCTATAAGAGGGGCTGAGCAAAGCGGTAACATAGCCAATCAACGGTTTGCTAGGACAATGGTGGGTTAGAGGTTTGACATGGCAATTTGGGAGGCTAACAAGCAAGTGGTAGGCATCGTAGCAATGGCATAGCAAAAGAGCGAGCAAACTAGCATAGCAAAGATAGTAGTGATTTCGAGGGTATGATCATCTTGCCTGCACAGTTGTCAGAGTTGACTGGATCCTCAAAAGCAAACTCAACGGGCTCCTCGTTAGCAAACTCGTCTCCCGGCTCTACTCAAACAAGACAAACAAGTAACAAGGATACAATCAACCACGTGCAAGGATTAAGCGACATGATGCAATGATGATATGCTATGCGGGATGCGATGCGGGATGCAAAATGCAAGATATGACAGGAAATGCATGAAGCTAGCCTCAACTTGGAATTCCAAGGGTGCCACTTGAAAGATGAGATAAAATCACTTGAAAACGATATAAAGAACGCCGGAATCGGAGTTACGGTTTGGAAATGGCAAGCGATTTAAGAATGACACCGGTCTGCGATTTACAACAAGTAGGCATCTAAATGCAACGAAAAGAACATGCTACAGCCACCAAACATGACAACAAAATACATGGCAGGGATGCACACAAGATGCTTAACAGAAGCCTAGCACTGAGCTACGGCCAATTCATCCATTATGAGGTTCAAACAAGCATGGCAAAAACGCAAATGCAAAACAGATCTCAGACTTAGTGAAATTAACACTTGTCTGGAATTTCAGATCATATAGCCCTCTTCGGAGCAATAAAACAACATGCTACAGGGCCTGAACATGACAAAGAAAGACATGGCATGGAGCTACACAACAAGCTTAACAAAAGTCCCTTAGTGACCTTGAGCCAAAAGGGATCACAAAATATACTAGCAAGCACACGAACATAGCAAAAACATAATCAGTTTTCAGACTTAGTGAAAACTGGGACATGCTGAAATATAACTCACGAATGCACGTTTACGAGATCGATGCACTCACTACGGTGCAAGTCATGGCAAGGCAAGCATACATCCATTAAGAAGGCACAAAATACAAGCTAGACATGGCAAGAACAATGGCATAGCATGCACGGGTCAACCACAATAACATCGGCAAAATCGCAAACGAGTTGACGATCTGCCCAGATTCACAACGAAGCAAAAGTAGAGCTCGATTGACTCAAGCTAGGGTGCTCCAAAATTGCAAACAAAGACATGGATGGATAGATCACTACAAGGTTAACAAAACTCCCTTACTGATCATCCTCAAAAGAGGCACGGATCACTAGGAAACAACACGAACATATGGCATCATGAACTAAATAAACCCAGACTTAGTGAAAACTACTAAGTCCCTGAAAACAGATTTACCGGGTGCCTCACTTTGCAAGCTTGCACAAGTCACCACACACATCCTAAAAATGCATGGGTTGCACCCCTGGAAAGATAACAAAATCCTTAACAAAACATATGAAGGACTCACAGGCATAGCATGCACACAATAATCATGGCAAAAAAGACAAAAGTCTAAGATGAACTAGC
Source organism: Triticum dicoccoides (assembly GCF_002162155.2). Classification (NCBI taxonomy): domain Eukaryota; kingdom Viridiplantae; phylum Streptophyta; class Magnoliopsida; order Poales; family Poaceae; genus Triticum; species Triticum dicoccoides. The sequence goes on from NC_041382.1 coordinate 575,741,294, forward strand.
AGATCTGATAATTAACTCACGAAGCCCTCTTCTAACAGCATTTCGGGCATCAAGATGAACTCAAATGAAAATGGTGCGATGGAATGAAATGATGTACTCTCTGAGATGAACATTTTGATATGCTATATGCATAAATCGGAGTTACGGATGCAAAGTTACGGTGCCGCGAACATGGGCATATGGAGTAAAAATTCTGAGGACTTCGTAAAAAAACTACCCAGATCTGGATCTAGGGTTTCGGATCACTGTAGCAACCGGGTCAGGGTGCGCCTCCCGAGGCGACTCCGGCGAAGACGAGGACAGCGGCCGGTGGGGGCGACGTCCGGTGGCCGGGGCGGCGGCGCCGGGGGCCGCGGTGGCCGGAGCCGGGGTCGGCTGCGGGCCGGGCGACGCCGGCAAGCTCCGCGGCGGCTCGGGGCGGCGACGGCGGCTGCGGCGGCCCGGCGACGAGGTGGCGACGGCGGCTGGTGGGGCGGGCCGCGGCGGCGCGGCGCCGGAGTGGAGGGCGACGGCGGCGGGCGAAGGGCGCGGGCGGCGAGGCGGCTTCGGGCCGGGGAGGGCCCGCGACGGGCTTGCGGGCCTCGCGCGGCGGCGGTTCGCCGGGGTGCCACGTGGAACGTGCTGAGAGGGCGGCGGGGCGGCGGACGTTGTCCGGCCTGGCGCGGACACGTCCGGCGACGGCGGGATCTGTTTTTTTTTCTAGGGTTTCGGAGAGGGAGAGAGATCCGAAAATGGGGGGGCTATTTATAGGCATAAGTGGAGCTAGGAGAGTCCAAATGAGGTGCGGTTTTCGGCCACGCGATCGTGATCGAACGCTCTAGGACATGGAGCAGAGTTTGGTGGGTTTTGGGCTGCAACACACACGAGGCCTTTTTGGTCCCTCGGCTAACCGTTGGAGTATCAAACGAAGTCCAAATGATACGAAACTTGACAGGCGGTCTACCGGTAGTAAACCAAGGCCACTTGGCAAGTCTCGGTTCAATCCGGAAATGTTTAATCCCCACACACGAAAGAAAGCTAGAAATGACCACCGGAGGAGAACGAAGCGCCGGAATGCAAAACGGACAACGGGGAAAATGCTCGAATGCATGAGACGAACACGTATGCAAATGCAATGCACATGATGACATGATATGAGATGCATGACAATGACAACAACACACGGAGACGAAACCCAAACCCGAGGAAATAAATATAACTTAACGCCGGAAACGACAAGAGTTGGAGTACAAATACGGAAAGTTACATCCGGGGTGTTACAACACTCCACCACTACGAAAGGATCTCGTCCCAAGATCTAGGACTGAAAGAACTCCGGGTACTCAGAACGGAGGTGATCCTCGCGTTCCCAGGTAGCTTCACGGTCGGAATGGTGTGACCACTTGACTTTGAGAAATTTGATTGACTTGTTGTGAGTCTTGCGTTCAGTCTCTTCAAGAATAGCAACTGGGTGCTCACGATAAGAGAGATCTTCTTGGAGCTCAATGTCCTCGAAGTTGATGGTGCGGTCAGGAGTCTTGAAGCACTTTCGAAGCTGAGAGACATGGAACACGTCATGAACATTTGCGAAGTTTGAAGGAAGCTCGAGTTGATAGGCGAGGTCGCCTCTCTTACTGACAATCTTGAAAGGTCCCACGTATCTAGGGGCAAGCTTCCCTTTGATACCAAAGCGACGAGTACCTTTCATAGGAGAGACGCGGAGGTAAACATGATCTCCGATCTCGAAAGCCAAATCACGGTGCTTACTATCATAGTAGCTCTTCTGGCGGGATTGGGCTGCTTTGAGATTATCACGAATGACTTTGCACATTTCTTCTGCTTCTGTGATTAAGTCATTACCCAAAAGCTGACGTTCACCGGTTTCAGACCAGTTGAGAGGGGTACGGCACTTCCTGCCATACAGAATTTCAAAAGGGGCCTTGCCCGAACTTGCTTGAAAACTGTTGTTGTATGAGAATTCAGCATAAGGAAGACAATCCTCCCACTTCATGCCGAAGGAGATCACACAAGCCCTGAGCATAACTTCAAGAATCTGGTTGACACGCTCGACTTGACCGCTTGTTTGAGGATGGAAAGCTGTGTTGAAGCGGATGTTAGTGCCCATGGCCTTCTGGAAAGAATCCCAAAACTTCGAGGTAAAGATGCTGCCACGGTCTGAAGAGATCACTTGAGGAATACCGTGCAGAGAGACAATGCGAGAGGTATAGAGTTCCGCCAATTGAGCTGCAGTGATCGACTCTTTGATAGGCAGAAAATGAGCCACTTTGGTGAGTTTATCGATGACAACAAATATAGCATCATTGCCACGCTTGGACTTAGGAAATCCAGTCACGAAGTCCATTTCAATGTGGTCAAACTTCCATTCAGTAATGGCAAGAGGTTGGAGGAGACCTGTTGGCCTTTGGTGTTCTGCCTTCACTCTTCTACAGACATCACATTCATTCACGAATTGAGCGATCTCGCGCTTCATTCGAGTCCACCAATAAGCTTGCTTAAGGTCCTGGTACATCTTCGTGCTCCCAGGGTGGATGGAGAGGAGAGAATTGTGAGCCTCATTCATAATCACTTTATGGAGGTCACCTTTGGGCACAACAATACGATCCTCGAAGAAGAGAGTGTCCTTATCATCAAGGCGGTAGCACTTGTACTTGGACTGACTCTTGGCAATCCCAATCTTCACCTTTTTCACCATAGCATCAAGAAGCTGGGCTTGGCGAATCTGGTCTTCTAAGGTAGGAGAGACTTGAAGGTTGGCGAGGAAACCTTGAGGAACGACTTGCAGGTTAAGCTTGCGGAAAGCTTCACAAAGCTCGGGTTGATAAGGCTTAAGAATCAGACTGTTGCAGTAAGCCTTTCTGCTCAAAGCGTCAGCAATCACATTGGCCTTGCCTGGAGTATACTCGATACTCGGATTATACTCTTGAATCATTTCGACCCATCGAGTTTGCCTGAGGTTGAGATTAGGCTGAGTGAAGATGTACTTGAGACTCTTGTGATCAGTGAAAATGTCCACTTTTCTTCCCAATAGAAGATGTCTCCAAGTCAAAAGAGCATGCACAACTGCCGCCAACTCGAGATCATGAGTGGGGTAGTTCTTCTCATTAGGCTTCAACTGGCGAGATGTATAAGCAACCACTTTCTTCTCTTGCATCAAAACTGCGCCAAGACCTTGGAGAGAGGCATCACAAAAGACCTCGTACGGCTTGGATTCATCAGGCGGAGTCAGAACTGGAGCAGTGATCAACTTCTCTTTCAAAGTGTTGAAAGCAATATCACACTCCGGAGACCAAACGTACTTGACGTGCTTCTGAAGAAGATTAGAGAGAGGCTTCACGATCTTAGAAAAGTTTTCAACGAATTCAGCAATAGCTTGCGAGACCGAGAAAACTGCGGAGTTGCTTCACATTCTGAGGAGGTTCCCAATTCACAATTGCAGACACCTTCTCAGGATTCACCCCAATTCCCTTGGCAGAGATGATATGACCAAGATAAAGAACCTCATCGAGCCAAAATTCACACTTGGAGAACTTGGCATACAACTGATGTTCCCTGAGCTTATCGAGAACCAAACGCAAGTGCTTGGCATGATCTTCCTTGTTCTTGGAGAAAACTAGAATGTCGTCGAGATAGACCAAAACAAAGTCATTGGTGTAGGCATTGAAGATGAAGTTCATCATGCGAGAGAACGTCGGAGGAGCGTTGGCGAGGCCAAAAGACATGACAGTGTATTCATATGAACCAAAGCTTGTTCTGAATGCTGTCTTGGGAATATCTTCTTCACGAATGCAAATCTGATGATAGCCCATATGGAGATCAAGCTTGGAGAATACTTGAGCACCTTTGAGTTGTTCGAACAGCTCATTGATGTTGGGAAGTGGGTATTTGTTCTTGATGGTCTTCTTGTTCACTGGACGGTAATCAACACAAAGTCGGTCCGTTCCATCCTTCTTCTTCACAGAAAGAACACCACAACCCCACGGAGAAGAACTAGGCTGGATGAGACCCATTCTCTCTTGCTCATCGAGTTGCTTCTTCAGCTCCTTCAACTCTTCAGGTCCAAGCTTGTAAGGACGCTTGCACACAGGTTCCGTGCCAGGCTCAAGATCAATAACAAATTCAACTGGCCGGTGCGGAGGCATTCCTGGAAGCTCTTCTAGAAAGACATCTTGATATTCGCAAACGACTGGAATTTGAGCGATAGCATCCAATTCACCCTTCTCATTGAGAGAAAACAGACGGATAGTATCATCACGAGCGGCAAAGACAATTACATCCTCAGACGAATGAGTCAATTGAATCTGCGTAGCTGCACAATCAAGCTGAGCCTTGTGCTTAGAAAGCCAATCCATCCTGAGAATAAGATCAATATCTGAGTTACCAAGCACCATAGGAGAAGAAAGGAACTTGTAGTCGCCCAATGTGATAGTAACATCCGGAGCCATCATTTTGGTGTTCATGAACAAACCCGGAGAAGAAACCGCTATCGGCTTAGGCAAATCAATAGTATGCACATCATGCATGGATGCAAAAGGCTTCGACAAAAATGATAAAGATGCACCAGTGTCAAAAAGAACTCTTGCGGGAATGTCATTAACAGGAAGGTTACCCATGATCACATCTGGTGATTCCTCTGCCTGAGCTGCATTCAGCAAGTTGACCTTGGCGGACTTGGGGTTATGCTTGACCACAGCTGTACTTGCCGATCTGACAGGAGGAGGAGGAGGAAGACGCCTCTGGTTGAAACACTTGTTGGAATAGTGACCCTTCTATTGGCACTTGTTGCACATGACCTCTGAAAGCAGACGATGATACAGAGCACTCGATCTTGGAGCTTGAGACGAAGTCTTGTTCTGAAAGCCAGGGTTGGGTGGGTGGGAAGAACCACTGCCACATTTGCTCTTCTGCTGATACAGCTGACGAAACGGAGGAGGAGGAAGCCAGAACTTCTGCTGCTTGGCCACTTGAGTAGAGGAAGAAGGAGTAACATCCCTGACTCGCTTCTTGGAAGCATCACACCTCAACTGAGCAGCCTCTTGCTTCAGTGCCATGTTGTAGAACTCATCGTACCTCAAGGGCTCAAAGAGAACAAGAGAGAGCTGAATTTCTTCTCTTAGACCACCCCTGAACTGATATATCATGCTCTTCTCATCAGGTACGTCCTGCTTGGCAAAGCGGGCGAGCTTCTAGAACAACTTGTTGTAGTCATAGACAGACAAAGAGCCTTGCTTCAGATTGCAGAATTCCTCACGCTTGCTTTCAACCATGCTCTGGGGAATATGATGAGCTCGGAAATCTCGACGGAAATCATCCCAAGTGATAACACGTCCACCTCTGGAGTCCTTGTACTGCTGGAACCATTCTGCAGCTTGATCTTTGAGTTGGAAGGAAGCGAACTTGACAAAGTCCTCAGGCCTGACATTACTGCACTCGAAATGCTTGCACAGATCCACAAGCCAATCATCAGCATCGGTTGCCTCAACACAATTGCTGAAAGTCTTTGGCCCGTTAGCAAGGAACTGGTTGAGTGTAGCAAAGTGACTCTGATTGCTGCCTTGATTCCCTTGACTGCCTTGATTGCGCTCTTGAAGAATTTGCATGATCAGCTGTGTGTTTGCATTGGTTGCGGCCATCACAGCTTGCCATGCCTTCGGAGGAGGTGGAGGTGGTGGCGGATCAAGATTCGGAGTCGTGCGCGTTGGAGGAGCCATCCTAAAGAGGTTGACCACCATTAGCACATTGACAGATAAATATTGAAGCTGAATCCAACGGAATGAAAAATTGCAACATATAGTCTTCACATCCGAACAAAATGAACGAATGCATTCCTCTTCAAATGGTCACATATCCATAAATTGAGAAGCCACGTAGAATTAAGGTAGAGAAATAAATCAACAAGGTACGGATCAAGAACGAATAATCGGTAAGAAATCCCAATCTCAAACCAATATTCGTGGAAGAAGAACTAGAGCTACTAGAATTCCCACCTATGAAACTCCCGAACCTTTCCGGTTATGCAATCAGGTGTTGGGGATACAGGGGAAGCATAATATCTCACCCAAACTAGCAATTCCTACATCCAGCTGTATCCATCCTTCAACACATAACAAAGAAAACTTCGGAAACCATCTACCTCAACCTTCGAAAAGCATCTGTTATACAAGTTATGGCGATACTCCTGAATTCCCGCCCCAGTACTGGGTGGCGTCGAGGTTATCTCACCAACGAACTGCATAAAAGAGATTTTCGATGTTGGCGTACTAAACTCAAGTATTCCAGAATTGCAACGATAAAATTATGATGACAACACCTCAAAGCTCAACTCCCCGGGACACTTCCACTAAACCCCTGACAGGAGGCACCAAGACAATGTTCTCATCATAAGCCATCGGAACGATTCCAAGATACTCGCGTGATCCTAAATTTTTTTTTGTGAAATTTGAGAAGAGAAGAGTCAAAACTCTACGTCATGATGCCTTACCAGAGCGATGAGGAGACTGGGAAGTAAAAAAGAATTCCTAAACTCTCCGATATATAATTCCTAAAAGACTCAAAACATTTTTTTCTAGACACAACTCGGCCGCTAAAACGATCAAGCAATGGGGCTTCTAAGGTTAGGGAAGGCTCTGATACCAACTTGTAACACCCTCGATGCGACTATAGCTCTCACGTGTCGAGGCACGACTTAGAGACATAATCGCATTGAAGGCATATGTCGCAAGTTAGGCAATCTTCACAACATCCCATGTAATATGATAAAATAAAAGGGAGATAACATAGTTGGCTTACACTCGCCACGTCAATCAAGTACATAAATAACATTACATCATCCAAATACTCATGGCCCGACTACGGCGCCAAAATAAAGAGAACCCAACATGCGACAACGGTCCCAATCAACCCCAACTAGGCACCACTACTGATCATCGGGAAAGGAAACGTAGTATCGTTGAGAGTCTTCGTCGAACTCCCACTTGAGCTCGTACTCGTCACCTGGAGCGGAATCACCTGGACCTGCATCTGGAGTTATAGTATCTGTGAGCCACAGGGACTCAGCAATCTCGCACCCTCGCGATCAAGACTATTTAAGCTTATAGGAAGGGTAAGGCAATATATATGTGGAGCTGCAGCAAGCGAGTAGCATATGTGGTGGCTAACTTATACGCAAAAGAGAGCGAGAAGAGGAGGCAAAGCGCGAGCGAGAATCTAGAGGGCAACCTGCGCAAACATTACTCCAACACCGTGTCCACTTCCCGGACCCCGCCGAGAAGAGGCCATCACGGTAACACACTCAGTTGATTCATTTTAATTAAGTTAAGGTTCAAGTTATCTACAACCGAACATTAACAAATTCCCATCTGCCCATAACCGCGGGCACGGCTTTTGAAAGTTCAATCCCTGCAGGGGAGTCCCAACTTAGCCCATGACAAGCTCTCATGGTCAACGAAGGAATAGACCTCCTCCCAAGACATTCCGATCAGACTCGGTATCTCGGTAACTCAAGACACTTCGACAAGTTAAAACAAGACCAGCAACACCGCCCGAATGTGCCGACAAATCCCGATAGGAGCTGCACATATCTCTTTCTCAGGGCACACTCAGATGAGCAAGACGTCGGGTAGGCCAGCCCAGAGTTGCCCCTGGTAGCCCCGGACATCGCTCGGTTGGACCAACACTCAGAGGAGCACTGGCCCGGGGGGGTTAAAATAAGATGACCCTTGAGTCTGCAGAACCCAAGGGAAAGAAAAGGCTAGGTGGTGAATGGTAAGACCAATGTTGGGCATTGCTGGAAAAGCTTTAATCAAGGCGAACTATCAAGGGGTTCCCATTATAACCCAACCGCGTAAGGAACGCAAAATCCGGGAACATAACACCGATATGACGGAAACTAGGGCGGCAAGAGTGGAACAAAACACTAGGCGAGAGGCCGAGCCTTCCACCCTTAACCAAGTATATAGATGCATTAAGATAACATGGCAATATAATGATATCCCAACAAGTAAATAAATATTCCAACAAGGAACGGCCTCCAATCTTCACCTGCAACTAGCAAGGCTATAAGAGGGGCTGAGCAAAGCGGTAACATAGCCAATCAACGGTTTGCTAGGACAATGGTGGGTTAGAGGTTTGACATGGCAATTTGGAAGGCTGACAAGCAAGTGGTAGGCATCGTAGCAATGGCATAGCAAAAGAGCGAGCAAACTAGCATAGCAAAGATAGTAGTGATTTCGAGGGTATGATCATCTTGCCTGCACAGTTGTCAGAGTTGACTGGATCCTCAAAAGCAAACTCAACGGGCTCCTCATTAGCGAACTCGTCTCCCGGCTCTACCCAAACAAGACAAACAAGTAACAAGGATACAATCAACCACGTGCAAGGATCAAGCGACATGATGCAATGATGATATGCTATGCGGGATGCGATGCGGGATGCAAAATGCAAGATATGACAGGAAATGCATGAAGCTGGCCTCAACTTGGAATTCCAAGGGTGCCACTAGAAAGATGAGATGAAATCGCTTGAAAACGATATAAAGAACGCCGGAATCAGAGTTACGGTTTGGAAATGGCAAGCGATTTAAGAATGACACCAGTCTACGATTTACAACAAGTAGGCATCTAAATGCAACGAAAAGAACATGCTACAGCCACCAAACATGACAACAAAATACATGGCAGGGATGCACACAAGATGCTTAACAGAAGTCTCGCACTGAGCTACGGCCAATTCATCCATTATGAGGTTCAAACAAGCATGGCAAAAACGCAAATGCAAAACAGATCTCAGACTTAGTGAAATTAACACTTGTCTGGAATTTCATATCATATAGCCCTCTTCGGAGCAACAAAACAACATGCTACAGGGCCTGAACATGACAAAGAAAGACATGGCATGGAGCTACACAACAAGCTTAACAAAAGTCCCTTAGTGACCTTGAGCCAAAAGGGATCACAAAATATACTAGCAAGCACACGAACATAGCAAAAACATAATCAGTTTTCAGACTTAGTGAAAACTGGGACATGCTGAAATATAACTCACGAAGGCACGTTTACGAGATCGATGCACTCACTATGGTGCAAGTCATGGCAAGGCAGGCATACATCCATTAAGAAGGCACAAAATACAAGCTAGACATGGCAAGAATAATGGCATAGCATGCACGGGCCAACCACAATAACATCGGCAAAATCGCAAACGAGTTGACGATCTGTCCAGATTCACAACGAAGCAAAAGTACAGCTCGATTGACTCAAGCTAGGGTGCTCCAAAATTCCAACCAAATACATGGATGGATAGATCACTACAAGGTTAACAAAACTCCCTTACTGATCATCCTCAAAAGAGGCACGGATCACTAGGAAACAACACGAACATATGGCATCATGAACTAAATAAACCCAGACTTAGTGAAAACTACTAAGTCCCTGAAAATAGATTTACCGGGTGCCTCACTTTGCAAGCTTGCACAAGTCACCACACACATCCTAAAAATGCATGGGTTGCACCCCTAGAAAGATAACAAAATCCTTAACAAAACATATGAAGGACTCACAGGCATAGCATGCACACAATAATCATGGCAAAAAAGACAAAAGTCTAAGATGAACTAGCAGATCTGATAATTAACTCACGAAGCCCTCTTCTAACAGCATTTCAGGCATCAAGATGAACTCAAATTAAAATGGTGCAATGGAATGAAATGATGCACTCTCTGAGATGAACATTTTGATATGCTATATGCATAAATCAGAGCTACGGATGCAAAGTTACGGAGCCGCGAACATGGGTATATGGAGTAAAAATTCTGAGGACTTAGTAAAAAAAACTACCCAGATCTGGATCTAGGGTTTCGGATCACTGTAGCAACCGGGGCGGGGCGCGCCTCCCGAGGCAACTCCGGCGAAGACGAGGACGGCGGCCGGCGGGGGCGACGTCCGGTGGCCGGGGCGGCGGCGCCGGGGGCCGCGGTGGCCTAAGGCGGGGTCGG
>NC_041382.1:575751700-575780120 GCF_002162155.2 Triticum dicoccoides
TCGCCGGGGTGCCACGTGGCACGTGCTGAGAGGGCGGCGGGGCGGCGAACGTTGTCCGGCCTGGCGCGGACACGTCCGTCGGCGGCGGGATCTGTTTTTTTTTCTAGGGTTTCGGAGAGGGAGAGAGATCCGAAAACGGGGGGGCTATTTATAGGCATAAGTGGAGCTAGGAGAGTCCAAATGATGTGCGATTTAAGGCCACGCGATCGTGATGGAACGCTCTAGGACATGGAGCAGAGTTTGGTGGGTTTTGGGCCAAATTGGAGGGGTGTTGGGCTGCAACACACACGAGGCCTTTTCGGTCCCTCGGCTAACCATTGGAGTATCAAACGAAGTCCAAATGATACGAAACTTGACAGGCGGTCTACCGGTAGTAAACCAAGGCCGCTTGGCAAGTCTTGGTCCAATCCGGAAATGTTTAATCCCCACACACGAAAGAAAGCTAGAAATGACCACCGGAGGAGAACGAAGCGCCGGAATGCAAAACGGACAACGGGGAAAATGCTCAAATGCATGAGACGAACACGTATGCAAATGCAATGCACATGATGACATAATATGAGGTGCATGACAACGACAACAACACACGGAGACGAAACCCAAACCCGAGGAAATAAATATAACTTAACGCCGGAAACAGCAAGAGTTGGAGTACAAATAGGGAAGGTTACATCCGGGGTGTTACAGTGATGATCATTATTATTAGAGCATTGTCCCATGTGAGGAAAGGATGATGGAAGCTATGATTCCCTCACAAGTTGGGATGAGTCTTCGGACTTTACAAAAAAATAAAAGAGGCCAAAGAAGCCCACAAAAAAATAAAAGAGGCCAAAGAAGCCCACCAAAAAACAAAAAAAAAAGAGAAAAAGAGAAAGGGGGAAATATTACTATCCTTTTACCACACTTGTGCTTCAAAGTAGCACCATGCTCTTCATAGATAGAGTCTCCTACGTTGTCACATTCATATACTAGTGGAAATTTTTCATTATAGAACTTGGATTTTATATTCTGATGATGGGCTTCCTCAAATGCCTGAGGTCTTCATGAGCAAGCAAGTTGGATGCACACCCACTTAGTTTTCAGTTTGAGCTTTCATACACTTATAGCTCTAGTGCATCTGTTGCATGGCAATCCCTACTCCTCACATTGACATCAACTGATGGGCATCTCCATAGCCCATTGATTAGTCGTGTCAATGTGAGACTTTCTTCCTTTTTGTCTTCTCCACACAACCTCCACCATCATATTCTACTCCACCGATAGTGCTATATCCATGGCTCACGCTCATGTATTGCGTGAAAGTTGAAAAGGTTTGAGAACATCAAAAGTATGAAACAATTGCTTGGCTTGTCATCGGGGTTGTGCATAATTTGAATACTTTGTGTGGTGAAGATGGAGCATAGCCAGACCATAAGATTTTGTAGGGATAACTTTATTTGGCCATGCTATTTTAAAAAGACATGATTGCTTTATTAGTATGCTTGAAGTATTATTGTCTTAATGTCAAATGATAGACTATTGCTTTGAATCACCCGTGTATTAATATTCATGCCATGATTAGATTACATGATCAAGATTATGCTAGGTAGCATTCCACATCAAAATTTATCTTTTTTATCATTTACCTACTCGAGGACGAGCCGGAATTAAGCTCAGGGATGCTGATACGTCTCCGTCGTATCTATAATTTGTTATTGTTCCATGCCAATATTATACAACTTTCATATACTTTTGGCAACTTTTTATACTATTTTTGGGACTAACATATTGATCCAGTGCCTAGTGCCAGTTCCTGTTTGTTGCATGTTTTTTGTTTTGCTGAAAATCCATATCAAACGGAGTCCAAACGGGATAAAAACTTATGGAGATTTTTTTGGAATATATGTGATTTTTGGGAAGAAGAATCAACACGAGACGATGCCCGAGGGGGCCACGAGGCAGGGGGCGCGCCCCAGGGGGGTGGGCGCGCCCCTGACCCTCGTGGCCACCCCGTAAGGCGGTTGGTGCCCTTCTTTCGCCGCAAGAAAGCCAATATCCGGATACAAATCATGTTAAAATTTCAGCCCAGTTGGAGTAACGGATCTCCGAGAATATAAGAAACGGTGAAAGGCCAGAATCTAGAACACAGAAACAGAGAGACGGATCCAATCTCGGATGGGCTCTCGCCCCTCCGCTGCCATGGAAGTCATGGACCAGGGGGTAAACCCTTCTCCCATCTAGGTAGAAGGTCAAGGAATAATAAGAAGGGGGGGCTCTCTTCCCCTCTCTCCCGGTGGAGTCGGAACGCCGCCGGGGCCATCATCGTGACGGCGATCTACACCAACACCTTCGTCATCTTCATCACCTTCCCCCATCTATCTACAGTGGTCCACTCTCCCGCAACCCGATGTACCCTCTACTTGAACATGGTGCTTTATGCTTCATATTATTATCCAATGATGTGTTGCCATCCTATGATGTTTGAGTAGATTTTCCTTGTCCTATCGGTAATTGGTGAATTGCTATGATTGGTTTAATTTTCTTGTGGTTATGTTGCTATCCTTTGGTGCCCATTGATGAACCACAAGTATAGGGGATCTATCGTAGTCCTTTCGATAAGTAAGAGTGTCAAACCCAACGAGGAGTAGAAGGAAATGATAAGCGGTTTTCAGCAAGGTATTCTCTGCAAGCACTGAAATTATAGGTAACAGACAGTTTTGTGATAAGATAATTTGTAAAGAGCAACAAGTAACAAAAGTAATAAAGTGCAGCAAGGTGGCCCAATCCCTTTTGTAGCAAAGGACAAGCCTGGACAAATTCTTATATAGAGAAAAGCGCTCCCGAGGACACGTGGGAATTATCGTCAAGCTAGGGTTCATCATGTTCATATGATTTGCGTTCGGTACTTTGATAATCTGATATGTGCGTGGATCGGTGCTTGGGTTCTGTCCTTACTTGGACAAGCATCCGCAACTACAACAAAAGTATTAAGGTAAACCTAACCATAGCATGAAACATGTGGATCCAAATCAGCCCCTTACGAAGCAACGCATAAACTAGGGTTTAAGCTTCTGTCACTCTAGCAACCCATCATCTACTTATTATTTCCCAATGCCTTCCTCTAGGCCCAAATAATGGTGAAGTGTCATGTAGTCGACGTTCACATAACATCACTAGAGGAGAAACAACATACATCTCATCAAAATATCGAACGAATACCAAATTCACATGACTACTAATAGCAAGACTTCTCCCATGTCCTCAGGAACAAACATAACTACTCACAAAGCATATTCATGTTGATAATCAGAGGAGTATTAATATGCATATAGGATCTGAACATATGATCTTCCACCAAATAAACCAACTAGCATCAACTACAAGGAGTAATAAACACTACTAGCAACCTACAGGTACCAATCCCGGACTTAGAGACAAGAATTGGATACAAGAGATGAACTAGGGTTTGAGAGGAGATGGTGCTGGTGAATATGTTGATGGAGATTGACCCCTTCCCGATGAGAGGATCGTTGGTGATGACGATGGCGAAGATTTCCCCCTCCTGTAGGGAAGTTTCCCCAGCAGAATAGCTCCGTCGGAGCCCTAGATTGATTTCACCAAGGTTCCGCCTCGTGGCGGCGGAGTCTCGTCCCGAAAGCTGGCTTATGATTTTTTTCCTCATCGAAAGACTCCATATAGTAGCAGATGGGCATCCGAGGGCCACCAGGGGGCCCATGAGGCAGGGGGCATGCCCCCACCCTTGTGGGCAGGGTGTGGCCCCCCTCCGGAACTTCTTGCACTCAGTATTTTTTATATATTCTGAAAATGACTTCCATGAAGTTTCAGGACTTTTGGAGCTGTGCAGAATAGGTCTCTAATATTTGCTCCTTTTCCAGCCCAGAATCCCAGCTGCCGGCATTCTCCCTCTTTATGTAAACCTTGTAAAATAAGAGAGAATAGGCATAAGTATTGTGACATAATGTGTAATAACAGCCCATAATGCAATAAATATCGATATAAAAGCCTGATGCAAAATGGACGTATCACCCATCATATGAGCGCGCACGTGGATCACACCATAGGGTTAGTTGTATGTTGATAGGACTATGTATTGGAGGGCAAGAGTGACAGAAGCTTCAACCTAGCATAGAAATTGATGCATACGGGATTGAAGGGGGACCAATATATCTTAATGCTATGGTTTGGTTTTACCTTAATGAACGTTAGTAGTTGCGGATGCTTGCTAATAGTTCCAATCATAAGTGCATAGAATTCCAAGTCAGGGATGACATGCTAGCAGTGGCCTCTCCCACATAAAACTTGCTATCGGTCTAGTAAAGTAGTCAATTGCTTAGGGACAATTTCCCAACTCCTACCACCACTTTTCCACACTCGCTATACTAACTTTATTGTTTCTTTACCTAAAACAGCCCCTGTTTTTATTTACGTGCTCTTTATATTCTTGCAAACCTATCCTGTTACACCTACAAAGTACTTCTAGTTTTATACTTGTTCTATGTAAACCAAACGTCAAGCGTGCATAGAGTTGTATCGGTGGTCGATAAAACTTGAAGGAATATTTGTTCTACCTTTAGCTCCTCATTGGGTTTGACACTCTTACTTATCGAAAGAGGCTACAATTGATCCCCTATACTTGTGGGTTATCATGAGCCTACGCAGCATATAGCTCGCACGCTTCCCGGTGAGCCTGCGCATTGGAGGACAGTTTGCATGCCTCTCGGTCAGCCTGCGCACCGGACTGAGCTCGCACGCCTCCCGTTCAGTCAAGCAGCTGTCCGCAAGACACCACCTATAGCCATTAAAACCAAGACACATGGCGTCACATGAATGGTTAAGAGAACACACATGATTTGAATTATACAAACGTTTGACATATTAAAGTGGCACCTATTTTTTCAAAATGCCTTTGTTGGCTATTACTCGAGTGCACCTTCTCTCAAAATGGACACGAAAAATACCACAGCATGTCGGGTCCATTCCATGATAGCATGCCAAGTTTCATGAATTTCAGACGAGTTTTGGATTTACTAGAATTTAAAAACAAAGTATCTCAACCTTTTGTCGGCAATCAATAGTGCCCTGGTGTTTGAAATTCATTCCATTTCTTGCATGGGACCTAAGCATGCACCCAAGGTCACACATTTCATATGTCAACCCATTTTTCTGCACTAGAGCATGTGTGTGTAGTTCAAATTTGAATTATGCACATAAAATGCCTAGAAAACCCAGTTAATGTATAAAAATGTCCAAGCGAACCTCGAAAAATCCCAAAAATTGACACAACACGCATGTCGTTCTATGTTGACACTAGAAAAATTTTGAAAGCAAGAAGGGGCAACGGATATCGTTTTGTCCCCAAGGGTGGCATGTTCCCTCCCGAAACCATCAGGCTTGTTGTGAGAAGCTCTGGTTTGCGAGAACCTTATACCCAAACCTGCCTCAAATGGGACAATTTTTTTACCACAACATGTTGATGCCGCTCCATGATAGCATGTCAAGTTTCATGAACTTCAGACGAGTTTTGGATTAACTAGAATTTAAAAATCATGTATCTCAATGTTTGCGACCGAGCGACGGTGGCAAGGTGTTTGACATTCATTTCCATTTCTTGGATGGGACCTAAGCATGCAGCCAAGGACACAGATTTGATTTTTCAAACAATTTACATGCACTTGAGCATGTGCATGTAGTTCAAATTTGAATTATGCACATAAATGCGTAGAAAACTCAATTAATGTATAAAAATGTCCAAACGAACCCCAAAAAATTCCTAAAATTAACACAACACTCGTGTTGTTCTATGTTGACACCAGAAAAAAATTGAAATCAAGAAGAGGCAACAAACATCGTTTCGTCCAGAAAGGTAAAACATTCCCTACCGTAACCATGAGGCTTGTTGTGAAGCTCTAGTTTGTGAGAAGATTATATACCCCAACCTACCCCAAATGGGACAATATTTTTACCACTACATGTTGATGCCGTTCCATGCTATCATGTCAAGTTTCATAAATTTCAGACACGTTTTCGATTTACTAGAATTTAAAAACCATGTATCTCAATGTTAGCGGTCGAGCGACGATGGCAAGGTGTTTGACATTCATTCTCATTTCTTGCATGGGACTTAAGCATGTAACCAAGGACACACATTCCAATTTTGAACCCATTTATCTACACTGAAGCATGTGCATGTAGTTCAAATTTGAATTATGCACATGAATGCATAGAAAACTCAGTTGATGTATAAAAATGTCCAAGCGAACCCCGAAAAATCCCAAAAATTGATACAATACTCCTGTTGTTCTATGTTGACACGAGAAAAATTTGAAGTAAGAAGAGGCAACAGATATTGTTTCGTCCCCCAAGGTGGCACGTTCCCTACCGAAACCATCAGGCTTGTTGTGAGAGAAGCTCTGGTTTGCGAGAAGCTTATAGACAAACCTACCCCAAATGGGACAATATGTTTACCATGGCATGTCAATGTCGTTCCATGATATCATGTCAAGTTTCGTGAATTTCATATGTGTTTTCGATTTACTAGAATTTTAAAACCATGTATCTCAGTGTTAGCGGCCAAGCGACAGTGTCAAGGTGTTTGACATTCATTCTCATTTCTTGCATGTGACCTAAGCTTGCAACCAAGGACAAACATTTGATTTTGCAACCCATTTTTATGGACTAGAGCATGTACATGTAGTTCAATTTTGAATTATGCACATAAATGCCTAGAAAACTCAATTAACGTATAAAAATGTCCAAATGATCCCCAAAAAATCCAAAATTTAACACGACACTCTTGTTGTTCTATGTTGACACCAGGAAAAAAATTGAAAGGAAGAAGAGGCAACGAATATCGTTTTGTCCACAAAGGTGATATGTTTTCCTAACGGAACCATGAGGCTTCTTGTGAGAAGCTCTAGTTTGTGAGAAGCCTATACCATAACCTCCCCCAAATGGGATAATATTTTTTTACCCCAGCATGTTGATGCCATTCCATGATAGCATGCCAAGGTTCATGAATTTCATATGGGTTTTGGATTTACTAGAATTACAAAAGCGAGTACCTCAACGTTTGCCGGAGAGCCACGGTGTCGTGGTGTTCGAAATTCATCCCCATTTCTTGCATGGGACATAAGCATAAACCCATGGACACATATATGATTTTACAACCCATGTTGGATGCACCGGAGCATGTGCTGTTGGGGAACGTAGTAATTTCAAAATTTTCCTGCGCACACACAAGATCGTGGTGATGCATAGCAACGAGAGGGGAGAGTGTTGTATACATACCCTCGTAGACCGTAAGAGGAAGTGTTATGACAACTCGGTTGATGTAGTCATACGTCTTCACTATCGACTGATCCTCAGCACCGAACGTACGGCACCTCCGCGTTCAGCACACATTCAGCTCAGTGGCGTCCCACGAACTCACGATCCAGTAGAGCTTCGGGGAAGAGCTTCTTCAGCACGACGGCGTGGTGACGGTGTTGATGAAGCTACCGACGCAGGGCTTCACCTAAGCACCGCTACGATATGACCGAGGTGGATTATAGTGGAGGGGGCACCGCACACGGCTAAGAAAGATCAATGATCAACTAGTGTGTCTATGGGGTACCCCCTGGCCACGTATATAAAGGATGGAGGGAGGAGGAGGCCGGCCCTCATAGGGCGCACCCAAAGTGTGGAGACCTACTAGGACTCCCTAGTCCTAGTATGATTCCACCTCCCACATGGAATAGGAAAAAGGGAAGGGAGAAGGAGAAGGAAGGAAGGGGCGCCCCTTTCCCTAGTCCAATTCACACCAGTCCATGGGGAAGGGGTGCGTCCACCCTTGAGGCCTTCCTATCCTTTCCCGTATGGCCCATTAAGTCCCAATATGAATTCTTGTAACTCTCCGGTACTCCGAAAAATACCCGAATCACTCAAAACCTTTCCGATGTCCGAATATAGCCTTCCAATATATCGATATTTATGTCTCGACCATTTCGAGACTCCTCGTCATCTCCCCGATCTCATCCGGGACTCCGAACAATCTTCGGTCATCAAATCACATAACTCATAATACAAATCGTCACAGAACGTTAAGCGTGCGGACCCTACAGGTTCAAGAACTATGTAGACATGACCGAGACTCATCTCTGGTCAGTAACCAATAGCGGAACCTGGATGCTTATATTGGCTCCTACATATTCTATGAAGATCTTTATCGGTCAAACCGCATAACAACATGCTCCCTCCTTCCATTTATATAGGTCCTAATGCGTTTTTCGAGGCAAACTTTGACCAAATATTAGAACAATAATATATGACATGCAACTTACAGAAAGCACGCCGTTAAATTCTTGTGTGAAAGTAGGTTTCAATGATATAATTTTCACATTGTGCATGTCATGTATTATTAATCTTCTCAATAGTCAAAGACGGTCTTAAAACCGCATTAGGCCCCATATAGATGGAAGGAGGGAGTACGTTGTTCCCTTTGTCATCGGTATGTTACTTTCCTGAGATTCGGTCGTTGGTATCTCAATACCTAGTTCAATCTCGTTACCGGCAAGTCTCTTTACTCATTCTGTAATGCATCATCCCGCAACTAACTCATTAGTCACATTGCTTGCAAGGCTTATATTGATGTGCATGACCGAGATGGACCAGAGATACCTCTCCGATACATGGAGTGACAAATCCTAATCTTGATCTATCCCAACTCAACAAACACCATCGGAGACACCTATAGAGCATCTTTATAATCACCCAGTTACGTTGTGACGTTTGATAGCACACAAGGTGTTCCTCCGGTATTCGGGAGTTGCATAATCGCATAGTCTGAGGAATATGTATAAGTCATGAAGAAAGCAGTAGCAATGAAACTGTAACGATCATCGTGCTAAGCTAACGGATGGGTCAAGTCAATCACATCATTCTCTAATGATGTGATCCCGCTTATCAAATGACAACTCTTTATCCATGGCTAGGAAACTTAACCATCTTTGATTAACGAGCTAGTCAAGTAGAGGCATGCTAGTGACACTTTGTTTGTCTATGTATTCACATATGTACTAAGTTTTCGGTTAATACAATTCTAGCATGAATAATAAACATTTATCATGATATAAGGAAATATAGATAACAACTTTATTATTGCCTCTAGGGCATATTTCCCTTCAGTCTCCCACTTGCACTAGAGTCAATAATCTAGTTCACGTCGCCATGTGATTTAACACCAATAGTTCACATCACCATGTGATTAACACCCATAGTTCACATCGCCATGTGACCAACACTCAAAGGGTTTACTAGAGTCAGTAATCTTAGTTCGCATCACCATGTGATTAACACCCAAAGAGTACTAAGGTGTGATCATGTTTTGCTTGTGAGAGAAGTGTAGTCAACGGGTCTGCCAAATTCAGATCCGTATGTATTTTGCAAATTTCTATGTCTACAATGCTCTACACGGAGCTACTTTAGCAAATTGCTCCCACTTTCAATATGTATCCGGATTGTGACTTAGAGTCATCCAGATCGGTGTCAAAGTTTGCATCGATGTAACTCTTTACGACGAACTCTTTATCACCTCCATAACCAAGAAATATTTCCTTAGTCCTTTAAGGATAATTTTGACTGTTGTCCAGTGATCCACTCCTAGATCAAAAATTGTACTCCCTTGCCAAACTCAGGGCAGGGTATACAATAGGTATGGTACACAGAATGGCATACTTTATAGAACCTATGGCTGAGGCATAGGGAATGACTTTCATTCTATCTCTATCTTCTGCCGTGGTCAGGCTTTGAGTCTTACTCAACTTCACACCTTGCAACACAGACAAGAACTCTTTCTTTGACTGTTCCATTTTGAACTAGTTCAAAAAGTTGTCAAGGTATGTACTCATTGAAAAATATATCAAGCGTTTTGATCTATCTCTATAAATCTTGATGCTCAATATGTAAGTAGCTTCATAGAGGTCTTTCTTTGAAAAACTCCATTCAAACGCTCCTTTATGCTTTCCAGAAAATTCTACATTATTTCCGATCAACAATATGTCATTCACATATACTTATCAGAAATGTTATAGTGCTCCCACTCACTTTCTTGTAAATACAGGCTTCACCGCAAGTCTGTATAAAACCATATGCTTTGATCACTTTATCAAAGCATATATTCCAACTCTGAGATGCTTGCACCGGTCCATAGATGGATCGCTGGAGCTTGCTTACCTTGTTAGCACCTTTAGGATCGACAAAACCTTCTAGTTGCATCATATACAACTCTTCTTTAAGAAATCCATTAACGAATGCAGTTTTGACATCCATTTGCCAAATTTCATAAAATGCGGCAACTGCTAACAAGATTCAGACAGACTTTTAGGCATCGATACGAGTGAGAAAATCTCATCGTAGTCAACACCTTGATCTTGTCGAAAACATTTTGCGACAAATCGAGCTTTGTAGATAGTAACACTACTATCAGCATCCGTCTTCCTCTTGAAGATCCATTTATTCTCAATGACTCACCGATCATCGGGCATGTCAATCAAAGTCCATACTTTGTTCTCATACATGGATCACATCTCAGATTTCATGGTCTCAAGCCATTTTGCGGAATCTAGGCTCGTCGTCGCTTCCTCATAGTTCGTATGTTCGTCATGGTCTAGTAACATGACTTTCAGAACAGGATTATCGTACATCTCTGGTGCGGACCGTACTCTGGTTGACCTACGAGGTTCGGTAGTAACTTGATCTGAAGTTTCATGATCATTATCATTAGCTTCCTCACTAATTGGTGTAGGAATCACTGGAACTAATTTTTGTGATGAACTACTTTCCAATTCGGGAGAAGGTTGTAACATCCCAAATTTACAATTTGGAATGTTATACATAGATCATTCTTGCATACCATATTTTATTGCATTTTGTCTCGCGATCCTTGAAATCCTAAGCAACTCTCGGAGAGAGTTGGGGATTTCCCCGGTTTTCAAATTTGATTTTATCAAATTTGGAAACGAGGATTTTTGGTTTTAATTATTTTTCACTCCGAAAATATTTCATAATAAAATATATGAGAGGAGATAATATGACTTCTCCAAAATAAATGAAATATGGGAGGAAAAATATTAAAATCAAATATTTGTTTTTATTTGGATTTTATTGCGATTTTATTTACATTAGAAAAATTGCACGTTTTCAAAATTGCATTTTAGGGCCAAGAAAATGTTCATCTCATTCTAAATATTTTATTTAGACGGTGAATTTTTTTTGGCATTTTTAGATTTTTATTTTATTTTCTAGGATTTTTTTTAGTTTCGGTGGAATTATTTAAAAAAAGTTGCGCAGGGGCTAACTGGGTCGAAGCCCAGCCGCCGGCCCACCTCCACGCGACGTTGTCTCCTCCCAGGAGACCGACGCCGCCCCGCCGCCGCCGACTCGAGGAGTCCAGCTAGGACTCCTCCCCGCCGCCTATTGCCCACTCCCCAAGGCACCCCCTTCCCCTTTATATACACCACCCCGCCACCGCCACCACCACCCCACCCCGCCCGTAGCCGCCGCCCGCGCCGTGCCCCGCCGCCGCTGCCGTGCCACACCACCGCCGCCTCGCCCCGCCGTCGCCACCGAGTCTCGCCGGACCGACGAGGTAGCCGCCGGTTTTTTAAGAAAACCGATCCGATTTTTTTAAAGAAAAACCCTAGTTCGTTTTTTCGGTTCGCAGGTTTTTCCCGGTTTTTCTTTTTAGCGGACATTCGTCCGTACGTTCGTTTTAATGAACGGTTTTCACTCGTTAGTTACACACAACGAACGCTCGTTCGTTAGCCTATTCGTCAGTTTTCTTTTATCGAATTTTTCCGCGGTTATTTATGAACGCGATTTCTGATCTGTTTGTCGAAATCAGACGATTCAAGCGCCTAGATCTTCGTCTCGAGACCCTCTTTCCGCTTAACCAACTTGAAAGAGATTTTGGTACTGTAAAATTTGACCTAGGTCCATATTAGTAAACGGATCTTGTTTCTTTCACCGTTTGAGTTTCGTTGCTCCGTTTGATTTGATTCTTTTTGCTAACCGGAGTTCTTAAGTTGAGCTTTCTGGTTAGACCTTCTTATTTGAGTTTTACCCGTATTTCTTTGCTTGATTGCTTATGTATGCTATTGTTTGTTTGCGATAGAATACCTGGAGTGCGAAGAGTGTTATTTGGGGTCTCTAGGTTTCGCAGATCGTCAGCAAGGCAAGTAACACTTTGATCATACCCCTTCATCACCCAGTTTTTATGCATTAGTTTCAATCCTCAAACATTGCATGGTTAGGATGTCATTAACTTGTGGGTTGGAAAGTAGTTGATGAGGTAGAACCTATTGCCCTGTTACATTCAAACCCTTGGGAGTTACTTATACGAATTGCTTATATTGCTATGCTATGCTCATAGACGTGGTTTGGGTGAGTGAAATCCATGACAGATGTGAGAGTGTTAATTAATGGTTCAACTTAAGGTGGCAACTTAAATACAAATCTGGGTGGATTGAGGCACCTGGAATACCCAGTGTTGCCTGTATTTTTTGAAATCCCGGAGTACCCGTGTGATCTTCTTATGGACCGCCATCCAGGCTCAAAGGGAACTGAGATGATTCATGCTAGAAACTTCCGTCTGCAGCCACAAGCTATTATGGGCTCTAGCATAGTTGAGTAAGTTACGTGAAGCTCTTGAAGAGGTGGATCAGTAGGTAGTGGGTTGTAGGTTTGGTATGGTCTGCCCGGAGTAGAGAGTTAATGTTTCTGAAAGACTGTGTCTCGGTCATCCGTTTCTCAAACATCATGTAGTGCGAGAAATTCAACGGAGGCGATTGAGTCTTGTGTTGAAAAGTGCGCAAACCTCTGCAGAGTGTACAAACTAATCATGGTTAGCCGTGTCCCCGGTTATGGACATCTTGAGTATCTAGTACTTGGAGTATCTTAAGTATCTCATTGATACGTCTCCAACGTATCTATAATTTTTGATTGCTCCATGCTATATTATCTACTATTTTGGACTATATTGGGCTTTATTTTCCACTTTTATATTATTTTTGGGACTAACCTATTAACCGGAGGCCTAGCCCAGACTTGCTGTTTTTTTTTGCCTATTTCAGTGTTTCGGGGAAACAGAATATCAAACGGAGTCCAAATGGAATGAAACCTTCGGAAATGTGATTTTCTCATCAGATAAGAACCAGGAGACTTGGACCCTCCATCAAGAAAGCCACGAGGCGGTCACGAGGGTGGAGGGCGCACCCCCCTGCCTCGTGGGCCCCTCGAAGCTCCACCGACGTACTCCTTCCTCCTATATATACCTACGTACCCCCAAACGATTGGGGACGGAGCCAAAAACCTAATTCCACTGCCGCAACTCTCTGTATCCACGAGATCCCATATTGGGGCCTATTTCGGAGCTCCGCCGGAGGGGTCATCTATCACGGAGGGCTTCTACATCATCATCCAAGCCCCTCCGATGAAGTGTGAGTAGTTTATTTCAGACCTACGGGTCCATAGTTAGTAGCTAGATGGCTTATTCTCTCTTTTTGGATCTCAACATGTTCTCCCCCTCTCTTGTGGAGATATATTCGATGTAATCTTCTTTTTGCGGTGTGTTTGTTGAGATCGATGAATTGTGGGTTTATGATCAAGTCTATCTATGAATAATATTTGAATCTTCTCTGAATTCTTTTATGTATGATTGGTTACCTTTGCAAGTCCCTTCGAATTATCAGTTTTGTTTGGCCTACTAGATTGGTTTTTCTTGCCATGGGAGAAGTGCTTAGCTTTGGGTTTGATCTTGCGGTGTCCTTTCCCAGTGACAGAAGGGGCAGCAAGGCACGTATTATATCGTTGCCATCGAGGATAACAAGATGGGGTTTTTATCATATTGCATGAAACTATCCCTCTACATCATGTCATCTTGCTTAAGGTGTTACTCTATTTTTAACTTAATACTCTAGATGCATGCTGGATAGCAGTCGATGAGTGGAGTAATAGTAGTAGATGCAGGCAGGAGTCGGTCTACTTGTCTCGGACATGATGCCTATATACATGATCATACCTAGATATTCTCATAATTATGCTCAATTCTGTCAATTGCTCAACAGTAATTTGTTCACCCGCCGTAGAATACTTACGCTCTCGAGAGAAGCCACTAATGAAACCTATGGCCCCCGGGTCTATTTCTCATCATATCAATCTCCATCACTTTATTATTTCTTTGCTTTTACTTTGCTTTTACTTTTTACTTTGCATCTCTATACCAAAAATATTATTTATCATCTCTATCAGATCTCACTTCCGTAGGTGACCGTGAAGGGATTGACAACCCCTAAGCGCGTTGGTTGCATTGAGCTATTGTTTTTGTGTAGGTACAAGGGACTCGTGCGTAGCCTCCTACTAGATTGATACCTTGGTTCTCAAAAACTAAGGGAAATACTTACGCTACTTTGCTGCATCATCCTCTCCTCTTCGGGGAAATCCAACACAGTGCTCAAGAGGTAGCAAGAAGAATTTCTGGCGCCGTTGCCGGGGAGTCCGCGCAAAAGTCAACATACCAAGTACCCATCACAATCCCTATCTCCCGCATTACATTATTTGCCATTTGCCTCTCATGTTCCTCTCCCCCACTTCACCCTTGACGTTTTATTCGCCCTCTCTCTCTATCCTCCCTCTCTTTCTCTATTTGCCTCTTTTTGCCTGTTTCTTGTTTGTTCGTATGGTTGGAATAGTTTATTATTTATTACTAAACAGAGAACCTAAGATCTATGGATCCTCATCCACTTGCTAATCTTTTTAAGAGATCCAATTATGATGAACCAATTGCTAGTGAGTTTTGTGCACTAGATTATCTTTATGAGGTTTTGCTTGAAATTCGTGAATCTGAAAAGTGTGATGAATTACTTTATGAAGCGATTCACGATAGATCTTTGAATAGAAAGCATGATTGCAATGATGATAGTATCAATTCTATGAATGTCAATTGTGCTAATAATATGCAAAACCCTAAGCTTGGGGATGCTAGTTTTACTATGTCCTCTACTTTTTGAAATGATCATGATTGGGGTGATTCTTCTTTTGATCTTGAAAATTTATTTAAACCCCATGATGAATATGAGATTGATTATAATGTTTGCAATAATATTAAAAGTGGGTTCGGAAAGGTCATGACTTTAGTTAATGTTAATCCCACTATTTTGGAAGAGTGTCAACTTTGCATACATGTGGATCATGTTAAGAATATGTTTTGTGATACCTATATTGTTGAATTTGCTTATGATCCTACATGTAATTACTATGAGAGAGGAAAATATGGTTTTAGAAATTTTCATGTTACTAAATTACCTCTCGTTATGTTGAGATTGCTATTGTTTCTTTCCGCTTCCTTGCATATGCTAGTTTTTGCTTACTATGATAATTTGTTTGCCTTTAAGATGCCTATGCATAGGAAGTATGTTAGACTTAGATGTGTTTGTCACATGTTTTATGATGCTCTCTTTGTGCTTCAATTCTTGTCTTTCATGTGAGCATCATTAAAATTATCAATGCCTAGCTAAAAAGGCTTTAAAGAAAAGCGCTTGTTGGGAGACAACCCAATATTTTTCCTTGATGTTATTAAATAAATAATTTATTTATCCTCTGTTTTGGTTGTTTTTTTTGTGTTTAATTAATGTTTGTGCCAAGTAGAACCGTTGGGAAGACTTGGGGAAAGTCTTGTTGAACTTGCTGTAAAAAACAGAAACTTTAGCGCTCGCGAGAACTGCTTTCATTTCTATTTGGAAAGTGATATTTCGTTAATTCTTTTTTCATATGATTAATATATAAATTACTCACGTCCAGAGATTTATTTTAGAATTTTTGGGGTTCCGTATCTTGCGCTAGCTACAGATTACTACAGACTGTTCTGTTTTTGACAGATTCTGTTTTTCGTGTGTTGTTTGCTTATTTTGATGAATCTATGGCTAGTAAAATAGTTTATAATCCATAGAGAAGTTGGAATACAGTAGTTTTAACACCAATATAAATAAATAATGAGTTCATTATAGTACTTTGAAGTGGTCTTTTGTTTTCTTTCACTAACGGAGCTCATGAGATTTTCTACTTTAAGTTTTGTGTTGTGAAGTTTTCAAGTTTTGGGTAAAGATTTGATGGATTATGGAACAAGGAGTGGCAAGAGCCTAAGCTTGGGTATGCCCATGGCACCCCCAAGATAATCTAAGGACACCTGAAATCCAAAGCTTGGGGATGCCCCGGAAGGCATCCCCTCTTTCGCCTACTTCTATCGGTAACTTTACTTGGAGCTATATTTTTATTTACCACATGATATGTGTTTTACTTGGAGCGTCTTTTATGATTTGAGTCTTTGCTTGTTAGTTTACCACAATCATACTTGCTGTACACACCTTTTGAGAGAGCCATACATGAATTGGAATTTGTTATAATACTCTATGTGCTTCGCTTATATCTTTTGAGTTATATAATTTTGCTCTAGTGCTTCACTTATATCCTTTAGAGCATGGTGGTGGATTTGTTTTATAGAAACTATTGATCTCTCATGATTCACTTAGATTATTTTGAGAGTCTTAAATATCATGTTAATTTGCTTAAAATCCTAATATGCTTGGTATGCAAGATTAATAATAAAACTTTCTTATGAGTGTGTTGAAACTAAGAGAAGTTTGATGCTTGATGATTGTTTTGAGATATGGAGGTAATAATATCAAAGTCGTGTTAGTTGAGTAGTTGTGAAATTGAGAAATACTTGTGTTGAGGTTTGCAAGTCCCGTAGCATGCACGTATGGTAAATGTTATGCAACAAATTTGAAACATGAGGTGTTATTTGATTGTCTTCCTTATGAGTGGCGGTCGGGGACGAGCGATGGTCTTTTCCTACCAATCTATCCCCCTAGGAGCATGCGCATAGTACCGAGGTTCTTGATGACTTGTATATTTTTGCAATAAGTATGTGAGTTCTTTATGACTAATGTTGATTCCATGGATTATACGCACTCTCACCCTTCCATCTTTGCTAGCCTCTTCGGTACCGTGCATTGCCCTTTCTCACATTGAGGGTTGGTGCAAACTTCGCCTGTGCATCCAAACCCCGTGATATGATACGCTCTTTCACACATAAACCTCCTTATATCTTCCTCAAAACAGCCACCATACCTACCTATTATGGCATTTCCATAGCCATTCCGAGATATATTGCCATGCAACTTTCCATCATTCCGTTCATCATGACACATTCATCATTGTCATATTGCTTAGCATGATCATGTAGTTGACATAGTATTTGTGGCAAAGCCACTGTTCATAATTCTTTCATACATGTCACTCTTGGTTCATTGCATATCCCGGTACACCGCTGGAGGCATTCATATAGAGTCATCTTTGTTCTAGTATCGAGTTGTAATCATTGAGTTGTAAATAAATAGAAGTGTGATGATCATCATTATTAGAGCATTGTCCCAAGTGAGGAATAAAAAAAGAGAAAGGCCATAAAAAAAGAAGGCCCAAAAAAAAGAAAGGCCATAAAAAAAGAAAAGGCCCAAAAAATGAGAGAAAAAGAGAGAAGGGACAATGTTACTATCCTTTTACCACACTTGTGCTTCAAAGTAGCACCATGATCTTCATAGTAGAGAGTCTCTCATGTTATCACTTTCATATACTAGTGGGAATTTTTCATTATAGAACTTGGCTTGTATATTCCAACAATGGGCCTCCTCAAGTGCCCTAGGTCTTCGTGAGCAAGCAAGTTGGATGCACACCCACTAGTTTCTTTTGTTGATCTTTCATACATTTATAGCTCTAGTGCATCCATTGCATGGCAATCCCTACTCCTTGCATTAACATCAATCGGTGGGCATCTCCATAGCTCATTGATTAGCCTCGTTGATGTGAGACTTTCTCCTTTTTTGTCTTCTCCACATAACCCCCTCATTGTATTCTATTCCACCCATAGTATTATGTCCATGGCTCGCGCTCATATATTGCGTGAAAGTTTATAAGTTTGAGATTAGTAAAGTATGAAACATGCTTGGCTTGTCATCGGGGTTGTGCATGATGAGAGCATTCTTGTGTGAGGAAAATGAAACATGACTAAACTATATGATTTTGTAGGGATGAACTTTCTTTGGCCATGTTATTTTGAGAAGACATAATTGCTTAGTTAGTATGCTTGAAGTATTATCATTTTTATGTCAATATGAAATTTTCTCTTGAATCTTTCGGATCTGAATATTCATACCACAATTAAGAAGAATTACATTAAAATTATGCCAAGTAGCATTCCGCATCAAAAATTCTGTTTTTACCATTTACCTACTCGAGGACGAGCAGGAATTAAGCTTGGGGATGCTTGATACGTCTCCAACGTATCTATAATTTTTTATTGCTCCATGCTATATTATCTACTGATTTGGACTATATTGGGCTTTATTTTCCACTTTTATATTATTTTTGGGACTAACCTATTAACCGGAGGCCTAGCCCAGAATTGCTGTTTTTTGCCTATTTTAGTGTTTCGGAAAACAGAATATCAAACGGAGTCCAAACGGAATGAAACCTTCGGAAATGTGATTTTCTCATCAGATAAGATCCAGGAGACATGGACCCTCCATTAAGAAAGCCACGAGGCCGTCACGAGGGTGGAGGGCGCGCCCCCTGCCTCATGGGCCCCTCGAAGCTCCATCGACGTACTCCTTCCTCCTATATATACCTACGTACCCCCAAACGATCAGGGACGGAGCCAAAAACCTAATTCAACCGTCGCAACTTTCTGTATCCACGAGATCCCATCTTGGGGCCTGTTCCGGAGCTCCGCCGGAGGGGGCATCGATCACGGAGGGCTTTTACATCATCATCCAAGCCCCTCCGATGAAGTGTGAGTAGTTTATTTCAGACCTACGGGTCCATACTTAGTAGCTAGATGGCTTCTTCTCTCTTTTTGGATCTCAATACAATGTTCTCCCCCTCTCTTGTGGAGATCTATTCGATGTAACACTACAAAAAAAATACACTTCCGTGATGATACGTGTTTGTCACAGTAGGTCACTCTTTTGTCATGCATGTACATCCATGACAAATTTATGACAGAATCAAGATAGTCATACATGTGTTGTCGTAGAAGTGTTCCATGACATTACCAAATTTATCATCACGGAAGTGTCCACTTCCATGACGATAAATCGCGCGTCACAGAAGTGCTTTCGTCAAGGGTGACCGACACGTGGCATCCACCGTAACGGAACGTCGTTAAGCTATCGGGTCGGGTTTTGGATCCGATAACCCGTTAACAGCCCCGACCAATGGGGATTTTCCATGTGTAAAATCATCATTGGCTAGAGGAAACATGTGTCAGCTCGTCAGTGGGTCAGATAGGCGCCTATGATATGTCGGCATGTGGCACGTCCCAACAGTGGCCCATTTAGCTTACAAAGCCGTCCCGTTTGACTTGGTCAAAAGTTAACGGGCTGGCCCATGAAAAGCCTGTTAACGGTCTCTTCGCAAATAGCCCATTTTACGGCCCGTTAACTCATGGCCCGTTAGGCCCTAAAGGAAATCGGCCCAACAACGTCATGTGGGCCGTCGAATATAATACCAGCCCATTTCACTTTCGGCCCATGTATGGCCCACGACGTCTTTCGGCCTATATGAGGCCTTCGTATCTTTCAGCCCATTACAGGCCCACGGTGACTCTAGCCCATAATGAACAGTAATTTTCTTTATACCCATTAACGGCTCGTGATTTACATGGGCCATTTCCAGCCCGTGTTAGCTTTCGGCCTATTGACGGCCCATACGTTCTTGGGCTCCTTTTCGGCCCTCGATTACTTCTGGCCCGTTACTGGCCTGTGACACTAATGGGCCAAATTCGGCCCATGGCAAGAGTCGGCCCGTTACTGGCCTGTGACACTAATGGGCCAAATTCGGCCCATGGCAAGAGTCGGTCCGTTACTGGCCTGTTACCCTAATGGGCCAAATTCGGCCCATGGCAAGAGTCGGCCCGTTTCTGGCCTGTTAACCCGTTACGCCATTTCTGGCCCGTCCTATATTCTGGCCCATTAACGACCCGTTATGCTTGTGACAGAATTAAGCCTTTGTTGTCCTACGACCTGTTAACGGCCTCTTACCATGCTGGGCCGATATCAATTACGCCCGATTATGGCCCATGTAGACCCATTTATCCGACGGCCCGAGGCCCACCGATTACAGGCCCATTTATCGACGGCCCATAGGAGACCCATGGATCCTACGGCCCGTATATGGCCCATGGTAGTTGCGGCCACTAGCAAACCAGGGAAAAATAAGACTAGGAAATAAATAAGGCCGAAACTCGCTAGGCTATTAAGGCGATTGCATAGATTACATCCACTCGGCATCAAAGATCGCCACCAGTGCAAATATAGGGAACACCCTACACTATACAAAAATGGCTTGCTGTTTTCTTCAGGCGGTGGCTGCAAGTTAAGAATAAATTTTGTATTGCACCAAAACAAATTACAACTATATAACAAAAGGAAGGTTGGCATAAAACTTAACAGTATATCAGATAAATGCACCACCAGAAGTTCAGAAGCTCAGTTCATTTGACCTGACTGTTACGTTTTCATGCTGTATTGTCCGATGGAGCACCATAACCCTCGCCTTCATTTCCCCTAGGCTCCTGAACAACATAGCAAATGTCTCATAGTCTGGTTTCAAAACCATGCATATCTTGACGACATTGAGCAATGTTTCTCCTTGTTTCACAAAGGGTCTCTGTTAGGGAATGGACTTGTGTCTGGAGCGCAGATACAACATTGCTTTGAGCTTGCATATCTTGAGCATGAGGCAGTTTGGACAATATTGCCTTAACAACCAACCCAGTATTACGCGGGAACATGCTTTTGGCACTGTTAGTGGATAGGTACTGACCCACTGCAGCAAGAGCTGACATTGCGGTTATAGTTGCCTCGCCACCTTCAGAAGGTGGCGGTTCCACCATTTTTTCCATAGCTCGCTGAAAAGTTGAGGTTTTACATTAGTAGTACCAGAATAGAAGATATTAAGGAGGCAGCAAAACCAAACAAAATAGCTTTGGTCTATATACAGAACTTATTCTGGTGAACCCATGTAAAATATTAGTTGTATGTTATTGCAAAGTACATAATAAAACCAGGTTCCAAACATATGACCATGTACCATCGCTAATGTATTGTCTATTTCTTCACATTGTATTGAGGGCTAAGGATAAAGAGACGAAGTTTATAATACGGTAAGCATAGTATGATGTCATCCATATCACAAAACAACTGAGAACAGACAAACAGGCAATTGTAACGTTGTGTGGGCAAGTCCAGCACGGAACTAGATTACGGGTCAAGATCAAAAGAACATCACTCCTCTCTTTTAAACCTTGTAAGGTGCAATGATACGCTAAGACAATTGTCTATAAAATTGAAAAGAGTAATAGACATTGGCTGCAAACCATGCAGTTCAAGTCACAAGTCAGAGTAAGTAGTAGTTAAAAGGCATGAGGATTAAGGACTTACAACAGCGGCTTTGACTGGTGTAGTCATGCCCTTCTTCTTGCTGGCGTGACAGTCCTTGAAGATTTCCACATCATTTGGTTCAGGTACTTTTTGGTCCTTGTGGGCTTTCCTCTGCATTTGGAACAAGTCAATATAGATCTGATAATATGGTACAGCAGAAAGAGTGAAAGAGCAGCTAATTACAAGACCTCGCAGTGTGCAATATAGCTACGAGATCCTGTCGTCTGTTGGAATTTCACTTTCGTACGGTTGGCCTTGTTCTTTGAACAGTTCACCTACAAGAAGATAGATTTGTGTGGCACATGCGTAAATAGAACTTCAACATGTGATCTGATGACATATATATAATGTACCTGATACTTCGGATCGGACCAGTGTTTAACGAGGCCTCTCCAGTCTTCATCAGATATATTTTCCACTGGAGATGTTTGGGCAAGTTCACTGTTAGCCTTGCCTTCAAAGTGAGTTTTCCTCAAGTTATACCGATACTGTCGCAGAGCAGACTTGAAAACATGGGTGCAAGCTTGTCTGGTTGCATCATCTTGGCTATCCAACTTGAACCTCATCTGTTGAAAATTATGGGAGTCTCATTATCAGCAACCTAGAAAGTATTGGACAGAGCAAGACGATATTACTAGTTTCCATACATAACCATACTTACAGATAAATGGTCGAGGAAGATGTTGAACTGGGTTTCGTCTTTGTCATTCCTGTACTGAATCCATGTTGGGAGGATACGTACATGACACCTAACAGCAACCGCTGCCTCTGATACTAACTTGGCTGACTCTATAGCATCACATGGCCTTTTTAAACCTGCCTCAAAATAGATCTCCATTCTTCCTCCTCTAGATTTAGTTAACCTATCGAGCATTATCCTTGATGTTTGTTTCCTCTTGCACCTAGGTGCTAGTCCAACAACAAACATAGGAAGTGTTAGTGTACATCAAACTGTGAGACTACATATAAAGAAGCATGCAACTGTAACTTGACTCCAGCAACTACCTTCTTGCTGTTGAAGCTCACAAGGTTCATCTGATATTGCCAACTCGTCTTGTGTCAAGAGTGCTTGGGAAGTAGTGTCAGGTGGCAAGGGAGCTTGGGAATGTGCTGCTAGCTCAGTTGACGCACGAGTACGTCGTGCAGCTGGTAGTACTGTGGTAGGTGTTGCAAGAACTAGGGTTGTCTCTGCTTGTTTGGTGGCAGCTATTTGTTTCTGTTTGTCTTTTTTTGCAACTCATGTAGCATGGGATGCCGTGTTTGTAGAATTTTCTGCTGGACTTTGACCTTCTATTGCACCATCAGTACCAGCAGAATCTGCAGGATTCATCTGCTTCTCATTCCCTGCCATTCTGTGTTTCTTCCTCTTTCTCTGTGCCATGTTAAGTCAAGCCGACAAGAAAAATAATAGCAATTTAGTTCTTCAGAACAAATTGATGCATGATGCAGACGAACTAAACTTTGATGTTAGACAACCACATGGTAGGAGGATGTAATATGTATGAAAAACAGGACGGAAGAGATAACCAGAACTATGATGTGTAAACTAAGAAGAAGACATTTCACCAAATTAGGAGCAATGCAATGGAAGGTAGACACCATATGAAAGATGCTACAAATATCGCTCTGCCAAGTTAACAGTGTCTCATCATAAATGGCGTTTAAACAAATGTGAAGCAGTACAAGAAATAAATCATATGCAAGATGCAAACAACATCACACTACCATGTTAGAGGTCTCTCATCATTAGTGCAATTGCATATTCACAGCATTGCATATTCACAGCTTATGATGTGTAAACTAAGGAGAAGGCATTTCAACAAATTAGAAGCAATGAAAGCTAGACACCATATGAAAGATGCAACGAATATCACTCTACCAAGTTAAAACTATCTCGTCATAAGTGACATTTCAACAAATTAGTAATACAAGCTAGAAAAGAATGTGAGATGTAACCTATATCACACTCCAAAGTCAAACGTGTCTTATGATAAGTGATTGTTGCAGGTTACACAACAGTAGTAATTTGATGTAAGAACATGGTGTGATAGACAGATATTGTATGTTCTAGAAACAGGAACACGTGTCTTATTCAAGTACAATGTGTAAAGTAAGCAGATGGAATTCAACAAAATTAGAAGCAATACAAGCTAGACATCACACATAACATGCAACCACATATAACAGTGCCAAGTTAGAGGGAGCACCGGTGATGCTGCACTAGGGGAGACGTGCTCATCATAAACACAGCTTTGTTGAGTGTCTATGCATGTGTTGTCTTGGAAATCATCTTGGAGGTGTGGAGGAGTAGAAACTGTAGAGGCCCTCCGTTCGGAAGGAGCACCTTTATCCGCTGCCTTGCTAACTTCCTTCTGCTTTATTGATTTTGAATTGTCAAGTAAAACCGACAAGAAAAAGCAATAAAATTCTCTCTTCAGAACTCATTCATGCATGATACTGACAATCACTACTTTGATGTAAGGCAAACACATGATACCAGGATGGAATATGTACGAAAAACAGGACGGCATGGCATGTTCACAACTGTTTGTGTAAACTAAGCAGAAACCATTCCAGCAAATAAGAAGCAATGCAAGCTAGACACCACATGAAAGATGCAACCAATATGACTCTGCCAAGTTAAAAGTGTCCCATCATAAATGGAATTTCAACAAATTAGAAGCAGCGCATGCTATAAATCATATGAAAGATGCAACTAATATCGCACTGCATATACTAAAGGTGTCTCGTCATGTTGATTGATGCGGGATACAAAAAAACAATAGTTTTATGTAAGGACATGCTTAATAGACAGGTGTACTATGTACTAAATACAGGAAGGCATGTCACATTAACAGGTATAATGTATAAGCTAAGCAGACTAGCACATGCAGTTTAACCAGATTGGAAGAATTACAATCTAGACACCATATGCAACATGCAACCACATATCACGTTGCCAATTTAGAGCAAGCACCTGCGATGCTAGTGTAGGGGAAATGCTGTAATCAACTACAGAGCTATGTTCACTATCTTCATCTAGCATTTCTATTTCTTGAGAGTCATGTCGGGAGGTTGACGCTGCATTCTTTAAATGAGGAGTAGTCCCCTTGCCTGCCTGCCTCGTCATAAGTGATTGATGAGGGATACACAAGAACATTAGTTTGATGTAAGAACATGGTTAATACACGGATGTACTAGTATGTACCAAAAACAGAAAGGCATGTCATATTCAAAGGTATAATGTGTAAGCTAAGCAGATGCAATTTAACCAAATTGGAAGCAATACAAGCTAGACATCCGGCTAGAGTGGTGAGCATGATCATCTAGGACCTGAGAGCCTGGTGGGAGGCCGGCTGCTTCGCCACCATCGCAGCTTTTTAGTTGGCTTCCAGGTGATGCCTATCTTTGCTGGGCTTGTCACTAGCTCGGCCAGTGCCCTAACTAGCTATTTGTCTTCTGGTGCTCACGGGATGGTGGTTCATGTAAAAAAATATCTTTCCTTATCTTACCGACTTCGGCCTTTCGAATACAAGCTAGACACCATATGGAACATGCAACCACATATGACAGCGCGAAGTTATAGCAAGCACCTGGGATGGTGGTTCATTGCGAGCAAGGTCATCAACTCCAGAGCTACGTTCCCCGTCTCCATCTGCTGATACTACACCCTTTAAAGTGTTGAAACGTGTCTTGCCTAGCCGCACACCAAACTGGAGCGACTTCTCTCTTTTCTTTTTGGCTTCTCTCATGGCAGCAGAGTCTGAAATACCCTTGCATAAAAACACAACAGTGAGAGTAAGGGTGAAGTGTGTGCAGAACTAGTGCACTATAAAAGTAGCAGATAGCAGGTGGCTAAAAAATAAATGACAGGAGACATATGATAGCTCTACAACATTGCATGGCAAACAAAATTAGATTCTACTCTGTATGATTTTGTAACATATGAGCACAGGAAATGCAAGTACTCCTCCAGCACACCACCACATGTGGTCATATCTAAGATAACAGTCGACTGAAAATAAATAGGTCAGTCGATTTTTTTAATGAACCATCCGATCTATAAGGAATGGGCAGATGGCCTTCGTCTACCTCCCGCCAGTCACTGTTGACGATCTTTCTCGAACCGCCAGCGACCACCGGCCCAGACCCCTGCCTCCGCCGCCCCGCCCTCCCATCGACCTCACACCACCGCCGTGCTTGGCAGCGCCCCCAGGCCATCCCTTTAATCCCGGCCGACCTCCAGATCGGGCGCCAGTAGCTATAGGCCGCACACGCTCCTAAGATAAACACCAAGGCGCTGCTTCCCTGGCGTAATAGGCGTACTAGCGCCTGTTACGCCAGGGAATGCTTCCGTTAATTGGGAATCAAGTGGCCAAAAATTGAAATTCAGGGGGGCGACAGACCTCTAGCTAAGGTGAAATAGTATATGAGGAGAAACCTTGTGCATCGCAAGTTACTAGGAACATCTAGTATCAAGAAGAAGCGGTCAACTAGTGTCTTATGCGGGATGAATACCGTGCAAGCAGAGAGATTTGCACGAATAAGGGAAGAGGAGTACCTTTTTCGGTTGCCGGTGTGGTCACCTCCACAAGTCGCGCCGATTTTCTTCTTTTTACCGGGGAAACCGATGTTCTGGAGGGTGCAGGCTTGGACGAACCCATGGCCAAATTGTTGACTGTGTTGCCATGGACGTATGTCGGCAGAGGGGAAGCAGATCCGAGGCGGCGAAGGACGGCGTAGCATGAACAGCTCCGGTGCGGTGGAGGGTGGCGAAGTTGGAGCGGCAGTGGTGAGGCGCAGGACGGCGTGGTTGAACTGGCCCGGGTACGGACGGCTCGGCCTCGGCTTCAACTACTAGCCGTGGAGGGCGTTGCGGTTGAGGTTGCGGTGGACGACGACGTCGGGGTATCGGCTCCTGCGTGATGGAGGAGGGCGGCGGTTGATGGGTGGGATGGGGTGGCGGACGAAGGACGCCGGGGTTTCGCGGCTGGTGGAGAGGTAGTTTTGGCACCCACAGAGTACGAATGGGGAATCGGACGGGTGGGGGGAACCATGTTTTGGTCTGGGACGCGCTTGTTTTTGGCTTTTTTGAACAGAAGATGGGACGCGCTTGTTTGAAATTTGGGGAAAGTACAAACTTTGCCCCGCTCTTAAATTTCGGACCTACTGCGGGTCGGGGGTAGGATGGTAATCCCAGGTGTCCCAAATAGTGGGCGGGAGCGATTTCGGCCGCGCGCATTTGTGCTTAGGCGACCATTGTGTATGAATGTTTTTCGGATGCGGTTGCGTGGCGTCTAGATGAAGCTACAAACCTACCCTGGTTTAGACCTTTGGACGTCAGGCCGATAGGTTTAACGGGTCGGAGTTATTAGAAAAGTAATTTCCTTGTACTACCAAACATTGGTCTCACGCGGTTTCGGGCGAGTAGAGGCTCTTTTGGCGCTTCGTTCGAAATTTTGAAACACAAGCATTCACGTTTAGAGTACTCTTGAACTATGAGGATTGACCTAAATATACAACGTTATATTTGACCTTGTATGTTTGAAAACCTCATTAAATTATCCGCTTCTTTTTGAAATTTTGACACTTGAAAAATCTTATAACTACGATTATTTTGGAATGGAGGAGCTAAATTTGAATCTATTTTGTACACGACTACATATGCTATTATGTACAAAATCGGAGCAAAGATTGGTGCCCCCATAATTTAGGTCTGGTTTACAAATGCCATGATATCAAATTCAAATAATTGAATGGACTTCATGTTGAATTCGATTTTTTTAAACCACCTTAAGTTGAATTCAAATGTATGCTAGTTCATAGGTAGTAGCTATTTATAATGTCCATTGTGTAACTTTCGTATGTATAATGTGCTTTACACACACAACATGAACTATACTCACGTTTATATTCGATTGCTAAAGTGATGCATTGTCTGGAGTTCAAAATCTAACTATGTGGATCAATTGTGTCGAGTAATAACATAGACATGCTCAAATTCGATAGAATCTAGATGTATGATGGATCAATGACCGCTCCTTACGTGAATTGCAAATATCATGATCCCATCCTAATATTTGGATACAATTTATATCTTTAATCAATGTGTAGAGCAGTCTTTTACGTGTAGTTTCACTCTCCATCAATGGTCTCTCACACATGCTCACACACTCTCTCCCAAGGTGTCTTTATCGCACACATGCTCTAGATATAACCCTCCCTCCCTCTCGTAACCATTTGCAACTGTTTTCACTAACCTTTACCACAAGCACTCTTCCTCTCGCAAACATACACACGCACAATCCTCATCGACCCTTTCTATATACATGGACCTGCCTACGTGTCTCATGTACGCACATTATCTTTACGCCTGTCTCTCACGCATTGTCTCACACCTCTCTTCCTAATCGATGAGTATGATTCTAGCAGAGCATTCTATAGGATGCCCCTTAAAGTTAGGTTGGATGAATAGTAATATCAGAGATAAAGGGGTTACCTTAGTCCGAGAACCTAGGGTTACAAATCCTAGCCGGCTTTGTCAATGGACACAGAGTCCTTCACAATTCTGCTATCTTTGTCTTGTACGACTAGTCATCCATGGGTCTTCCTAAATGCGTCACGGGCCGACCAATGTGGAGCAGGACGGAACAGAACGAAGGGCCTCACCTTGACCCACCGGACCTCACGCGGTGACACACCCTCTGCCCCCACGTCTCATTATCTTCTCACACCCACACATACCAACACAAACACCACACACACAGAAAATTTCTCCTGGTGCCTCTATTCCCTCCCCCTTGCATATACACACTCAAGGGAATGGAATCTCTTGTCGTGACGTCATATTCGTCTCTCTCTTTCTAGACCACTCTCATTTCTCGTGTTATCTC
>NC_041382.1:575780613-575825559 GCF_002162155.2 Triticum dicoccoides
TCGAATACGTAATACACACACATACCTCTCTAGGCCCCGCCAAATGCATCAACTACACATTCACACATGTTACATCACGTACCCCATTGATCTAAAAAGCCCTTTCTTCACGTTTATTTCGCATACAACATTCCTTTTGAATAAAGTGTGGCCAAAAAAGTATTTTAGAGTTTCTACATATATACAACATTACAGAGTTATATGGAGGAGTACGAACGCTAATTTGCATTGCATGGTGCCCACAATGATATTTATTCTGCACTGTGAATTTGTATATTTTTATACTACATACAAAGTTAGTCATAATAAAGAGAAACGAAGAGCATCTCTCTCTCCATCGCATACCCCCCCTGTACGCCTCTTTCACGTATGCACACAAACTGCATCCACGCAACACTCACACAAACACATGCACCCACGCACGCACGCAACACTCACACGTACACACGCAGCCACACACGCACGCAACACTCACACGCACACACGCACGCATGCATGCACACACCAGTACACCACACGACCAAAACACACTCTCACGCTCAAGTGCTCAACCTACACATGCATGTGCACACATCAGGCCCTGACAGACACATACACAACCAGGTGATTCCCGCGCACGGGTTGGAGCCTCGTCGCGCCTGCGTAAATTTGTGTTTATCTGACCTTTTGCCTATGCGAACTGACAGGTGGTACCCACAACGAACGTGGTCAATTTAACTAGTCAACATGGCGCCACGCAGACTATTTGGCTGGTCAACAGAGTGCAATCCGATGCTGAGCTATGAGCAAGTGACCGTATAATCACCGCAAAACGTATATAGTGACCGTAATTAGCTTATTCTGAAGTTCAGTGACCGTATTACGCTTTTCTCTCTGTAGGCCCTCCAAAACTACATCTCTACACGTTCTCGCATGTTACATCTAACAAATATGCAATACAGCACTACTACTACACTCTAACACAATAAATCATATGTGTTTTTAGTTTTACTAGATATCATATTGTTACTTATAATTATTCAGTTTGCATACATTAAAATTGCCTTTGAAATGTATGACCAGTATCATCTACCGCGCGGAAAAATTCCACCCTTTCCTATTTAATCGGGTTTGTATCGATGGATCATGCGAAAGAGCAAAACTATAGTACTATACAGTACAAGTGACAGTTCACTGGGCCGTCGTGTCGTCTACTCCTCCGTCGTAAGAGTGGAGCGCTCGCTTTCATAAATCTTCTAGTCCCTTCCGCCGACATGTGGGACATCAAGCTACCGGGTCCATGTGCCATACCGGAATATAGTGCAGAGCAGCCGGGGTGAAGCACCCCAGTCATGGCGCCGGCGTAGTAATGAGCAATGAGGCGTCAAATCACAAAGCTGCACCTTTCCTGCAGTTATGTTGGAGGGACGAAGCAACCATCATTTCACTCGTTGCTGAATCCGCTTCTCCCTCATCTTCTTCAACTTAACCACATGTTTCTTTTGCCGTTGTTCCGCCTCATGTGGGACGCGGATCGGCTTGGTAAAGCACTGACACGTGGGACCGCATGTTAGCAAACCGCCAGGACAACATCCTCCGAAAATAAGAAGCCTAATCCTAGACTTACAAAGGGCTACGTAGCTGCTACGTATACTTTCCATCTAATCTATATATGCCCCCCTGATTTTTAGGTGGGGTGGGCCTAATCCTCTCCTTTAATCCAATCAAATAGTCCCACATCACATCAGTTCATAACTTTACGTAAACCATTACGTGGATGTAGCATTGCTCAAATAAGAAACCTCCCTCGCCATCCGCGTGGCAAAATCACCTCCTTTTTACTAATCTCGATTCTATAATTTTTTAGATCAATATAATTGAGATTTGTATAGCTAGCACACAGGAGCAAAACCAAGTGGTACGGTTAAGGGCATCCACAATGTGTAGCCAAATGTGAAAATAGCTTTTGGCATCGTGGGAACCATTGTGGACGGTGTTGCCAAAGCCAAAAAGATGGAACCGAAGATCCCAGATTGATTGATTGAAGGAATAGAAAAATGCAACGTCTCTCCTCTTTCTCCCATGCTTGGACGCATGTAGTACAGTATAGAGCACATAGTCTACTCCCTTGTCCCTTCTATCACAAATCACAAAGCAGTGAGGCGTCAAATCACAAAAGCACGGACGAAGCAACCATCATTTTACTCTTCGGTGACTCCGCTTCTCCATCGTCTTCTTTGAGAAGCCATCTCACCGCATTAGTTACTCCTAGTAGTACTAGTAAAGGACTTCCTGGATGCAAATAAGGCGGTTGTCTCGGCTTGCAGGCGGCACTTGCGAACGACTTACCATGGTCTCCCTCAATGGTGTTCTCTGTCGAACGCACTTCACCAAACCACCCAAAAAAATATCATCGACGTCACCGCAATGGGGAAGGAAGTCAAATATAGTTACTACCGCCATTTTTTTGTACACAAGGCCAGTATATCAAAATTACAATTTGCAAAGGGCCACTAACACTAATCGAGGCAAAATTGATGGGGTTAGCAACAAAGGACATTAATATCCCCTGCATGCATGCGGAAGTGAGAAGGTTGGTTTGCATGGCGCTGCATTAATCAAGCGATGAGGAGTGAGATGGTTAGCTCTTTGGTCTTTGGAGAAAAAAATGCGCATTAATTGACATGTGAAACGAGGATTTGTATCGATTAAATCCCGCGAAGGAAAACCCAGCCTTTCTTTTTCAACACTAGTACTCCTAGTACGTACGTACTTATCCTGTTTGGGTCTAGGCCTTGCATTGCCAAACTTCGCCACACATTTTTGCCAAGCTTGCCTAAAGTTTTCAAAATGAGAAGGAGGTCCACTTGGCACAGCTATCGCGGTCGCACCGCACCCTCACACGGTCGCTCCTGCACGCCCCGGTCGCACCGCACCCTCACACAGTCGCTCCTGCACGCCGCAAACCCAACCAAGGGAATGCACCCTCACTGACACGTGCTGTCGCATGTGAACACACCAAACTCAGCCATCCTATCACTAACACATAATTTTCGTTTCATAGAGTATGTTTATCCAACCGCATGTTGGGGAGTATCCGTATGGCCCGTGCGGTGGTCTGTTGGGGAAGAAGAAGAGGTGAGGAAGAAGGAAAGAAGGGTTAGGAGACATAGGATATTCATCCAACCGCCTGAAATGGTAGACTGACCCAAGTCAGGCGACTTGCATAACAAATATATGTTTTTACACAGCAAAAGATCCATAAAAACAACAACATAAAGAAAAACTATCACTGCTCGCGGAAAGAGACGACCTCGTCGTCTTTGGGTGCCGGCGCGAACCAGCCGACGTGTGTCTCGGCACCGTGGTTGTCCTCGGCCTCCAGCTACTTGTTCAAGCGGAGCATGCGGGCGTTCTGCACGGACGAGAGCACAGCCCGGTTCAAGTCGAGGACGTACGGTTCCTCCTGCAGGAGGGCCTCGATGGCAGCGGCATCCGCACGCTCCGCGTCGAGTTAAGCCTCCGCCGCCCGGTTCAAGTCCAGGATGTCCGGTTCCGCCTGCAGGAGGGCGTCGATGAGAGCGGCATCCATGTGCTTTGCATCGAGTCGAGCCTCTTCCGCCCGGTTCAAGTCTAGGAAGTTCGGTTCCGCCTGCAGGAGGGCCTCGATGGCAGCGGCATCCGCGCGCTCCGCCTCAAGTTGAGCCTCCGCCGCCCGGTTCACGTCCACGACATCCAGTTCCGCCTGCAGGAGAGCCTCGATGGCAGCGGCATGCGTGCGCTCCACGTCGAGTTGAGCCTCTGCCTCCCGGTCCTCCTTTAGTATCGCCATGTTGAACTGCTGGTCCTCCTGCACCATGGGGGACTCGGACGCCGGCAGGAAGTCGACGTCCATCGTCTCATACCCATCAGGGGCCTTCTGCGCCGCGACCTCCGCCATGAACATTGGATCGGCTTCCTCCTCCTTGTAGCTTGGCTCCAGAGAACTCGGGGATTGGCCCGCCGCAAAGCGAGCTTGGGAACGGAGGTCTGTGGCGCCGACCGCCGCCGCGATTTCTGCGCGGCGCTCCGGCGTCAGCATCTTGTAGTAAGTGATCTTGCGGCACACCATGGCGT
Organism: Triticum dicoccoides; assembly: GCF_002162155.2. Classification (NCBI taxonomy): domain Eukaryota; kingdom Viridiplantae; phylum Streptophyta; class Magnoliopsida; order Poales; family Poaceae; genus Triticum; species Triticum dicoccoides. The sequence goes on from NC_041382.1 coordinate 575,784,709, forward strand.
TCCGGCAAACTAGGGGACGCTTGATGCGGGCTAGGGGATCAAAAGGTGGGGGAATGGGCTGGAGATTTGATGTGGTTTTAGGGCAGTGGCTGGCGTAGGCCGATCAGCGAAGGTTCTGGTGTGAATAGTGGTTCCGGTGACGACCGGTCAATAGGTTTTGACTATGCATCGCTCTTGTCGCGTTCGTGTTGCAGCCCGGCACGCTGGACCCTCCATGTCACTCACCGAATGGAACGCGCTTCGTCTTGCGTTTTTGCTCGCTTGTGGGACCATAGTTGAGAGCAAACCGACGTCCCTCCCCCTCCCCCGCCCGCGTCATTTATTATACCACCACTCCCTCCGTTTTATTCGGAGTAAATAAAAACAGAGGGAGTACACTACGGATGAGGATCCCCTAACGTGGCCGAACCCATTGAGTAACTGACATGCGGGGCCTAGCAAGCATGGGGTCCGCCAGTATGTGACCGAAAGGGAGGGTAAGGCAGGGATACCTACGTCAGAGGATCCACTTCCACTATACTACTTTGACCAAATGTTAGAGTAATAATATATGACATGCAACTTACACAAATGTTAGAGTAATAATATATGACATGCAACTTACACAAAGCATACATGGTCTAATGCGTTTTTCGAGGCTAACTTTGACCAAATGTTAGAGTAATAATATATGACATGCAACTTACACAAAGCATACGGTCAAATTCGTGTGTGAAAGGAGTTTCCAATGACATAATTTTCACATTATACATCTCATGTACTATTAATCTTGTCAATAGTCAAATTGGAAACCATCTCGAGTACAAATCTAGGAGTACGTATGAATCTAACAATATTGATTGGGCGTTGTTGAATGTTGATACCTTTTTGATCAAAGTAGATATACTTTGACTACACATAAAACTTATATGTAAACTAGAAAGGATAGGAGGGAGTATATTGTATGTTCAAAAACGAAACGAACATTGAATACCCTTTATATATGATTTGCGAATGCTATGATCACCGGTTCAAAATTTTGAATCCGCCTTAGGTATCACGTGCCCCCACTCATTCCCTCTCGATTTCGTCTCAGGGTCCGGAGATCTATTGAAAGAGGACTAGGGTGGGTACATGCGAATGATACTCGGCGGAATGTTCAAATGAGGCATGCGGGAGGATGGACTCGACTGGAGGGCGACATGATCGACGGAGAAGAGGGCTGGAGAGGAATGAGAAATAAGCAAACGCCACATGATTATACTTGAACGGCTCAAATAAACAATAAGTTGTCTCGCTTGGCCTACAGAGTGAAAGGCCTAATGTGCAAGGCGGAGCACTGACGCTCGAATATGGCCGGGAAAACAGGGAAACAGACATGTGGGGCACACCCGTCGGGATGACGTAGCGCAGACTAGTCCAATGGAGGAGCTGGCCCACGACCTCCTCGCCACCGAAAACCGTTCATGTGCGTCGTTGGGGCCAACAACGGGGCGCAGCTCCAGCACCGCCTCTGGACATGGCGACCGCGGTGAGCGACACATTCATATCGTGTCTAGACACGCTCGGTTTTAGTTTGCCGAGGGTGGCGTTAGTGCTGTGGCACGACCAACGGTATGTTTGGTTTGTGCCCAAGGTTGCCCCATCAAAGCTTTGGTAGCCAAAATTTTGGTTGAGGTATTGGTTGCCCATGATTTGGCCGACATTGGCAAGAAAAATGAACTTGAGTTGGCTAGAGTTCATTGGCATGCCAAAGAAATGGCAACCATCCAAACAAAGACCAATCTTTGGGTCATGACCAAAATTTTGGTTGAGGTATTGGTTGCCCATGATTTGGCTGACATTGGCAAGAAAAATGAACTAGAGTTCATTGGCATGCCAAAAAAATGGCAACCATCCAAACAAAGACCAATCTTTTGGTCATGACCAAAATTTGGGCAAGGTGCACTTTGGCCACAATCCAAACACACTCCAACACCCAGCTCGTCGAGCATGCACAGGGTGCCGCGACGCGTCCGCGGAGTGGTGTAGCGCGGCCAACTGCATCCTCTGGACCTGAGACCATGCCGGGTCGTCTTGCTTTTTCAATGACATGTGGGGATCGCATGTGAGCAAAGGGCATCTCCAACATTGCCATGACCGCAACTGACTACCCTGGCACACCAAAACCCTCGTCCCTCACGCCGTCGCGCGGTGCGTTCCCAGCCGGCGCCAGCTGCCCGCATTCATGCCGTCCGTTCGTATGTCGTCATTAAGAGGCTCGGTGCCCGTGGAACCAACTCCGACGACTTAATGACGCACCCGGACACTTGGCCTCACCGGAATGCGCTACTTAAAGTGGCAACGCCCAGCTAACCTCCACACCATAGCGCATCGTCCTCCTACCTGGAACCACATCCGCCATGATCGCAAGCATGAACGCTCTGCAGGAGAGCTTGTCTTCGGGGATGGAGCTCGAGGTCGCTGCCCTCGCTCAAGTCGCCGCACAAGCGATGGCCACGCTGGCGACCAACGACGGGAGCACCGTCAGCCACGCGTCCTACTTGCCACTGTCCAACGTCCGGCACCGCCGAGGTCGGGGACTCCTCCGAGGATGAGTAGGGCATAGGAGGAGGCAGGGCATGGTGTGCCAACTGGCTGGTCCGTCTCCCGTGTTCTACTTTTCCTCGCTGAAGACCGCACCTTCACTTCATGGATCTTGAACCCCGCCCCCGTACATGGAGATCACAGATGGACGACGTTGGTCGCCGCCGTAGAATAGGTTTAGGGTCGGGTTTCTTTTTTTTGTCCTATAAAAGTTCGAAATGTAATGAAAAATTGTCGTGTTTGCATTAATCTCGGCCGGTGTATATGAACTTTCACAATAATATACATATTGTAAGAGTACTAGCAAGATGCCTGTGCGTTGCACAGAAGATCAAGATCTTGTGGGATAAAAGGATGAACGAGGGAAAGCCTTATCTGCAAATGTGGAGAGGAGTGCGGGTAAATTGTCATAATTTCCTTCCTATCCGTTAGATATACATCGGATGGCCTATATTGCAGGATCTGACACATCTTTCTACATCTACGGGAACCTACGAAAGGGGTAACGTAAATTGCCTCTCTCTCTCCTCCCCTGATTTTCATGGTGGTGGGCCCCTCCCTCCCCCCAATCTACAATCAACAGCTCACACGTTTCACACTACATTAATTACGTAACTGGGATTACGTAGGTGTAGCATTACTCATCCTAAAAAACCCAACTAAGCCAACCTCCCAGCATATCACGCGGGAAAAGACACGACCGCGCAGTTTTAGTCGGGATTACTGGATTACTAGCAGTAGTATCGATGGATCGCGTGAAGCAACATATTTTTTTGAGGGGACGAAGCACCTAGTTTAAAAGGAAAAAATGTGGTACACTCACAGCACTCCTGTCGTGGTCGCATTGCACCCCACACACGTTCGGTCCTGCACACGGCTCACGCAAACGGAACGCACTTCGGCTTGCCTCTTCACTAACACGTGGGACTGCACTTGGAGACACCGACCATGCGCCAAACTCCCCCCGCCCACCGCGCAAAAATCCTCCCCCCCACACACCCAAAAATTCCCCCCAAATCCGATTCAACCGCCCTTCGGCCAACTAGCCAATAATATTCCCCAAACCCCCCTCCCCCCTGTCCCCCTCCACTCCATTCGCTCCGCCAAAGCCGCCCTCCCCGCCGCGCCGATACGTCGGCGCCATGGTTCGGTGATCCTCTCGCTCCCACAGTACGCTCTCGTAGACTGCCGTCCTCTAGCCGCGCCGCCACCTCTGGCTATGTTCTTGTGGAGGCGCACGGCGGTCAGCGCCGCCACCGCTGGCGATGTTTGTGTGGAGACGCACGGCGGTCAGCTTCTCCCATGATACGCACATTCTAGACTGAGGCCCCATTCATGTCGGTGTAGTGCTGAATGTTAGCTGATAGACGCTGTTAATCTCACTATTTGCCGAAGTAGTTTACTGTCAATATGCTCTGCTTAAGAAGCTTCCTTGCCCTGTTCTGCACTCAATCTGCTTAGCTGAGATGGCATGCCAAGGCTGATTAGTTGCTAAAATATCCTGCCATATATTTATTGTGACGTAGATTGCCATGATCTAGTAGCCAATCTGTTAGCTGAAATAGCTCTACACCGTTTTATACTTGATCTTTGTTGCTGCGATGGCCTTTGATAGTTCGATGGCTGTGTGCTCGGCCTCATTGACTGCTGAAACAGCCTGCCATAATTTGGCACTCAAATCTGTTTGCTGAATTAGCTTTACATATATTTCATTACTTAGATCTGCTCGTCCAAATATCTTGCCATATCTTTATACATCGACCTAGGTTTTTTTCTGGACTTCATAAAAAAGCATATATGTTTTTCCTGTAATATCTAGAAGAACTAATTTGTATGTCTAACAGATGGCCAGGACTTGGATAACTTCTGCTCGAAGATTCTCCGCTGCATATGTCGAGGGGGTTGAAAACTTCATGAACTTTATCAGAGCTGAGTACGGTGGTCCGAAATCAGATGTGTCTGCTCGTGTAGCAGTTGTATGAATTCAGTTACAAGACCCCAGTCAACTGTGCAGAATCATCTACACTTGTATGGGATGTCGGTCACATATACTAGGTGGGTTCATCATGGTGAAGCTGTGAACGTCAATGTTATTGACTACGTGGAAGCAGCAGATCACCATCTTGATCTGCCTGATGCTCAGGTGGAAGAGGAGGAGGAGGTGGTGGTGGCGGAGCCAGTGAGTTTTACCAACATTGAAACAATGCTACGAAATGCTCATGCATTCCGTGAACTTTCACCTGTAGAAGAAAAATGGTGGGCCCGCATGTTGGAACAATGCAACGTTGCTATCACCCCAGGAAATAAGCTGTCAGTATTCTCAGCTATGGTCACCTTTCTTCAGGTGAAGACATCTGAGTGGATGACCAACAAATCATTCGATGCAATGTTGGCTGCTTTCCGTGAATCTTTCCCAGATGCGTCTGAGCTACCACACACCTATAGTAAAATGAAGAATTTCCTTCGTGCACTTGGAATTGGATATGATATGATCCATGTTTGTAAGAATGATTGTGTTCTGTTCCGGAAGGATTATGCCAACTTAAGTGAATGCCCGAAATGCAAATCATCAAGATGGAAAGATGGCGATGTTGTGAAGAGGATTCCTCATAATGTTCTGAGACATTTTCCAATTACACCAAGATTGCAGAGGTTGTTTCATGATGCTGAAACAAGAGAGGATGTACTATGGCATTCTAGGAACCAGGAGTACAGAGATCAGAATGTAATGAGCCATCCATCTCATGGTAGTGATTGGAAAAGCTTCAATGATAAACACAAAGAGTTTGCTGCTGACCCGAGAAACATTAGACTTGGCTTAGCTTCAGATGGATTTAACCCATTTTGCCACCAGAGCGCCACATATAGCATGTGGCCAGCGCTTGTTATCCCTTACAACATGCCTCCAAATGTCTGCACCAAAGAATCAAACTACATGATGGCCTTGCTCATCCCAGGTCCAAAAAGTCCTGGAAAGGATTTTGATTTGTTCATGGAGCCTCTTGTGGAGGAACTTCAACAGCTATGGAAGGGTGTTCTCACTCGAGACCTATATAGCAGCCCACCAGCTGATTTCTTTCTATGTGATGTTATAATTTGGTGTGTCCATGATTATCCGGCTTTGGGCACTATGTCAGGGCGAACGACACATGGTTACAATGCATGTGTTTGCTGTGACAGGAATCCGCTGTCATACGCAATACTTAGCAAGATCTGTTACATTATACACCGTCGTTTCCTTGCCAAGGACAAGCCGCATCCTAGAAAATACCAAAGACATGTGCTTAATGCAAAGCATGAAAACCGTGATGCGCCAAAGAGCCTCACCACCGATGAGTTGCAAGTGGAATTAGAGAAGGTCGGGCATATTACACCAGGAAACCATCCTGGTAATGGTAGCGGGAAAAGGGAGTGTGGCAGGGTAGAAGAGAGATTATTGTTTACCCATAGGTCCACTTTGTGGGACTTGGAGTATTGGAAAGATTTGGATCAAAGGCATAATCTTGATGTGATGCACATCGAGAAAAATATATGTGACAGCATTATCAGCACACTTCTTAATATTGAGGGCAAGACGAAAGATGCCTTAAAATCTAGGATTGATTTGACACACCTGGGTATCAGAAAGGATTTGCGGGTGCAAGATGAAGGTAAACCACGGGATATGGCACCAGCTGTGTACGTCTTGGACAAAGTAAAAAGAAAAGAATTCTGCGAGGTCCTGTCACATGTGAGATTCCCACATGGATTTGCTTCCAACCCTGAAAGGAGAGTCAGTGCAGATGGAAACAAGGTACAAGGGTTGAAAACTCATGACTGCCACGTCCTACTTCAAAGGGTTTTACCTGTTATCCTTGGAGGATTGGGCCGCCCTGACTTATATAGAGCAGTTGCAGAGTTGGGACAATTCTTCAGGGAACTCTGCAGTAGGAATATCAGGATGGATGCTTTGGAGCGTCTTAGAGACAAGATACCAACTATCCTATGCGACCTTGAGAAGATATATCCTCCAGCCTTGTTTGATGTGATGGTGCATTTGGCTGTTCATCTACCTAATGAGGCACTACTTAGAGGTCCAGTACAGTATGGCTTGATGTACCCTATTGAAAGGCGGCTATGCACTTTCAAGGGCTATGTTAGGAATAGAGCTAGACCCGAGGGTTCCATTGCAGAGGCCTACATGGCTACAGAAGTGTCGACATTCTGCTCAAAATACATTGAAACGGCTGATCAGCTTAGCAAAGAGGTGGGTGAAGACAATCCCGGGCTCAATGTTTTCAATTATTCTATTCGAGTTAAAGGGAAGAGTCGACAAGAGGACAAACCTAAAGATTTGGACAAAATGGTTTGGTATGTGTTGAATAACTGTCCTGAGATACTACCTTATATCAAGTAAGTGCAGTACTGCAGCTTATACATCGTAATCTACTAAACTTGCAGCACATTCTTATATATTTAGATGTTTGATGTGATCACTATGTTGTGCAGCATCTACAAAGAGGAGTTACTGCCGCAAAATCCAAGAAACATTGACAAAGTGGTTATGGCAGGATTTGCGAAATGGTTCAAGAACCATGTAAGCTTTTAAAGTGCACTATCAGTTTTTTTAATATATTGAGTACATAAGATGATCAGCTTGTCTATTTTCTAACCATAGGTTAAGAAGATGCGGGAGGATGGGCGGGCAGTTGATGATGCCCTTTACTCACTAGCAATGGGTCCTGATACTCGGGTAAGACATTATGAATCTTGCGTTGTTGGAGATGTGCGCTACAACACCCTTGCACGAGACGAAGGCAGGAAGATACAAAACAGTGCCATCATGAGCACGGATACGCATGACAAAGAGACAACTGAAATGTATGCAAACATAACAGACATTATTCAGTTGCAGTATATCTCCAGTTTCGAGGATCATTGGTGTGTGGTTCTGTTGTGATGTCGTTGGTATAACCTGTTTTCCAGGATCGCAAAACCCAAAGCTGATGATTATTTCAAATCCATCAATGTCAAGGCGGCGTACCAGACCAATGAACCTTTTATTTTGGCAAATCAAGCAACACAGATATTTTTCTTGGAAGACACATTTGCACATAGCGATGACTGGAGAGTATTGCAAAGGTTTGAGCAGAGGAATTCGTTTAATGAAGTTGCACAACAAGATGATGCTTACACTACTCCTGATGTACAAGATAACACAGATGTTCCTAATATCTTTGAGAACCATCACGTCAATGACACCGGCAAAAAGATTGCATGTCGTGATGTGGACATACAAGAGTTGATCAAGAAGAAGCCAACGTTCAAGGACGTTGAGGACAAAGAAGAAGATGACACTATGGGGAATTACGATTCAGACTGATACACATGGCAAAGATGTTGATGCTGCTGCTGCGGATGATGATTACATTGCTTTTGTCGTATTTGCCTGTCAGAAGACGTTTTTTATCTACTGTGTGAAATTGTGTTTGCTATGACAAATAAAACCTGATGAACATGTTGTTTAGTATTTTGTTGTGAGAACATCACTTGTTATGTATGCTGATTTGTGTTTGGTGATTGTATGACAACTAAAACATGATGACATTGTTGTTTAGTTGTACTCATATTTGGGTGTGAAACTTGAATTTGATGACATAGTTTGCTGTTGGACTGCAATTTGCTCGACGTCTTCGAATGAGAACAAAGCTTACCCGACAAGGCCTCTGCTATTTATTTATATGAGCAAAAGGGGATACCCCCTGATTTCCGTTAATAGAAATCATTAGATGTTCACAACACTACGCCCAGCCTGCTACACAGGTTTCATTCATTACTAGTTTCAGCAAAGTGCTCATGCCGTAGCCACTGAATACATCACAAGTGCTACATACACTGCAAATAAAGAGACAATCATCCTACGGAGCACATCGATTTTGCGCATTATCTTCACAAGCTCTTTCATCTCCTCATTGTTGTCAAGGCCGTTCAGTAGCTGTTGCTTGACCATGATCAAAGGAACTGCATCTTTAACCTTCTGCTCTGCATCTTCCTCTTCTATCGTTCCTTCAGTTACTTGTCCAACACCCCAACTTGCTGGTATTGGGATTCCTCGGCTAACCAAATAATCAGCGTAGTTGCATTCCCCCACATCAGTAACTTCCCAGAAATACAAATCACACGAATCTTCCCTTTTCTGCATGAATCAAATTGGTAGATCATCAACCAAACTATTAAAAAAATCAGCAACTAAAAGCAGCAGAACAACACTTAAACATATTATTACCCCATGATTCGGGCATTTGTAGAAGACTCGGACAGGGTTACGGATTGTGGTTGAGACGCGATGGATGACTCTGCGTGATTTGCAGCAGTGGCACCACACCAACGGCAGCGGGTTGCGATGAGCAATTGGTTGCGGTGCGCGTGCCGGCGAGGGTGTGATGAGACCTAGAGGCAATGGTACGGGTTGCGACTTGGCGCATATCTGGTTGTTGCCTGCTGAAGAGCAGGTGGACGAGCAGCCAGCGAACATGGTTGCTGCGGCCAGAGCTTCTGATGCTAGGCAGAGTAAGTAGAGAGGAGGAGAAGCGAACGTTGGATATGTCAGTTTCATTACTTGCAGAGTAGCATAGCACCATATATAGTCATAGTCTAGGTTTGGATTCGAACCAGCTACAGGATCACGTCTTTCTTTTTTCTAAAACTCGGGAACGTCTCATTACTGGTACACTAGCTTGTTCTGTACGCCTTCCCAAGTCTTTGATTTTCTTTCCCTTTTTTGCGAGGAAGGAAGGAGGACAAAATTGAGAGTTCGTGGGACTCGAACCCAAGACCTCTCGGTTGAAAACCAAGGGTGCTAGTCACTTATGTGGCGAACGTTCCCTATGAGGAGGACGGCAAATGAATGCATTTTCCTCGTAGTTTTCTTCCTATATATAAAAAAGTATGCTACATGGAGTCCGCTTAGTCAACAAACTATTGTGCCAACCTTGACCGTTGGATTGACATTCAATGTCTGTCGCGTTTCTTCAGTCTCTTCTTCCTCGAGCCGCCAAAGCCAAACCAGCGCCAGCGGGACCGCCTACTCCCGCCTCCCACGGCTGGCTATGATCTGCCCCGGCTCCTGTTCGTTCCTGTCTGAGACCTCACCATCGTCCTCCGCCTTGGTTCGCTCGCCGCGGCGCCGCCCTCCAGTGTTGTCAACATGCTCAACAACCGAGAGGAATAAGGAGATGATTGTACATGGTGAGGATGATAGTAGGGACCCAGCAGCGCGCAGTAATTTTGTTTTTTCGGGACGGAGAAGGGTATCAACTGGGTTGTGCGGGACCCGTGGCCCGTCTAGCCCAGGCTTTTATTTCATATGTTTGCACATGACCAGCCTAGTTTGTTTTTTTCCTTTTTCAAAATTGCTAGCCAGCTATTTTGGTTTTTGCAGAATAACCAACGTAGGCCTACTTGCTTTTCTACGCCCTGCTGGGCCGGAAATCTTTCAAGATGAGGAGGGATGCATTTTTCCCAGAAAATGGGTTATAAGTAATAAGAAATGGGCTATAAGTAAAAATAAACGGGATGTAAAATGAAAAAATATAGCAAACAGACAATTAGTTCCAAAATACTGTTTTCTTTCGGATTTTGATATTTTAAATTTCATTGTTTTTGTGCGGGTAAAATTTCATTAAATTTAAATTAAGGTATATTTAGATTTAAAATTAATTTGAATCTGGCTAGAAATTTTGGGTTGTATGCTGTTTGGGACAGATTTGGAGGCTGACTTGTGGGTCTACTAGGTTGACGTGTACTTTGGCTTTGTCAACTTAGTCCACAAATGATTCTAGCAGCAGTGCCCATTGGATGTCAATCCAACGGCCGTGCTGCTTCTTCAATATCTGATCTTCTTGCTCTAGCCGCCCAAACCAGCTCCGATGGGACTACTGATGTCTACTACACAACCTTCTTCTTGTAGACGTTGTTGGGCCTCCAAGTGCAGAGGTTTGTAGGACAGTAGCAAATTTCCCTCAAGTGGATGACCTAAGGTTTATCAATCCGTAGGAGGCGTAGGATGAAGATGGTCTCTCTCAAGCAACCCTACAACCAAATAACAAAGAGTCTCTTGTGCCCCCAACACACCCAATACAATGGTAAATTGTATAGGTGCACTAGTTCGGCGAAGAGATGGTGATACAAGTGGTATATGGATAGTAGATAAAGGTATTTGTAATCTGAAATAATAAAAACGGCAAGGTAGCAAGTGATAAGTGAGCATAAACAGTATTGCAATGATAGGAAACAAGGCCTCGGGTTCATACTTTCGCTAGTGTAAGTTCCCTCAACAATACTAACATAATTGGATCACATAACTATCCCTCAACATGCAATAAAGAGTCACTTCAAAGTCACTAATAGCGGAGAACGAACGAAGAGATTATGGTAGGGTACGAAACCACCTCAAAATTATTCTTTCCAATCAATCTATTGGGCTATTCCTATAAGTGTCACAAACAGCCCTAGAGTTCGTACTAGAATAACACCTTAAGACACAAATCAACCAAAACCCTAATGTCACCTAGATACTCCAATGTCACCTCAAGTATCTGTGGGTATGATTATACGATATGCATCACACAATCTCAGATTCATCTATTCAACCAACACATAGAACCTCAAAGAGTGCCCCAAAGTTTCTACCGGAGAATCACGACAAAAACGTGTGCCAACCCCTATGCATAGGTTCATGGGCAGAACCTGCAAGTTGGTCACCAAAACATACATCAAGTGAATCACGTGATATCCCATTGTCACCATAGATATCCACGGCAAGACATACATCAAGTTTTCTCAAATCTTTAAAGACTCAATCCGATAAGATAACTTTGAAGGGGAAACTCAATTCATTACAAGAGAGTAGAGGGGGGAAGAAACATCGTAGCATCCAAATATAATAGCAAAGCTCGCGATACATCAAGATCGTACCATCTCAAGAACAGGAGAGAGAGAGAGAGAGAGAGATCAAACACATAGCTACTGGTACATACCCTCAGCCCCGAGGGAGAACTACTCCCTCCTCGTCATGGAGAGCACCGGGGTGATGAAGATGGCCACCGGAGAAGGATTGCCCCCTCCAGCAGGGTGCCGGAACGGGTCTAGATTGGTTTTCGGTGGCTATGGAGGCTTCTAGCGGCGGAACTCCCGATCTATTGTGCGTTCTGGAAGTTTTAGGGTACGACGATATATATGGGTGCAGGGAGTACATCGGAGGAGCCATGGGGGCCCCACGGGGCAGGGGGCGCGCCCTAGGGGGGTGGGCGTGCCCCCCACCCTCGTGGGCAACCCGTGTCTCCCCTGACATGCACTCTAAGTTCCCTGGGTTGCTTTCCTTCCAAAAATAACTTCTCCAGTTCATTTCATTATGTTTCGACCTCGTTTGATATTCCTTTTCTTCGAAACACTGAAATAGGCATAAAACAACAAATCTGGGCTGGGCCTCCGGTTAATAGGTTAGTCCCAAAAATAATATAAAAGTGGAAAATAAAGCCCAATATTACCCAAAATAGTAGATAATATAGCATGGAGCAATCAAAAATTATAGATACGTTGGAGACATATCAAGCATCCCCAAGCTTAATTCCTGCTCGTCCTCGAGTAGGTAAATGATAAAAAGATAATTTTTGATGTGGAATGCTAGTTAGCATAATTTCAATGTAATTCTTCTTACTTGTGATATGAATATTCAGATCCATAAGATTCAAGACAAAAGTTTAATATTGACATAAAAACAATAATACTTCAAGCATACTAACTAAGCAATTATGTTTTCTCAAAATAACATGGCCAAAGAAAGCTATCCCTACAAAATCATATAGTCTAGCTATGCTCTATCTTCACCACACAAAATATTTAAATCATGCACAAGCCCGATGACAAGCCAAGCAATTGTTTCATACTTTTGATGTTCTCAAACTTTTTCAATCTTCACGCAATACATGAATGTGAGCCATGGACATAGCACTATAGGTGGAATAGAATGGTGGTTTTGGAGAGGACAAAAAGGGAGAAGATAGTCTCACATCAACTAGGCGTATCAACGGGCTATGGAGATGCCCATCAATAGATATCAATGTGAGTGAGTAGGGATTGCCATGCAACGGATGCACTAGAGTTATAAGTGTATGAAAGCTCAAAAAGAAACTAAGTGGGTGTGCATCCAACTTGCTTGCTCATGAAGACCTAAGGCATTTTGAGGAAGCCCATCATTGGAATATACAAGCCAAGTTCTATAATGAAAGATTCCCACTGGTATATGAAAGTGACAACATAGGAGACTCTCTATCATGAAGATCATGGTGCTACTTTGAAGCACAAGTGTGGTAAAAGGATAGTAGCATTGCCCCTTCTCTCTTTTTCTCTCATTTTATATTTTTTATATTTTTTTATTTGGGCCTTCTCTTTTTTTATGGCCTCTTTTCTCTTTTTTTTATTTGGGCTTCTTTGGCCTCTCTTATTTATTTATTTTCGTCCGGAGTCTCATCCCGACTTGTGGGGGAATCGTAGTCTCCATCATCCTTTCCTCACTGGGACAATGCTCTAATAATGATGATCATCACACTTTTATTTTCTTACGACTCAAGAATTACAACTCGATACTTAGAACAAGATATGACTCTATATGAATGCCTCCGGCAGTGTACCGGGATGTGCAATGATTCATGAGTGACATGTATGAAATAATTATGAATGGTGGCTTTGCCACAAATACGATGTCAACTACATGATCATGCAAAGCAATATGACAATGATGAAGCGTGTCATAATAATGGAATGGTGGAAAGTTGCATGGCAATATATCTCGGAATGGCTATGGAAATGCCATAATAGGTAGGTATGGTGGCTGTTTTGAGGAAGGTATATGGTGGGTTTATGGTACCGGCGAAAGTTGCGCGGTACTACAGAGGCTAGCAATGATGGAAGGGTGAGAGTGCATATAATCCATGGACTCAACATTAGTCATAAAGAACTCACATACTTATTGCAAAGATCTATTAGTTATTGAAACAAAGTACTACGTGCATGCTCCTAGGGGGGTAGATTGGTAGGAAAAGACCATCGCTCGTCCCCGACCGCCACTCATAAGGAAGGCAATCAATAAATAAATCATGCTCCGACTTCATCACATAATGGTTCACCATACGTGCATGCTACGGGAATCACAAACTTCAACACAAGTATTTCTCAAATTCATAACCACTCAACTAGCATGACTCTAATATCACCATCCTCATATCTCAAAACAATTATCAAGCATCAAACTTCTCATAGTATTCAACACACTCATAAGAAAGTTTTATTATTCTTGAATACCTAGCATATTAGGATTTTAAGCAAATTACCATGCTATTTAAGACTCTCAAAATCATATAAGTGAAGCATGAGAGTTCATCTATTTCTTCAAAATAAAGCTACCACCATGCTCTAAAAGACATAAGTGAAGCACTAGAGCAAATGACAAACTACTCCGAAAGATATAAGTGAAGATCAATGAGTAGTCGAAAAATTATGCAACTATGTGAAGACTCTCTAACATTTAATAATTTCAGATCTTGATATTCTATTCAAACAGCAAGCAAAGAAAAATAAAATGACATTCTAAGAATGGCAAACATCATGTGAAGAAGCAAAAACTTAGGATCAACCGATACTAACCGATAGTTTGTTGAAGAAGAAAGATGGGATGCCAACCAGGGCATCCCCAAGCTTAGACGCCTGAGACTTCTTGAGATATTATCTTGGGGTGCCTTGGGCATCCCCAAGCTTGAGCTTTTGTGTCTCCTTAATTCCTCTCATATCACGGTCTCCCTAAATCTCAAAAGCTTCATCCACACAAAACTCAACAAGGACTCGTGAGATAAGTTAGTATAAACCATTGCCAAAACCTTATCATACTCTACTGTAGCAAATAAATAAAGTTATTATTAAACATTGCATACTAAATGCCTCTGCATATTTAATAGTCCTATCCTCAAATAGAATCATTAAAGAAGCAAACATATGCAAACAATGCAAACATAACAGCAATCTGCCTAAACAGGATAGTCTGTAAAGAATGCAACAACATCCATACTTCCCTAGCTCCAAAAATTATGAAATAAAATTCCCACTGTAGTAAATTTACCAGATCTTAATATGCAAAAGGTTTCGACATTTTATCACATTCTGACTTTTCTAGGGAATTATTGCAACAGCGGTAACTTTCTGTTTTCAAACAGCAACATGTGTACTTGTAACATAGGCATAGTAAAGGCTATCAATGCCACTTTTATTGGAATAAAAGATGCAAAACATTGTTATAAATAACGGCAAGCAAATCCTAACAAAATAAATTGACACTCCAAGCAAAACACATATCATGTGGCGAATAAAAATATAGCTCCAAGTAAAGTTACCGATGAACGAAGACGAAAGAGGGGATGCCTTCCGGGGCATCCCCAAGATTAGGCTCTTGGCTATCCTTGAATATTACCTTGGGGTGCCTTGGGAATCCCCAAGCTTAGGCTCTTACCACTCCTTATTCCATAGTCCATCGAATCCTTACCCAAAACTTGAAAACTTGACAACACAAAACTTAACAGAAAACTCGTAAGCTCCGTTAGTATAAGAAAATAAATCACCACTTCAAGGTACTGTAATGAACTAATTATTTATTTATATTGGTGTTAAAACTACTGTATTCCAACTTCTATATGGTTTATAAACTATTTTACTAGCCATAGATTCATCAAAATAAGTAAACAACACATGAAAAACAGAATCTGTCAAAAACAGAACAGTCTGTAGTAATCTGAATCAAACGTATACTTCTGGAACTCATATAATTCCAAAATAAATTGCTGGACCTTATTAATTTATCTATTAATCATCTGCAAAAATAATTAGATAAATATCACTCTCCAAATAAAAATGGCAGCAATTCTCATGAGCACTGAAGTTTCTGTTTTTTACAGCATGATCAACAAGACTTTCCCCAAGTCTTCCCAACGGTTCTACTTGGCACAAACACTAATTAAAAGCATAAAACCACATCTAAACAGAGTCTAGATGAATTATTTATTACTAAACAGGAACAAAAAGCAAGGAACAAAAATAAAGTTGGGTTGCCTCCCAATAAGCGCTATCGTTTAACGCCCCTAGCTAGGCATGATGATTTCAATGATGCTCACATAAAGGATAAGAATTGAAACATAAAGAGAGCATCATGAAGAATATGACTAGCACATTTAAGTCTAACCCACTTCCTATGCATAGGGATTTTGTGAGAAAACAACTTATGGGAACAATAATCAACTAGCATAGGAAGGCAGAACAGGCATAACTTTGAAACTTTAAGCACATAGAGAAGAAACTTGATATTATTGCAATTCCTACAAGCATATGTTCCTCCCTCATAATAACTTTCAGTAGAATCATGGATGAATTCAACAATATAACCAGCACCTAAAGCATTCTTTTCATGATCTACAAGCATAGAATTTTTATTACTCTCCACATAAGCAAAATTCTTCTCATGAATAATAGTGGGAGCAAACTCAACAAAATAACTATCATGTGATTGAAAATTAAGATCAAGATGACAAGGTTCATTGTTATTATTATTCTTTAAAGCATACATGTCATCACAATAATCATCATAGATAGGAGGCATGCTTTCATCATAATAAATTTGCTCATCAAAACATGGGGGACAAAAAATATCATCTTCATCAAACATAGCTTCCCCAAGCTTGTGGCTTTGCATATCATAAGCATCATGGATATTCAAGGAATTCATACTAATAACATTGCAATCATGCTCATTATTCACATATTTTATGCCAAGCATTCTATGTAATTCTTCTTCTAGCATTTGAGCACAATTTTCCTTTCCATCATACTTACGAAAAATATTAAAAAGGTGAAGCATATGAGACAAACTCAATTCCATTTTTTATAGTTTTCTTTTATAAACTAAACTAGTGATAAAACAAGAAACTAAAAGACTCGATTGCAAGATCTAAAGATATACCTTCAAGCGCTAACCTCCCCGGCAACGGTGCCAGAAAAGAGCTTGATGTCTACTACACAACCTTCTTCTTGTAGACGTTGTTGGGCCTCCAAGTGCAGAGGTTTGTAGGACAGTAGCAAATTTCCCTCGAGTGGATGATCTAAGGTTTATCAATCCGTAGGAGGCGTAGGATGAAGATGGTCTCTCTCAAGCAACCCTGCAACCAAATAACAAAGAGTCTCTTGTGTCCCCAACACACCCAATACAATGGTAAATTGTATAGGTGCACTAGTTCGGCGAAGAGATGGTGATACAAGTGGTATATGGATAGTAGATAAAGGTATTTGTAATCTGAAATAATAAAAACAGCAAGGTAGCAAGTGATAAAAGTGAGCGTAAACAGTATTGCAATGATAGGAAACAAGGCCTAGGGTTCATACTTTCGCTAGTGTAAGTTCCCTCAACAATACTAACATAATTGGATCACATAACTATCCCTCAACATGCAACAAAGAGTCACTCCAAAGTCACTAATAGCGGAGAACGAACGAAGAGATTGTGGTAGGGTACGAAACCACCTCAAAGTTATTCTTTCCAATCAATGTGTTGGGCTATTCCTATAAGTGTCACAAACAGCCCTAGAGTTCATACTAGAATAACACCTTAAGACACAAATCAATCAAAACCCTAATGTCACCTAGATACTCCAATGTCACCTCAAGTACCCGTGGGTATGATTATACAATATGCATCACACAATCTCAGATTTATCTATTCAACCAACACATAGAACCTCAAAGAGTGCCCCAAAGTTTCTACTGGAGAATCACGATGAAAACGTGTGCCAACCCCTATGCATAGGTTCATGGGCGGAACCCGCAAGTTGGTCACCAAAACATACATCAAGTGAATCACGTGATATCCCATTGTCACCACAGATATCCACAGCAAGACATACATCAAGTGTTCTCAAATCTTTAAAGACTCAATCCGATAAGATAACTTCGAAGTGGAAACTCAATTCATTACAAGAGAGTAGAGGGGGAAGAAACATCATAGGATCCAAATATAATAGCAAAGCTCGCGATACATCAAGATTGTACCATCTCAAGAACACGAGAGAGAGAGAGAGAGAGAGAGATCAAACACATAGCTACTGGTACATACCCTCAGCCCCGAGGGAGAACTACTCCCTCCTCATCATGGAGAGCACCGGGATGATGAAGATGGCCACCGGAGAAGGATTGCCCCCTCCGGCAGGGTGCTGGAACTGGTCTAGATTGGTTTTCGGTGGCTACGGAGGCTTCTGGCGGTGGAACTCCCGATCTATTGTGTGTTCTAGAAGTTTTAGGGTACGACGATATATATGTGTGCAGGGAGTACGTCGGAGGAGCCACGGGGGCCCCACGAGGCAGGGGGCGCGCCCTAGGGGGGTGGGCGCGCCCCCCACCCTCGTGGGGCAGCCCGTGTCTCCCCTAACATGCACTCCAAGTTCCCTGGGTTGCTTTCCTTCCAAAAATAACTTCTCCAGTTGATTTCGTTCCTTTTCGACCTCGTTTGATATTCTTTCTCTTCGAAACACTGAAATAGGCATAAAACAGCAAATCTGGGTTGGGCCTCCGGTTAATAGGTTAGTCCCAAAAATAATATAAAAGTGGTAAATAAAGCCCAATATTGCCCAAAACAGTAGATAATATAGCATGGAGCAATCAAAAATTATAGATACGTTGGAGACGTATCAACTGCCTGCTCCCGCCTCCCGTGGCCGGCTGTGCTGCCGCACAGGCCGCACCGCCCCACCCTACTTCATTGCTGGCCAGGCCATTCCTCTACTCACCCACACCTCCTGTTATTTTCCGACGGCGGCAGCCGGACCAGTAAACCCTCATACTCCCCACCGCGTGGGCAACCATTGCCGACTCTTCCCTGGCTCCATGTCGTTCCCTTCCTAGGCCTCACCGTCGTCCACCGCCATGGTGCTCTCAGCGCGGCCTAGTCAACTTGGTCAATGAACGACATCCATCGGCCATGGACTGTACGCGCAAAATAATGATTCCTCCACCTGACAGCTGGGACCCACCGGAAGGGCCTCTGTATTTCATGAAAAAAAACGTTCCTCCCGCTGACATGTCGGACCCACCAGCTATATCTTCGCACGCAAGGAAGTGCCTCCTTATTAAGCACAAAAAAATGAATACCCCCCTGCTAGCTGGGACCCACCATAGTGGGAGGATGACTTGTGGGCCAACAAAGTTGACGGGGACGGAGGGCTTTGTCAACTTACTCAATATGAACGATTCTAGCTCCAGTGACCGTACGATGTCCATCCAACAGCCGTAGTGCTTCTTCAACCTCTGGTCTTCTTGCTCCAGCCACCCAAAGCAGCGCCGGTCGTGCCGCATGCTCCTGCCTCCTTTGGCCGGCTGTGCTGCTGCGGAGGCCTCACCGCCCCCTACTATTCCCACTGCTGGCCAGGCCCTGTGGCGACGGCAGCCTCACACCGCAGCCGAACCAGTGAACCCTCATACTCCTCTCCGCGCAGGCTTCCGCTGCCTCGTCTTCCCCGGCTCCGCGTCGTCCCCTTCCTAGGCCTCGCCGTTGTCCACCGTCGTGGTGCTCTCCACGCGGCGTGGTCAACGTGGTCAAGGAACGACTTCCATCGGAAGAGTACTGTACGTGGAGAGGCTGACAGCTGGGTCCACGGCCACAACCCAGTTTTTTGTGATTTGCCAAGTAAGTCGCTTTGTCAGGCCTGTTGGGCTGCAAATCTTTCAAGACGAGGAGAGCTTTCATTCGGCTGGCTGAGAAAATGGCCCATCAGTAATGATAAATGGGTTGTACATTTTTAAAACACATCAAACCAGCAATTAGTTTCAAATATCTTTTTTTCATTTCAAGATTTTAAATTAAATTAATTTTTATGCGTGAAGAATTTGTTGGATTTTATACTGATATACATATATTTTTAAAATCAGTTTGAATGTGAGTCAAAATTTTGGGATTAAAAACAGTTCGGACCGCATCGAAATATGCAAAATTTCGTATAATTTTTTAACCGTGGCCACAATTTGGGCTGTAATGCTAACAAAAAGAATATGGGCTCCAAAAAACCTTAAGAATTAGCAAATGGGCTGAAGATTATTAGAAATAATGGCAGATGGGTTGTATGATGTTTTCCACAGATTTGAGGCTTTCCTAAAAAAAGGTTGGCGCACAAGCAGTGACTGTTTGGTGTCCATCCAACGGCCGTCGTGCTTCTTCAATCTCTACTCTTCCTGCTCCAGCCGCTCAAACAAGCACCGGCGGGACTGCCTGCTCCCTCCTCCCCGCAGCCGGCTGTGCTGCCGCGCAGGCCTCACTGCCCCATCGTACTCCCATCGCTGGCCTAGCCATCCCTCTACTCACCCACACCTGCTGTTATTCTCCGGCGACGGCAGACGAACCAGTAAACCCTCATACAGTCGTACTCCCCTCTGCGTGGGAAACAACTGCCGAGTCTTCCCTGCCTCCATGTCGTTCCCTTCCTAGGCATCGCCGTCGTCCACTGCCCTGGTGCTCTCGACGCGGCCTGGTCAACGTGGTCAACGACCGACATGCATCTAAAGTGGACTGTACATGGAGAGGCCGACAGCTGGGTCCACGACCGCATGCAAGGAAATGCCTCCTTATTACGTGCAAAATAATGATTCCTCCACCTAACATCGGGGACCCACCGAAAGGGCCTCTGTATTTCGCGAAAAAAATGTTACCGCTGCTGACAGCTCGGACCCACCAGCTATATCTTCGCACGCAAGGAAGTGCCTCCTTATTACGCACAAAAAAATGAATACTCCCCCTGTTAGCTGGGACCCAATATAGTGGCAGGCTGACTTGTGGGCCTACTAAGTTGACGGGGACGGAGGGCTTTGTCAACTTAGTCAATATGCACGATTCTAGCTCCAGTGCCCGTATGATGTCCATCCAACGGCCGTAGTGCTTCTTCAACCTCTGGTCATCTTGCTCCAGCCGCCCAAACCAGCGCCGGTCGTGCCTCGTGCTCCTGCCTCCCGTGGCCGGCTGCGATGTGGCGGAGGCCTCACCGCCCCCTACTACTCCCACCGCTGGCCAGGCCATCCCTCTACTCACCCACACCCCTTGTTACTCTGCGGTGACGGTAGCCTCACACCGCAGCGAACCAGTGCCCTCGTACTCCTCTACGCGTGGGCATCCACTGCCGCGTCTTCCTCGGCTCCGTGTCGTCCCCTTCCTAGGCCTCGCCGTCGTCCACCGCCTTGGTGCTCTCGGCGCGGCGTGGTCAACGTGGTCAAGGAACGACTTCCATCGGACATGGACTGTACGTGGAGACGCTGACAGCTGGGTCCACGGCCGCAGCAAGGAAGTGCCTCCTTATTACATGCAAAATAATTATACCTCCACCTGACAGCGGGGACCCACCGGATGGGCCACCGTATTTCGCCCCTTGACTGCTGGGACCCACCAACTACATCTTCGCACGCAAGGAAGTGCCTGACAGTCGGGACCCACCTGGTTGAAGCGTACATAGTGTTATCATTCTAGTCGCGAACGTGTACGTACATATATACTGGTGGATGTAGAGGCGCGCACGTGTCGTAGTAGAGGCGGCCAGGGTGCAAGAAAGAAAATACGGCCACTTATATGTACATACGGGCGGGGTCTCGAACGCCTACTCGCGCATACGTACGGCGAGGGCTTGTTGACATGGATGGGTCGGAACGGAGAAACAGCGTCATCGTCGTGTTCATGGGGAGACAACGGAATGCGTCGTGTTCATGGGGAGGCAACGGAATGCGTCGTGTTCATGGGGAGGAAACGGAATGCGTCGTGTTCATCGGGAGGCAACGGAACGCGTCGTGTTCATCGGGAGGCAACGGAACGCGTGGGAGCCAACCGGCTGGGTCGGAATGGAATGCGTGGTCATGTTCATCGGGAGGGCTTGACAGAACAGGCGATGGAAATGAGGCCTGGTGTACCGCACAATGGAGGAAACGGACCTCCTACATTCGGAATGGGGTCCTGTTGATCGGGAGGGGTCTAGCGTACCACAAAACGGAGGAAACAGACCTCCTACGGTCGAAACGGGGGTCCTGTTCATCGGGAGGGGTGTGGCGTACCGCAAAACGGACGAAACGGACCTCCTACGGTCGAAACGGGGGTCCTGTTCATCTGGAGGGGTGTAGCGTACCGCAAAACGGGACTCCACGGGATACTGTTCATCTCCACCGTCGACCCCCTCCAGCCTCCACGAGCTATTGTTCATCCACCGTCGACCTCCTCCAGCCTCCACCTACGATAGTTCATCCACGGGCTCCTGTTCATCCAGCCTCCACCGCGATCTACTCCACCGGCTACTGTTCAACCAGCCCTCTCCACGGGCTCCTGTTCAACCACCCCTCCATGGGCTACTGTTCATCCTGCCCTCCACCATCTACTGTTCATCCTGCCCTCCGCGGGGTCCTGTTCATCCAGCCCCAACCGGCTCGATTGATCGGGGTCCTGTTCATCCAGAGGCAACACCACGGGGTCCTGTTCATCCACCCCCACCGGGAACTGTTCATCCAACCCCCCCCCACCGCAACGCTCACTGTTCATCCAGAGGCAGCATCGATCGGCTTCAGTTAGCAGCAGTAGCAAAGGAATCGCTCGATCGGGTTCACTTAACAGCCATCGATCGATCGCTCGGGTTCAGTAACGCGTAGCTTGCAGTGCAATCGCTCGGGTTCAGTTAGAGCCCAATGCCTCGCTCGGGTTCAGTTAGAGCCAACGCCTCGCATACATGCACGTACGTGTACGAGAGAAACGCGCATCGCTCGGCCCCCAACCTCCCACCGTAACCGGGAACTCCCCGAAATTTTCCCCAACCTTGCTTCTACCACGGTTTTTCTGTCATGGACGGCCCAAAGAATGTCATGCAGCTGCGTCTCCGACCCGCCCAGGATGAAAAGCGCATTTTCTGTCATGATTTTTTGTCATAGAAGTAGGAGCCCACCACATCTATGATGATACCGGGTTTTGTCACAATTATCATCATAGAAGTGTCATATGTATGACAGAAAAAAATTCGTTCGTCCCAAAATGTCACGGATGTGTCTTTTTTTTGTAGTGTAATCTTCTTTTTGTGGTGTGTTTGTTGAGACCGATGAATTGTGGGTTTATGATCAAGTCTATCTATGAATAATATTTGAATCTTCTCTGAATTCTTTTTTGTATTATTGGTTATCTTTGCAAGTCTCTTCGAATTATCAGTTTGGTTTGGCCTACTAGATTGGTTTTTCTTGCCATGGGAGAAGTGCTTAGCTTTGGGTTCGATCTTGCGGTGTCCTTTGCCAGTGACAGAAGGGGCAGCAAGGCACGTATTGTATTGTTGCCATCGAGGATAACAAGATGGGGTTTTTATCATATTGCATGAAACTATCCCTCTACATCATGTCAGCTTGCTTAAGGTGTTACTCTGTTTTTAACTTAATACTCTAGATGCATGCTGGATAGCGGTCGATGAGTGGAGTAATAGTAGTAGATGCAGGCAGGAGTCGGTCTACTTGTCTCGGACGTGATGCCTATATACATGATCATACCTAGTGTCGGCATTCTGGGAACGGGGGTCCCTAGACTTGCCTGCATGCGGCCTGCGGCGTGGCTCAAGCGGGGGCCCAGCACGGCCCATCTTCATCAGCTCAAGCTCAAAGACCCTCGTGAGGGGCCAAGCCTCGCGGGTAGAAGACAGGAAGCTTCCTCAAAGGCAGCCTCATCAGACAGGCTCGCGAGGAGGCGGAGAGATCAAGGCAGGGGTACCTCGCGAGGAACCCGTGACGCAAGCCATGACGATCGAGACCAGGCGGGCGCCAGGCGGGCGCTGGCCTGCGCAGTGTCCTTGTTTCCCCTTTGGTGCAAAGGGGGCAAGCACAGGCCAAGGCGCTTGTCGTCGTGCAAAGCGCTTGCACATTAAAAGGGGGGCGCCTGAGCATTGCGACTCATGGGCTCTTACTGGCTCTCCAGCCCTCACCCCCTGGCCTTGACCCACGGCATCGCGACCTGTCATACCAGCGGCGGCTGAGCTTGCTCGGGGGCCGGGACCTGAGGATGTAGAGAATTTGCATTCTAACAACCCTGCAAGAACACACCAATTGATAAAGGCCTAGAGCCAGGCACAACCCGCCTAGAGGTAGGGCCTCGTGAGTCCCGCGCTGGCTCATGGGTACCCAGATACACCTTTCCTAGCCCTACCGTGCCAGCCACATGTCAGGGCGGGGCTATACACGCCTCGGGGGCTCCTCCCGAAGGGGATCCCCCTCCCACGCACCGGTGGAAGCACCATGCTCCGCGCTGGCTGACGACATTGCCGAGGAGCGGCTATGCCCGTACACATACGGAAGCGCTATGCTCCGCGCTGGTGATAAACAACTGAGGGCGGCCCATGGCCGTACCAACCTTAGGGAGCCCGGGGCTCAGTGTCCGGCACCATCGCAACGCCTCCCCTTGGGAGTGCCGCGCGAAGGGGCTGGACACGGGGGCTACGCTCGGGCCTCGCCCGAGCGCACGCCACCCAGCTAGGTCCCTTGGACCTGGTCATCGCGCGCCACTCCCCAAGCGGAGCCAAGGTACGAAACACGTTTGAGCATCTAGGGGGACTCCTGAGCATCGCGACTCAGGATCCTAACTTGCCATGTAGCCCCTCACTCCTTAGTCCCGTCCTTGGTTTCCGGTCGGGGCTAACGCTGGGTGAGGTACGCGCGGGGCCGGGCCCTGCCGATGTAGAACGATCAATCCACTTCTCGCTCCCCCCTTCCCTACTTGTTGCTCGCGCGTCAAGGCGGACTCCTGAGCATCGCGACTCAGGAGCCTAACTTTCCACGTAGCCCCTCACCCCTTAGTCCCGTCCTTGGTTTCCGGTCGGGGTTAACGCTGGGTGAGGTACGCGCGGGGCCGGGCCCTGCCGACGTAGAGCGTAAACAAGTAGGAGAGGAAAATGCAAATTTCGGGAAATTCAAAGCAAATATTACAAGCCATAAGATTGTTCGACAATGCCAACACAAGTTTTAACGCCTCCGGAAGGCATGGTGCATGTGCAGGAATAAAACAGGATGGAAGTCGCGAAGGAATCACTCCCCGGTAACGTCGTCACCGGTGGTGGAGTCACGCTAGACGACTTCGCCTCTCGAGGTCGCAAGGCCGGCGGCACCACGCCCGGGCAGGACGCTGGGGGAGCGGAACTTCCCCAGCAAAACCTCAGCTCGGCCCCTCACGGCCTCAGCGGCGGCGGTGGCATGGTCGCCGCTCATGGGCTCCAGCAGGCTGTCGAAGTCGATGTTGGGGTCGCGCAAGTAGACATGGCTGAGGACATGCGTGCGCCGCAGAAGACAGGGCACGTGCCTCGGCCTCGACCGTGGGGCCAAGGCCATCTGCGACGTCCTCAAGCGCATCAACCAAGAAGGGGAGCAGCTTGGTGGGGCCGTCCTCCGCACCAGCCAACGGCTCCTCCAGGCCGCTCTCATACAGCGTCTTCAGTATGCCTCGAGCCTTCTTCTCCAGCTCCGCGAAGGCCGCCCGGTCCTCTGTCAGGACCTTTGCCTTGGCGTCCAGCTCGGTCCTCTCCGCCTTAAGCGACCGCTCCAGCGTCTCCAGTCGGCTGTGGCGGACATCAAGCTTGGCGTCCCGGTCCTTGGCGGCGGCCTCCCTAGCCTTCATCTCCTTCTCCTTCTCCTGGCGGCTGCGCACCTCCTTGGCAAGCTCGTCAGGCAGGCCCTGCAGCTCGGCCTCAAGCGTCTTGCAGCGGCCCTGGGCATTTGCGACGTTGCCCAGCATCGTCCCCAAGAAGGTGCCTTGGCTCCAAGGCGCGCAGCCCCAGGGCGAGACCCTCCATGTCCAGTGCCAGCGCGGCAAGAAGGGAGCTGCCAAGAGATCCCACGTCCACGGGAAGGTGCCCGCGCGCTCCCAGCGCCGGCGCGCCAAGATCACGCCCCAGCGCCTCCACGACAAAACCCCGCGCTGCTCCCAGCGGCGGTGCGTGGTGACCCGCAAGAACGAGTCCAGCACCAGCAAAGGGCGCTGGTGGCCACGGCGGGCTGCCTCGCCTTCACCCCCGAGCTGCGCGGCGTCACATGGCCAGGCAAGTTCAAGCTTGACCTCCCTCCCCGCTATGATGGCACAGCGGACCCTGCGGAGTTCCTGCAGCTCTACGAGCTGGGCATCGTAGCCGCCAACGGAGACAAGAAGGTCATGGCGAATTGGTTCCCCATGGCGCTCAAGGATGGCGCCCGCACCTGGCTCCTGAACCTGGCGCCCGGCACGATCTGCTCCTGGAGCGAGATGCACACCCGCTTCATTGCCAACTTCTAGGGCACTCGCGACCGGCCCCCGGCCGTGAGCGACCTGCGCCGCATCAAGCAACATCCATGAGAAACCCTGCAGAAGTACATCCAGCGCTTCAACTACACTCGCCTCAAGATCCCCAAGGTGACTGAAGAAGCCATCATCTCAGCCTTCTCCGATGGCGTGCGCGACATCAAAATGAAGGAAGAGCTAGCAATCCATGAAGACCTGTGCACATCCCTGGAGCTATTCAACTTGGCGACCAAGTGCGCCAGGGCTGAGGAAGGGCGTCTCTCCCTTCTCGAGCTCCCGGCAGCCGACCCGGAAGAAAAGAAGCTCAAGACCAAGGACGTGAAGCGCAAGGGGGCTGCCGTGCTAGCAGCGGAACCGGACACCAAGCGAGGCAGGGATCAGCCTGAGTCATCTAAGGGCGGACAGTACTGCGTGTACCACGACCTCCACACCCACAACACCAATGAATCTAAAGAGCTCAGAGCTGTGCGAGATGGGTGAATCGGCCGACGCCCAGAGCACAACGACAGGGGCTATCACCGAGGAGGAGGAAGAGGCGGTGGACGATGGGAAAACCGTGGCCTTCGCCAGGGATGGCATGACTGCCCTCGCGAGGACCACTGGCAGGACCAGCCTCGCGAGGGAGGCTGGAGGGACCAGCCTCGTGAGGACCGTCCCCACGGCAACTCGGGCCTCCCTCCTCTGCTGCCTCCACCGAGGAGGAACAAAGACCAACACCAAGACGATGGGGCTGGGGGCTTCCAAGAGCCGCGTGTAATTGCTTGCATCCTGGGCGGCGCCCAGGCCCCAGCCTCACAGCGCATCTTCAAGCAGTTTGCTCGCGAGGTGAATGCAGTCCTTCCCAAGCTTGAGGCCACGCGCCCTCTCAGGTGGTCTTCATGCGCGATCACATTCAGTTCCGTGGACCAGCTCAAGTGTGCGGCAACGACCGAAGTCCTCCCGATGCTTTGCTCCCCAGTCATCAGCAACGTGCAGGTCACCAGGACCCTCATCGATGGTGGAGCAGGACTCAATGTCTTGTCCATCGAGACGTTCGACAATCTCCAAGTGCCATACGACCAGCTTCAGCCGACCAAGCCTTTCTCAGGATTCACTGATGGTTCCACTGTTCCAATTGGGCAGGTTCGCCTTCTGGTCACCTTCGGGCAACGCAACAACTACCGCACCGAGCTCATCGACTTCGACGTTGCTCACATCCGCCTGCCGTACAATGCCATCCTTGGGTACCCAGCCCTAGCCAAGTTTATGGCAGTGACTCACCATGGTTACAATGTCCTCAAGATGCCAGGAAATGGTGGAGTCATCACTGTACCCTGTGAAGAAAGGGATGCAGTGTGCTCGCTCGAGTGTGCGTTCCAAGCCGCGGCAATCGAAGACCCAAATCGCAGGAGTGGGAGGCCTCCCGAGGCGACCCTCAAGAAGAAGAAGAAGACCTCACCTGGCCAGAGCCACAAGGAAGCAGGCACCTCCGGAGGTATTGCGTCAGGATTCGCGCCCGATCAGGGAGCGCCGCCCTCTCGCGCATAGGAAGGCGCGCCCGGCGCCCTCCTGAGGCAGGGCTCGGGGGTCTCTCTTGGAGAGCCACCGACCTTGCCAAGGTCGCAGGGGAGGCGCTCGAGCACCACTTGGAGGGGTGCTTTCAGGCACGCTTCCCTCAGAAAGGTACAAGTCAAAGGAGACCAAACCCTCAGCAGTTCATCGCAAGGAACACCCAAGAGCTACAAGAGTCCAGAGTTATGCGCGGCAGCCGCCTCTTACCTGCCGTGGCCCCATATCCAGGCAAGGATGGAGGACTGCGCATCTGCGTCGATGTACCAGGGCTCAACCGAGCTGCGTCCCAGGAGCGCCTATGGCCTTCGGCCGTAGGGCGCTTCGTGGGACCACCCCACAGCTACGTTCGCATACCCTTCGGCCTGCCGAGCATGGTCGCCGCACATCAGTGCCTGTTGAGGAGCATTCTGGAGGCTCAGGAGGTCAGGCATCGCGTGGTCCTGGCGGAGGTGGCGATGGTCCCCGAAGACTTGCACGTGCCACCAGAGCCTCCCGAGGCCCCTGGGCCTGGGGGCTCATGAGGGCCGAGATCTTCACCGCGCATCGCTCACTTCCTCAGCATCACTTCATCTTCAACAGCACCAGGTGACATCTTTCAGAGTTCTACTTTCAGCTGGGAGCGCCCACAGGGCTGCACCATTCCCAGGCCGCGTGGCTCCGTCCCCGCGGCATGTATCCATTTTGTTTATGCTCTTTATTTACTTTGTTGGGGGCGCCCCTCGGGCTGCATCATCCCCACGCCGCTCGGGCCCGACCAGCGGCAGTTGCTTTTCCAGCGTTTACCCTAGGATGAAGTTGTTCCTTCACGCTTAATCTAATTCCCATAATTATCACCTACTGCTTGTCGTCGTGCAAAGCGCTTGCATGTTAAAAGGGGGGCGCCTGAGCATCGCGACTCATGATCTCTTACTGGCTCTCCAGCCCTCACCCCCTGGCCTTGACCCACGGCATCGCGACCTGTCATACCAGTGGTGGCTGAGCTCGCTCGGGGGCCGGGACCTGAGGACGTAGAGCATTTGCATTCTAACAACCTTGCAGGAACACACCAATTGATAAAGGCCCAGAGCCAGGCGCAACCCGCCTCGAGGTAGGGCCTCGTGAGTCCCACACTAGCTCACAGGTGCCCAGATACACCTCTCCTAGCCCTACCGTGCCGGCCACGTGTCAGGGCGGGGCTGTACACGCCCCTGGGGCTCCTCCCGGAGGGGAGCCCCCTCCCACGCACCAGTGGAAGCACCATGCGCTGCACTGGCTAATGACACTGCCGAGGAGCGGTTATGCCCGTACACATACGGAAGCGCTATGCTCCGCGCTGGTGATAAACAACTGAGGGCGGCCCATGGCCGTACCAACCTCAGGGAGCCCAGGGCTCAGTGTCCGGCACCATCGCAATGCCTCCCCTCAGGAGTGCCGCGCGAGGGGGCTGGACACGGGGGCTATGCCCGGGCCTCGCCCAAGTGCACGCCACCCAGCCAGGTCCCTTGGACCTGGTCGTCGCACGCCACTCCCCAAGCGGAGCCAAGGTACAAAACACGTTTGAGCGTCTAGGGGGACTCCTGAGCATCGCGACTCAGGATCCTAACTTGCCACGTAGCCCCTCACTCCTTAGTCCCGTCCTTGGTTTCCGGTCGGGGCTAACACTGGGTGAGGTACGCGCGGGGCCGGGCCCTGCCGACGTAGAACGATCAATCCACACCTTGCTCCCCCCTTCCCTACTTGTTGCTCGCGCGTCAAGGGGGACTCCTGAGCATCACGACTCAGGAGCCTAACTTGCCATGTAGCCCCTCACTCCTTAGTCCCGTCCTTGGTTTCCGGTCGGGGTTAACGCTGGGTGAGGTACGCGCGGGGCCGGGCCCTGCCGACGTAGAGTGTAAACAAGTAGGAGAGGAAAATGCAAATTCTGGGAAATTCAAAGCAAATATTACAACCCATAAGATTGTTCCACAACGCCAAACACAAGTTTTAACACCTCTGCGAGACATGGTGCATGTGCAGGAATAAAATAGGATGGAAGTCGCGAAGGAATCACTCCCCAGTAACGCCTTCACCGGTGGTGGAGTCACGCTCGACGGCTTCGCCTCTCATGGTCGCAAGGCCGGCGGCACCGCGCCCGGGTAGGACGCTGGGGGAGCAGAACTTCCCTAGCAAAACCTCGACTCGGCCCCTCACGGCCTCAGCGGCGGCGGCGGCACGATCGCCGCTCACGGGCTCCAGCAGGCTGTCAAAGTCGATGTTGGGGTCGCGCAGGTAGACATGGCTGAGGACACGCATCAGCACCGTAGAAGACAGGGCACGCGCCTCGGCCTCGACCGTGGGGCCAAGGCCGTCTGTGACGTCCTCAAGTGCATCAACCAGGATGGGGGCAGCTTGGCGGGGCCGTCCTCCGCACCAGCCAACGGCTCTTCCAGGCCGCTCTCATACAGCGTCTTCAGTATGCCTCAAGCCTTCTTCTCCAGCCCCGCGAAGGCCGCCCGGTCCTCCGTCAGGACCTTTGCCTTGGCGTCCAGCTTAGTCCTCTCCGCCTTCAGCGACTGCTCTAGCGTCTCCAGTCGGCTGTGGCAGACATCAAGCTTGGCGTCCCGGTCCTTGGCGGCGGCCTCCCTATCCTTCATCTCATTCTCCTTCTCCTGGCGGCTGCGCACCTCCTTGGCGAGCTCGTTGCGCAGGCCCTGCAGCTCGGCCTCAAGCATCTTGCAGCGGCCCTGGGCATTTGCGATGTCGCCCAGGGCATCATCGCGAGTGGCCTTGGCTTGGTTGGCGGCCCGCCTCTCCTCGTCGGAGGACGACACGGCCTGGCTCAGCACCGCTCGAACGGAAGCAGCAGAACGGGCCCAGCCAGAGTCCAATTCCAGGCGCCCGGCCACCAGACGAGGGTCCGCGCTCAGGAGATCCCCCCACAGTTGGCTCAGCTCATTGGCAACCTGGTCCAGGACAGCAGCGGAGGGATCAGAAGAGACAAGAACCTGTGGAGCAGGCGGAGAAGATGGCAGCATGGCCACGGCTTGGCAGGAAGGGATCTCCTGAGCCTTGGCCGCCATGGTTGCAGCATCAGGCACAGTCGACTCCAGGTCCAGCGGGGCCACGGGGGCTGACTCCTCGCTGGGGTTCCCCAGTTGGCCTTGCGAGGGCGGTTGGGTTGGAGAGGCGCGGGCCTCGCCGTCCTCTCTCCAACAGCCGAAGGCGTCTCCCCGGCAGACGGATTCGCCCCAAGCAGGGCCGCAGAAACCTCCTTCAACCTCTTGGTCGCAGGTGCCGGCCTGGTAAAAAAGCGCAAATGTCAAGCCTCAGCGGCAGGAGCCAAGCAGAGCACGAATCGAGCACTTACTGGATGTCGTCTGTGGACTCAAGCAACTTCCGGCCATACTTCAAGCCCGAGAGCCTGCAGCGGGGGTCAGCCTTGGAGGGCCCGGAAGCAGAAGGCGCGTCAGGAGAGATGGAGCTGGCCTTGGACCCCCCAGGGACCAGAGCAGACCCTGGGGGAACCAGGCTCGACCTGCCCTTCCTCGTGACCGAGGAAGAGCCCTCCCTTCCTCGCCTGGCGCTGGCCTCATCGTCGTCCGGCATGGAGCGGAGGGCCTGGGACCTGCGCCGAGGGAAGGACTCCCCCCAATCCTCGCCAGTCTCCTCCGAGTCGGACGCTTCCTCCTCCGCCTCTTCTTCCCCAATGGAGCTGCCGGAGGACAAGTTCATCGTCGCCAGGACCGCCAGGTCTTAGGGAGCTGCCGCAGGCACTAGCCCCTCGCCGTTGAAGGTGGGCATGACGTCCACCACCTGCTCCCAGTCATCACGGAGGAACAGGGGGACAGGGGCGTCCACTGGGCTCGCCACGTCTCCCCCAACCAAGGAATAGAGGGTCGCAGTCAGATCCTCGTCGGTCAGGGCCTCGGAGCTCAGGTGCAGGGCAGCGTCTGCTCCTCCAAGCCTCCACAGTGGGAGCGAGTGCTCCTGGAGCGGAGCCACCCGGTGCTCCAAGAACTTCCTCAGGAGCGTGGCCCCGGTCAGCTTCGCCGCCCCCAAGTTGCTTGGCCTCAGGTCCGCGTTCATCCTCCTCAACACTGCCTTAGCGCGAGGGTCGACAAGCTCTGCGCGGGACCATGCATCAATGGACTTAGGTTGCCCTGTGGGCAATACCAGACGAGGGTGGAGGCGCCCGACATCCATAATGACCCACTTGCTCTGGTAGCCTTTGATCCTCTTCCCAGGCTTCGAGATGGCATTGGAGCTGGAGTATGCAATGAAGCTCGCGCATGCGTAGACCTGAGCGCTAGAAACTCGGAGGGAGAAAAAGTGCCACAGCAAGGCCACCGAGGGCTTCAAACCAACATGAGCCTCGCAATAGTAGGCGAAAATCGCCAGGAGAAGGACAGAGTTGGGGTGGGGATGCAGGGCCTGCAAGTTGTATTGGCAGAGAACATCAAAGAAGAACTCAGAGAAGGAGGCACCAGACCGGCGACGATGGCGCTCATGAAGAACGGGTAGAAGGTGCTCCCCTTGCCCTCAGGCTGGTCGGAGCCGACCTTGAGCACAGTCGCCCCCTCGCTGCCCTGTGCCACCGTCATCTAGCTCACGAGGGCGAGGTTCTTCTCTGACAAATTTGGGGAATCCAGGGCCAGCGAGTACCAAGCATCAGCCGAGGACTTGCGAGTCGCCATGGTGTGCCGGATGCGAAGGATTGAGACGGATCTGGAGGATTTCTGGAGCAAGAAGGAGGAAAGCGAGAAAGGGGATCTAGGGCAAGACGGATGAGAGCGGGGCAAGTAAGCCTGGCCAGGGCACCCCCTTTTGTCAGTCGTGCAGTTGCCGAGGCATCGTGGGAAGTGCAGACGCCCACGCCCAATCAACCGCCACGCGGCACCCAAGGCCGCAGGCTGTTAGGGCCCGCGGCGCTTCATGCTTGCCCCTTCGCTTCTCTGCTAAGCCAAGCCCGCGCGCGCCTTGGGCCCGGGGCTACTGTCGGCGTTCTGGGAACGGGGGTCCCCAGACTTGCCTGCCTGTGGCCTGCGGCGTGGCTCAAGCGGGGGCCCAGCGCGGCCCATCTTCAGCTCAAGCTCAAAGACCCTCGCGAGGGGCCAAGCCTCGTGGGGCGGACGATAGGAAGCTTCCTCAGAGGTAGCCTCATCAGGCAGGCTCGCGAGGAGGCGGAGAGATCAAGGCAGGGGTACCTCGCGAGGAACCCGTGACGCAATCCATGACGATCGAGACCAGGCAGGCGCCAGGCGGGCGCCGGCCTGCGCAGTGTCCTTGTTTCCCCTTTGGTGCAAAGGGGGCAAGCACAGGCCAAGGCATCAGGCAAAGGTTACCATTACGGTGCAACAAGACCAAGACCAGCCAGACGGCAGGACGGAGGTCACCGTGGAGCCCAAGATGGCGTCATCGCCAGTGCTTTTGACAGCCGAAGACCACCTTTGGTCAGGATAACTTGTACTACATGTTCCCCTTCGAAATGGCCAATTGTTGGCGCCCTTCCCGCTCATTATTTGGGGAGAGGCCCAGGGCCACTATAAATAGAGCTAGCCACCACAGAGTAGAGAGAGACCCCCGGAGACCCCCAGAGACCCCCGGGGACCCCCGGAGACCCCCGGAGAGATCTGGTAGAACCCCAGCAGAGAGAGAGAGGCGACTGAACTCACCCTAGTAGTTCATCACACCATCTCAAGAACACCTCTTGCGAGGTTGTTCTTCCCTTGTACTATCCATCATCAGCCCCAAAGGCAATCCACCACACCACACACTAGAGTAGGGTATTACACCACAATGGTGGCCCGAACCAGTATAAACATCGTGTCTCTTGTGTTGTTCATCATTTTCATCTTAGTTCGCATGAGAGGATCGGACGTAGAACAGTAGGGGAGAGATCCCCGCGCGCACCCCAGTGTTCGAACCTCAAGGGTCTGCCGGAACCCGAAACCCGACACCTAGATATTCTCATAACTATGCTCAATTCTGTCAATTGCTCAACAAATTTGTTCACCCACCGTAGAATACTTATGCTCTCGAGAGAAGCCACTGGTGAAACC
Source organism: Triticum dicoccoides (assembly GCF_002162155.2). NCBI lineage: Eukaryota > Viridiplantae > Streptophyta > Magnoliopsida > Poales > Poaceae > Triticum > Triticum dicoccoides. Next base: position 575,818,219 of record NC_041382.1, read on the forward strand.
TATGGCCCCCGGGTCTCTTTCTCATCATATCAATCTCCATCACTTTATTATTGCTTTGCTTTTACTTTTTACTTTGCATCTCTATACCAAAAATACCAAAAATATTATTTATCATCTCTATCAGATCTCACTTTCGTAAGTGACCGTGAAGAGATTGACAACCCCTAAGCGCGTTGGTTGTGTTGAGCTATTGTTTTTGTGTAGGTACAAGGGACTCGCGCGTAGCCTCCTACTGGATTGATACCTTGGTTCTCAAAAACTGAGGGAAATACTTACGCTACTTTGCTGCATCATCCTCTCCTCTTCAGGGAAATCTAACGCAGTGCTCAAGAGATAGCACTCGTCACTCTTAAATTAATATTGTTGGGTTGATAATTACTTTTAATTGGGATTGAGTTGGAGGAACCTTCTCAATGATGTTTCAACTACCATGATAGTTAAATAAAATCTATTCCTTTGTTGTAGGGGAAAATTGGCTTTTCGCAAAAATAATAACCATAGAGCTTTCCACCAGCCAAATATGCATGTAGTGATAGCATTATTCTGTTCTTGCTCTACCGTGTTACTTTGCCAACATATTCCATGTGCTGACCCGTTTTCGGGCTGCAACGTATTATGTTGCAGACTTTTCAGACGAGGAGTAAGGTTCGTTAGGCTGTTGCCGTGTAGCTCAGCTATGCCGTTGGAGTTGATGGACTCACTTTATCTTCCAAGCCTTCCGTTGTTATCGTATTAGATGGCCTTAAGCCATATTTATTGTAATAAGTTCTCTTTGGAGACATTTGATGTAATAAGTGTGTGATTGCTACTCTGTTATAAATCCTCGAGTACTGTGTGTGTCCGCATTACCGATCCAGGGATGACACTGAAGCACAGAGACTTGATCGTTTGAGGTCGGTCGCTACAAGATGGTATCAGAGCACACGCTGAGTGTAGGACACGACCACTAAGCTAAAACCATAGATCACTATTCTCTTCTCATTTCTGACTCCTCTCCATTTTCCACTCTTTAGGATGGCGGATGCAAGGAACAAGTTTGCACAACCGGATGAAGAAGCACCTTTTGGACGACACTTGAAGGAAGTCACTAGGTACCTGAACATAGGAATACCAAGCTTCACCGGGACCTACAACACCACTTTGCCAGAAGAGGAGCGATGGATGATTCAAGTTCGAGTTCCAGGAAGAACCTTCACACCAGTCACTAAACCCATAGAGTTTTCCTTCGATGCACCAACCTGGAGTATAAGAAAGAGTATGGCAGCTCACATCACCATGGGATGCATTGGAGAAGTTTACCAAAAGGAACTTAAGGATACTATCTACCAGATTTGTGGGCGCCGAGACGAGCAATGGGAGATGATCAGCACCAGGAAGGATAGATCAATTGCAGCTTTCATCCAGGAACTAAACCAACACATTCGACGCCAGGAGAATCAGATGTGTGCAGTCATGATAGATCTGAAGAAGGCAATGACTAGGATCACGGAACTGGAGGAAGAACTCAAGGCTACACGTGAAGATTATGAGGAGGAAATCGTCATACTAGTGGAGAAGAATGATGACCTGATTAAGAAGATCGAAATATTCATGGGAGACCCTGCACCCGTAGAAGAAGACAAAGAACCCAAGGAGATTTTCCCAGAGGACTACATCATCATCAACAACACCGACTCCGACCTTAGCGACGATGACTTTGAAGACGAAGCTAGAGCAGATATCATGGAGTCTTCAACCGAGGAATATTTTTAGTAGACCACCACATCAGTAGTAGTATTCCACCATGTAAATATTGTAGTCCAAGCACTTTTGCGATAGTTCTATACCGATTGTATGCCTCTTGATTGATTGAGTGAAATGATTGTGTTGTCTCATGTGCATATGGGTAGTGCTTTCTCATTAGACCTCATTCTATTCTAATCTCTCCCTTCTAAACCCATCAGATGCCTCCAAGACGTGACCCCGGATTTGCTTTCCCACCGAAGCTCACTCAGTTGATCCAGCAACAGAATACCCTGATGCAGTTGTTAGTTCAGAACCAAGGCAACAACAACAACAACAACAACAACAACAACAACAACAACAACAACAACAACAACAACAACAACAACAACAACAACAACAACAACAACAACAACAACAACAACAACAACAACAACAACAACAACAACAACAACAACAACAACAACAACAACAACAACAACAACAACAACAACAACAACAACAACAACAACAACAACAACAACAACAACAACAACAACAACAACAACAACAACAACAACAACAACAACAACAACAACAACAATCCACCACCACCACCACCAGTTGACAACTTAGCCCATTTTCTGAGGTTGCAGCCGCCGGTGTTTTCCAGTAGCACCAAGCCTATAGTAGCAGATGATTGGCTCCGCAGGATTGGAAGGGAGTTAACCACTGCAGGATGTACTGATGCTGAGAAGGTGCGTTTTGCCGCACATAAGTTGGATGGACCAGCAGCCTCATGGTGGGAGAATTACACTGTCACCTACCCTATAGCCACGGTGACATGGGACCAGTTTCAGCAAGCCTTCCGTACAGCTCATGTCTCAACTGGAGCTATGGGTATGAAGAAGCGTGAGTTTCGCAACTTACGCGAGGGGAACCGTACTGTGGCTCAGTACGCGGATGAGTTTAGCAAGTTATCTCACTATGCCCCTGATGATGTGGCCATAGATGCCGCAAAGTAGGAGAAGTTTATGGAAGGGCTGAATGATGAGATGAGCATGCAGTTGATGGTGGAAAAATTCAACAACTACCAGGAGTTGGTAGATAAGGCTCTTATGATTGAAGGGAAGCAGCAGCAGATTGAGAGCCGTAAGAGGAAGTATGGACAAGGGAGGTATAACTCAGGAGCTCAGCAGAAACCTCGCCTAACCCCGAACTCGGGAGGACTTGTTCATAACCATGGGGGCCACACCCATAATGGAGGAAGTAACCATAACCATACTGGCCCAAGGAATGGGAATGGAGCAAGCAACAATCATAACCGCCCCAATCTAGCCACACCCGCCAAGAGAGACCTAAGCCACGTTACTTGCTTCAAGTGCGGGAATACTGGACACTATGCCATGGAGTGCCCTGAAGGGAAGAATAGAAATGGAAATGGGAGTGCTGGGAAGAAGCCCAATCCATTCAACAAAGGACAAGTGAACCACGTTAACGTGGAGGAGGTTGAAGAGCAGCCAGACGCGGTTATAGGTAAGTTTTTGGTTAAGTCATTTACCACTCTTGTTCTTTTTGATGCTGGTGCATTGCATTCATACATATCAAGGGAATTCGTGGATAAGTTTAAACTACCAACCCAAACCCTTAGGACCCCTCTGTTAGTAAGTTCACCTAGAGCAGAGTATATGGCTAGTTGATGGTGCGACCAGATACCCTTAACCATTGGCAATCATATTTTTTCGTTTGACCTAATTATCCTGGAGTCACAAGGATTGGATGTGATATTAGGTATGGACTGGATGTCAAAGTATGGAGGAAGCATTGACTATGTTAGCAAGTCAATTTGTCTCACCACCCTTGAGGGAAAAAGGATCAAGTATATATCTAGGCATGCGCCAAGAAGTACCCAAGTAAATACCCTCACGGGAGTCGTTCAGGAGGAAGTGCCTGTAGTAAAGGATTACCCGGATGTTTTCCCAGAGGAGTTACCAGGCATGCCACCGGATCGAGATATCGAGTTTTTGATAGAGCTATTGCCAGGCACAGGGCCAATATCCAAGAGACCCTATCGGATGCCCGCGAATGATCTAGAGTAGATTAAGAAATAGATCAAGGAGTTATTGGAGAAAGGTTACATTCGACAGAGTTCATCACCATGGGGAGACCCGATGCTTTTGGTTGAGAAGAAGGATAAGTCCATAAGAATGGTTGTTGATTATCGGGCCTTGAGCGACGTAACGATTAAGAACAAGTACCCATTGCTGATGATCAATGATCTGTTTGACAAGCTGCAAGGAGCTAAGGTGTTTACGAAGATCGATCTGCGATCAGGATATCATCAATTGAAGATACGGGAGAAGGATATACCAAAGACAGCATTCACCACACGGTACGGGCTATACGAATATACGGTCATGTCGTTTGGACTGACTAACGCCCCTACCTATTTCATGAGCATGATGAACAAGGTGTTCATGGAATATTTGGATAAGTTTGTTGTGGTGTTCATTGATGATATAATGGTATATTCGAAGAACGAGGAGGAACATGAAGAGCATTTGCGTTTAGTTCTCGAGAAACTCAGGGAACATCAGTTGTATGCCAAGTTCAGCAAATGCGAGTTTTGGTTGAAGGAAGTCAGATTCCTTGGACATGTTATATCAGCAGAAGGTATAGCAGTAGACCCCACCAAGGTTCAGTCAGTCACTGAATGGTTGGCACCCACTTCAGTTAGCGAGATCCGCAGTTTTCTTGGACTCGCAGGATACTACCAGAGATTCATTGAGAATTTTTCCAAGATTCCAAAGCCAATGACGGAGTTATTAAAGAAGGATACCAAGTTTAAATGGATGGAAGATTGCGAGGCAAGTTTCCAGGAGCTGAAGAAACGTTTGACTACAGCCCCAGTGCTGACACTGCCAGATATACGTAAGGATTTTCAAGTGTATTGCGACGCCTCTTGCTTAGGACTTGGAAGCGTGCTTATGCAGGACGAAAGAGTTGTTTTGTATGCCTCACGACAACTAAAACCGCACGAATTGAATTATGACACGCATGATTTGGAGCTAACATCCATAGTGCATGTGTTGAAGAGCTGGAGGCATTACCTTATTGGAAACCATTGATGTGTACATGGATCATAAGAGTTTGAAGTACATTTTCACCCAGAAGGAGCTAAACCTTAGGCAGAGAAGATGGTTGGAGCTCATAAAGGATTATGACATGAAGCTTCACTATCATCCAGGAAAGGCCAATGTCGTAGCAGACGCTTTGAGCCGGAAGAGTTATGTTAATACCCTAGAGAGCACGGGATTGCCGAAGGAGTTAGCAGATGATCTCAGGGAACTTCGATTGGAGATTGTACCTAGAGGTTTTGTTGCAACAATGGAGGTTCAGTCTAAATTGTTGGGAAAGATTTGAGAAGCCCAGAAGGATGACAAAGAGATTGCCGAGATAAAGGAGAAAATGAGCGAAGGAAAGGCCAAAGGTTTTCGTGGGGATGAACACGACAGCTTATGGTTTGAGGAGCGTGTTTATGTGCCCAATAACATAGAGATCAGGAAGTTAATACTTCAGGAGGCTCATGACTCACCATACTCGATACACCCTGGAAACACCAAGATGTATTTGGATTTGAAGGAACGTTTCTAGTGGATAGGGATTAAGAAGGATATCGCCGAGTATGTAGCCGTATGTGATGTATGTCAAAGAGTGAAGGCAGAGCATCAAAATCCAGCAGGATTGCTATAGCCTATGCTGATACCCGAATGGAAGTGGGATAAACTTGGCATGGATTTTATCACTGGATTGCCCAGGACCAAATCATGATATGATTCTATATGGGTAGTAGTTGACCGCTTGACCAAAGTGGCACACTTCATCCCAGTGAAAACAACTTATACTAGTGCAAAGTTGGCCAAGATATATATGACCAGGATTGTATGTCTGCATGGAGTTCCGAGGACCATCGTATCGGATAGAGGGACACAGTTTACCTCAAAGTTTTGGCATCAGCTGCACCAGACTTTGGGAACGAGATTGGAGTTTAGTACAGTATTTCACTCGCAAATGGATGGACAGACCGAGAGAGTCAACCAGATTCTGGAGGACATGTTGAGAGCCTGTGCGCTAGATTATGGATCTAGTTGGGATGACAATCTGCCTTACGCAGAGTTCTCATACAACAATAGTTACCAAGCTAGTCTGAAGATGGCACCGTTCGAAGCCATGTATGGACGACGATGCAGAACACCATTGATGTGGGATGAAGTTGGAGACCGACAGTTGTTTGGACCACACTTGATCAAAGAGTCTGAGGAGAAGGTTAAACTGATTCAAGATAGAATGAAGATAGCTTAGTCCAGACAGAAGAGTTATGCAGATTTGAAACGCAAGGAGGTAACCTATGAAATTGGAGGTAGAGCATATCTGCGAGTATCACCTTTGCGAGGAGTGAAACGTTTTGGAGTTAAGGGAAAGTTAGCCCCGAGATTTGTAGGACCGTATCATGTTTTGGAACGAATGGGAGAAGTTGCCTACAAGTTGGAGTTACCTAAAGGACTATTAGGAGTTCATGATGTATTTCACGTTTCCCAGTTGAAGAAGTGCCATGCTGAGATGGATGATATACCGCTAAGAGGTACCATACCCTTGGAGGCGATTCAGTTGGACAATGATTTGACTTATAAGGAGAAGCCAGTCAAGATTTTGGAGTTTGCCAGTCGAGTCACCCGCAGCAAGGTTATCAAGTTTTGCAAAGTTCAGTGAAGCCACCATACCAAGGACGAAGCCACATGGGAACGAGAGGATGATCTTCGCAAAGACCACCCACACCTATTTTCTAGCCAACCCGAATCTCGAGGGCGAGATTCATCTTAAGGGGGGTAGGTTTGTAACATCCCAAATTTCCAATTTGGAATGTTATACATAGATAATTCTTGCATACCATATTTTATTGCATTTTGTCTCGCGATCCTCGAAATCCTAAGCAACTCAAGGACCCTCGGAGAGAGTTGGGGATTTCCCCGGTTTTCAAATTTGATTTTATCAAATTTTGAAACGAGGATTTTTGGTTTTAATTATTTTTCTCTCCAAAAATATTTTATAATAAAATCTATGAGAGGAGATAATATGACTTCTCCAAAATAAATGAAATATGGGAGGAAAAATATTAAAATCAAATATTTGTATTTATTTGGATTTTATTGCGATTTTATTTGCATTAGAAAAATTGCACGTTTTCAAAATTGCATTTTATGGCCAAAAAATGTTCATCTCGTTCTAAATATTTTATTTAGACGGTGAAAATTTGTTTTGGCATTTTTAGATTTTTATTTTATTTTCTAGGATTTTTTTAGTTTCGGTGGAATTTTTAAAAAAAAAGTTGCGCAGGGGCTAACTGGGCCGAAGCCCAGCTGCCCGCCCACCTCCCCGCGACGCCGTCTCCTCCCAGGAGACCGCCGCCGCCCCGCCGCCGCCGACTCGAGGAGTCCGGCTAGGACTCCTCCCCGCCGCCTCTTGCGCCCTCCCCAAGGCACCCCCTCCCCTTTATATACACCACCCCACCACCGCCACCACCACCCCACCCCGCCCGGAGCCGCCGCCCGCAGCCGTCGCTCGCGCCGCGCCCCGCCGCCA